>NW_022589743.1:24577702-24792926 GCF_004348235.1 Phoca vitulina
GATCCCAGGGTCCTGGGATCGAGCCCCGCATCGGGCTCCCTGCTCGGCGGGAAGCCTGCTTCTCCTTCTCCCACTCCCCCTGCTTGTGTTCCTGCTCTCGCTGTGTCTCTCTCTGTCAAATAAATAAATAAAATCTTTAAAAAATAAAAATAAAAATAAAATAAAATAAAAATGTAAACCATTCTTAGCTCCTGGGCCACAGTTTGCTGACCCCTGATGCAGACCCACACAAACAACAGAGGCAGATAAACAGGGGCAGGCAGGCAGGCACGTGCCAAGCCAGGCAAAGACAGGCAGGCTAGAGGTGACGCAGGCAGAGGCAGGTAGCTACAGGAAGACCCACATACACAAAAATGCCCCTTCCAGCACACAGATGCCGACTTACACACCGAGATGCAGTCACGGACAAGCGTGGACACAGACAGTCAGGAACATACATACACACTCCCACAGGACACAGTCCCACACACAGAGACATGGACAGGACAAAGCACACATGGACTGACGTGGACCCAGAATCTGAGAGAGACACAGACAGACACACTGAAACAGACCCTCAATGGAGACACATGAATCCCTTAAAGAGACCCCTACACCTAAGGATAGAAAGAGACACAGACACATGTGGACACATACACACAGGCAGACATGGACGGGTACACCAAAAGACCCTCAGAGACACCCCTAGATAGACACACACAGACCCTCACACTCAGACACAGATACCCGGACATACACAGACAACCAGAGCCAAAGAGGTACACACAGAGCTAGAACCTACACACAGATATGGACGTAAGAAACAGCCATGCATGTGGGGTGCTTGGGTGGCTCAGTTGGTTGAGCGTCTGACTCCTGGTTTTGGCTCAGGGTCCTGGGACCAAGCTCTGAGTTGGGTTCCCTGCTCAGCAGGGAGTCTGCTTGTCTCCTCTCCCTCTGCCCCTCCCCCCACTCATGCACTCTCTCTCAAATAATTAAATCTTAAAAAAAAAAAAAAGAAAGAAATAGCCATGCATGGTTACATAACTATGTAAATATACTATGCTACTGAATCATATACTTAAAAATGGTTAAGATGACAAATTTTATTATATATATATTTTACCACAATTTACAAAAAGAAAGAAAAAAGTCACACAAGCGTACAAAGAGATCTACATAAACACACCCAGGCAGACACACATACTCCCCAGACCAACACACCCCACACCTAAAATGCTCTGACAGACAGCACGCTGACACACAGAGACAGGGAGATGGGAAACGAAGTGACTGGAAGAGAGAAGTGTGCACATTTGCCCTCCTCACGCTTTACAGTGTATGAGAGGAAGGCCCAAGCAGAGTGCTTACGGCGGCACACGAAGCAGCAGCACACAGCCTGAAGGACATGTGGAGATACACTAAAAGGGAGAGTAAGAGACAAGGCCTCCCCCTCACACGGACACATGCCCAGACAGGCAGCTTGCAGAGACGGTAGGCATGAAGAGCATGAAGTGAGAGCAAGAGAGCAAGAGCAAGGACAAAGAACAAAACAGAGCAAGCTACAGAGCGAGAGAGAAGGACAGACTGAGAAGAGGAGGAACAGACTGGACAACAGGGAAAAACAGCCTAAAGCATCAGGGCACAAGGAAGGTGTTCAAGGAAGTGAAAAAGCAAAGTTCAAATGAGGAGGGAAGAGAGGAACAAGCAGGCAGCGGTCGGGAAGAAACAAAGAGGACCAGGAGGGGAGCTGTGGCAGCACAGGTGGACCAAGACCAGCAGTGCCGAAGGAATGAGCAGGCCGACTCACTGTGAGGGCAGGTCCAGGGATGTGGGTGGAGGATTCCAGGTGTCTGGGTAGCCGAGCATCCAGTCTGACCAGACTTTCACACTGGGGAGCAGTTCCTTCAGGTCCGAGACGAAGGAAGACACCTTGATGTCATCTTGGTCATCCTCGTCCTCAGGAGAGGACAACTGAGCTGCAGAGGCAAAGGGTGAGAACTGGGCCTAGGTCTGCTGTGGCCCACGAGGGAGGCCTGGGGCGCTGGGACGGCAGCAAGCTCTTAGGGAAGGGAGACCAAGTCCACAGGAAAGCTGGGCCCAGAAGCGGAGGACAAGTGCCAGCACCTAAGAGGATTCTGAAAAGCAGGACAAAGAGAGAACCAGTGCACTGAGTCTGCCCCTGCGGACAGCTGTTTCTGCCCCACCGGCAGCCTGACTGAAGCCGCCGCTCCAGCATCTAGCCCCCCCTCTAGCTTTCCTTCAGCACGGCACCGAGATGGAACCAGAGTTCCTGCCAAAACTGCACAACCTGAATCTGACCATGAGGAAATATCAGAGAAACCCAAACTGGGGTACATTCGACCAAATAAGTGGGCTGTATACTTCAAAAATGTCAAGGCCATGAAAGACAGAGAAAGACTTGAGAAAACCATTCGATGCCAAACTGCAGAAAACTAAAGGGACACGGCATCTAAATTGCAATGTGTGATCCTGGAGTGGGTCTTAGACCAGAAAATGACTTTTTTTAGGACAACTGGTATAAACTCAATAAAGTCTGTAGATTCAACAACAGTACTGTATCAGCGTTGGCTTGCTGATTTTGATAACTGCACTGTCATGTAAGGGAATGTCCGTGTTATTCGGAAATATTCAGTCAACTATTTGGGGGTAAAGGGCTACCACGTCTACAACTTACAATCAAATAGTTCAGAACAAAAATAATAAGCATGTGTGTATGTGTATAGAAAGAGAGAGAACTTAAAGCAACTATGGTAAAATGTTAACAAATGGGGAATCCAGGTGAAGGATATGTAAGAGTTCTTTGTATTATTCTTGCAACTTTTCTATAAATTTGAAATTGTTTCAAAATAAAAAGTTACCTCGACCCTCCCTCCAAAAAAAGGCAGCTCCAGTCTGGAGGCATTCACAAAATTGAAGTGGCAGGGGGACAACAGAGGGGCCTCAATACTCACCAATACTGATCCAGGAGCTGAGAGAAAGGGGCAACCTTCAGCCCTACCTTACACGGCTCAGCAGTCAGGCTTACAACTCTAAGGACAACCTTAATGCATATGCGGGCACTGATCAACTCAAGGGCTAAAAACAGCCCGTGCTCTGGTTCAGTGAGTCGTCCAAGGTGGCTGGTCCACAGTGGTTACAACACCCACCAATACCAGACAAAGAGGGACACAGATAGAGCAGGGAAACCAAAATATCAATTATGAACAAGAACTGAAACGCTCTTTGCTGGTTTTCTAACGTCGTAGGAACCCACAGCAGCTCATAGATACAGTAAAAATCTTAACTACTAGAGAAAAGGGGGAGGGGATAGTTCCCCCAAGAACAGAGGGCTACAGAGGTAAACAGAATGCAAAAGGAGGTGGGGCTAGTTAGGTGGGCAGACGGAAGAGGGGTTATTGGGAAGAGCAAGAATATCAAGTAGAGGGAAGAGATGCTGAGAAGGCAGGGTGGCATTTTGAGCTTGTCTGCACAGGGTCCAGGCAGGAGAAAGGCCATCAGTCAGGGGGTCCCTCATCTGCTTACCTTTGGCAGACTCCTTAAGTAAGTAGGTGCAGCGCCGCACCAGGAGAGAAAACATGGCCAAGCCCAGCGCTGCGGCTTGCTCCTGGATCACAGAGCGACACTCCTCTGAGAAGCAGTCTGAGGAGAGGCAAATGAAACTCCATCAGTGCCCTGGGGGGTCAAGGGCTACTGTTCTCTACCTTTAGGTAAGGCCCTAAACCTCTGCTACAGAGACCAAGATACAAACATCTAGGTGCACATCGTTGGTCATGTCATTGAGCTCCCTTTCCTCATCTAAGACTGGGGCTAAGTAGTAATATTTCCTCTCTCTTAAGCATCGCTACAAGGCTAAATGAAATAATGCACATGAAGCATTTACCACAATGGCTGTATATGGGTAAGGACTTGATAACATTATTATAGGGATCCCCTGTGTAAATTCTGCATCACTTCCCCAGGACCAGGTACCCCAAGATGGACAGTTTGGGCCAGAGCTACAGGTTCTCTGTATTTAGTTGGCTACTAATAATGTGAAGCTATAGTAACAAGAAGTCATATTTAATTAACTCAGTATCTCTAACATACAGCTAGCAGGAGTACAAATATCAATTAAGATCACAAAAATACAAATTTAAGTTATCTTCTTGAGTCACTAACCTTTGGTTCCATCCTTACCTTCCGTCACTCCTCCACTTCCAAATAACCTATTTTCACTGAATGAGTTAATTTTACATAGGAAAATGGGCACATAATAAGCACTTAACCAGTGGTACTTTATATTTTCACAGATTCTTTCCCCTAGGGCTAAAAAATAAATCTCTGGCTCCCAATCCCCCTCACTTTCTCAGCCTGTCCAATTTCCTTCTGGCTGCAGGTCAGCGACAAGAGCCACCTTGGTGGTGGCCAGAGCTATTCTTTGGCAGAAGCTACAACATACACTCTCAACACGCTGTCTGTACCTACTCCTTGTCAGCGGCCCGCCCTGATAGCCACTTAATCCAGACTTGAGAGGAATGGTGACAAACAGAAGGCAGCAGTCCAACTGCAGCCTCAGAGGAGGAGACAGACACCCAATACGCACAGGAGATGGAATCAGGTGCCTGGTCACTCGCTCTGGCATCAACTAACCTGTTCATTCCCTCTGTAATACAGGAGAACGCTCCGAATCTCCAAGTGTTAAAAGGATAATTAGCCACATGTTTGATATCTGTGCCTGCCTGCATGTTAACCTCAATAGTCAGAGGGAAGCCCTCTTGCGTCTCTCCTCATTGACACTAGTCTTGTCAATGGGGCCTAACTGAAGTCTTTACTCCAGGAGATGCTACACAACCACACAGTTACTCCTAACCGCCTTGGCCACAGGAGCAAACATGACTGGAGTATATAGAGCCAGCCCCAAACCACTTCAGGGAGCCCTGGGAGTGAGAAGGAACAGGCTGCTGGTCAGAAGGTCCCAACATATGAATAGCATCAGTGTAGCAAAGTACTCGTCTGTTGTGGCTTTCCTGCCATCCTTCCAGATGCCGACTGGTCCCAAATGTCACCCTCTAACTTTCCGACTCAACTGCTGAAGGCAGTAAGGAAGTGGTAACAATCCATGTGATTAGAATAGGTCACCACTCTCATTCCTCTTCTGGTAAGGCTCTAAACCTCTGCTACAGAGACCAAGATACAAGCATCGAAGAACTAAGACGGGAAAGGGTAGAGAGCAGGGAAGGGGAAGATGTGTATGCCATCCTAAGAAAAATGGCAACTTCTCCCCTCCACCCCTTACTTTGGGCAGCATCACTATCTGTACTGCCCCAGCTGAGCCTAGGCCCTTGCCAAACACTGCCAGCAGCCTGCCTCTAAGTAGAAACAAGGCCAGCCCAGAATGGGGGAGTAAGTCCAGAACAGAGGAAGCTAGAATAGGATAAGGGGAGGCCCCATCCTGGTAGTTGACATTAGTGACCCCTTATCAACGGGGCATCTTAGGCATAAGTTATTACCTGCACACAGAAGGGCCCGAAAAGGCACAGAAGGAGGTATCTTAGCTTAAAGAGACTGGCATTTTGAGAAGCCCAAGACTACAATAAGATACTCTCATTAACCTGGATAAGGATAAGATGGGGCAAAAGGAGATTACTTTCACCAAGCCCATTTCTATTTTTATGACAAATGGTAATTTCAGGCTAGGCTATTCCTCAGAGTGCAAAGTTGTGACTAGGGCTCAAGAGGGAGAATGAACTGCTTAAAAACAATGACACTTGTGGCCTCTGGGGAGTCCAGGTTGGCTTCTTTTCTTTTTTTTTTAAGATTTTATTTGTGAGCCTGGGTGGCTCAGTCAGTTTAGCGCCTTCGGCTCAGGTCATGAGCCCCGTGTCGGGCTCCCTGCTCAGTGTGGAGTCTGCTTGGGACTCTCTCTCCCTCTGCCCCTCCCAGACCTCCCTCCCTCCCCTCCCTCAAATAATAAAATCTTAATTTTTAAAAAAGATTTTATTTATTTATTTATTTGACAGAGAGAGAGAGAGAGAGCGCACAAGCAGGGGGAGCTTCAGAGGGTGAGGGAGAAGCAGGCTCCCTGCTGAGCAAGGAGCCCGACATGGGGCCCGATCCCACGACCCTGAGATCATGACCTGATGTGGGTAGAGTCAGACGCTTAACCAATTGCACTAGCCAAGGCGCCCCCAGGTTGGCTCCTTTTTTAAGCCTCCTGCAATAAGGTCTGGGGACCAGGCAGGGTAGCAATAACTGGAGCCTCTTTGCTGTAAGTGTGGAAAGGCTTGACTACCTCTCAGAGCAGCGGCTGAAAAGGCAGCTTCATGAATGCGCTGTTCTTAGCCATGGTTATGTCACCTCCAACCTTCACTTCTTCCTGCCTCTCCATAAAGGGCCTGACAGTACTTCCCTGCAATGGTCTGGGGGAGGCACAAACCACTGAGCTATTTTGCTCTGATCAAGCAGGTGGTGATATCACAGCTATCTGGGGGTCAGAATGCCTGGGTCTCAGTCAGTCTTCTGACCACATCATAGAGAGTACTTTCTGGAAGGCCTGCCCTCCTCCATGGTTCAGTGGTACCACAAGCACATACTGAACATCTATAATGTGCTTCACCCTGTGCTGGGTATTATGGAGAACACAGCTACAAATAAAACAGTCCCTGCAACCACTGGACCTTACAATTGGGTGAAAGAAACTGCTATTTACCTAAGTAACCATGGCAACTCAGACCCAGTGCCTCCAGTGAGAACTACATTAAGTGTTATGGCATCTTCGGAGATATTCTCCACCTCACTTAGGCTTCTGTAGGCTAGAAGCCGTAAGATGCCACTCCTTGAGAAGTGTTCATTCTCATATAAGTTGAGTAGGAAAACAGCATCCAGGGGCGCCTGGGTGGCTCAGTCGTTAAGCGTCTGCCTTCGGCTCAGGTCATGATCCCAGGGTCCTGGGATCGAGCCCCGCATCGGGCTCCCTGCTCAGCAGGAAGCCTGCTTCTCCCTCTCCCACTCCCCCTGCTTGTGATCCTGCTCTCACTGTGTCTCTTTCTGTCAAATAAGTAAATAAAATCTTAAAAAAAAAAAAAAAAAAGAAAACAGCATCCAGGTTCCCAGAGTCCACCCACTTTGGGGCTAGAGCTAGGAAACTGGCCCTAGTCTGACAAATGCCCATATATATCCCTGGAGTTGGGCTGGGTCAGACCAACAAATGATGTGGGGCGGGGAAGGAAAAAGCATTGTTTCCCTTGGTATTTGCCTGGGTTCCTCTGGCTTTGTGTCAGGTAGCAGGAGCCTGACATGAGCTGAGGAACTCATTAACACTGTGAAACAGCCTTTCCCCTTCTTTCCAAAAGCAGGCTTGCTCAAGGGTTTAGGGGGGTGGTTTTGGCTAAGCGAGTCAGACGGAAATATTTCTTACCAAGAAAGTCACCTGAGGTCTGAACTTGATTCTGCCCTTTCCCACATGCTCTCAGATGGGCAGGTGACCGGAGCCCCCACTATTCCTATGCCCAAATACCTGCTCAGGCAGAAATATTCTTCTCACTCCTATGTAACAGGGAGACTTTCTCATTTTTCTGAGAACATATTCATGGAAAACATAAACCAACTGTCGTCAAAGTTGTATGAAATCAGGAAATGGAGCGGCCGGGAGAAGGCTGCCATGTGGCCGGATGTTATGTATTTCTAATTAGTGCTATACATCTTTCAACAGCAAGTGTCCTTCTGCTGGGAAACACAACACACTGCCCTTGTTATTGTAACTGTCAGAGAAGTGCTTAAACAGATAATCTCCAGGAAAAGTGATAAACACGTCCCCTCTCCCACCAGCGTGTGCGCGACGGTGCTGCCAAAGCAAAGCCGTGCTTGATGGCTCCAGGATGGCAAAGCATCCTCCTGCAGGAAATGGGAATGAGGCAGGAGGGGGGGGGGGGGGGGGGGGGGGAGGGAAGGGGAGGCAGGCTCACCTGCCTGGACCCTCTATGCCCAGCCAAGGGACAGCAGTTCAGAACCAACGCTTCTGATCAACTCCTGGGTTAGGGAGAGCATTGGAGGCAACCGGTATCAGTAGGGATGAGGTTTGGCTGGTCACAGAAAAATCTGGCAGCAATGAAACAAGCAGAGTTTCCCTGATGCAGAGAGCCAGCTTCCTGGCAAGAGGATGACAAGAGTGTTGAAGGGGAGACACAGGATGGATGATACAGGTCTGGTACCCTGACGGCAGTGGAGGGATTCAGAAGGCACTGGTGGGGTCCACTAGCCATTCCAGGAGAGAGAAGCAACTATTTGCTCAGCTGCTTCACTAACAGCTGGAGAAAAATGCAGGCAAGACCACTTTATTCACTGACTCCCTCCCCACCAGCTCCTCCCAAAGACAGGAAATGAATGGTCAGTCACCTCCAAACTAACACCACCTGGAGGCGATTTGTTGGCTCTTATCTTTCAGACATAAGGCTGCTTTTCTCATGAGTCAGTCACCAGTCAGACACAGGGCTGGCACAGTTCCTGAGCAGCCCACCAAAACCTCCTTGTCTACAGGAAGTGGGCAGTGAGAGCATCTTTCGACTGCTGCTGTTCGGGCTACAGAGTTCCTGTGGCAGTTGCTGATTGAAGGTTGGGTGGAAGAGGCAGTCACTGTATAGAAACCAGATAAAATCCCAGAGCAAAAGCAGAGATGTCCAGGCCATCAGGGCATCATTTTATTCCCTGAGAAGTAAAATGAGTCAAAAAAACCAGGCACCAACACACCCAAGCAAAATATTCATGCATAATGGCAGAACACAGGTTGACCCGAGGCTGGCCATGAACAACATATCCCCAAATGGTACAGCTGCAACAAAACCAAAGAACATGGAAGGCAGTGGTTCCTCCCTAAGAGCCCCTCCTGGCATGCCTGCTACTGCTTTTGGATTTTGTAGGCTGTAAAACCCTGACTTCTTTTAGTGGATAGATGGAGGGCAAAGGAAATCCCAACCTCCTAACAAAGTGACTTCTCCCATTAGTCCCAAAGTTATGTATTCAGCCCAATGGTGGAGGATATAAAGAAAATAGGATCCAGCCATAAGAAGATGATAATCTAATGAGGAAGACAGGAAGAATACACAGACCCAAGTAACTGTAATTCAAGGAAGATGAAGTGAGATGCTTTCTTTCATTTCCAGCTAGGGTATAGCAGAGGAGGTTTCACAGAAGAGAGCACTTCTGAGCAAGGCTGCAAAAAATGAACAAAGCTGGAATTGGCAGGATGACAGAGAGACTGCATGTTACTAAGGAGGCATGCAGGCAGGGGCACACCAAGCACCCTCCCACACGGCAAACGATGCACTCAGAGTGCCACAGGATGGGGACCACAAAGCACCAGGCCTGCAAGGCCACAGCAAGGAACACAGACCTGACCCAGCACGGGGTGAGGAGGGCACCCGCTCGAGGTTTCCGAATGAAGCACAGGTGAGTATTTTATGAATATTAAACATTTAGGACGGATTAGGGTAGCTGGGACAATGTAAAAGGAAGGGAGATTTGTTGGGAAGCCAAGAAGGCATGAACTTCGTTGAACTGAGAGAAATTATACGTAGTGCACTTCGTAAACTTTATAAAGCTAAGTAAATGTAACATCTTGCTTATAGGCGCTAGAAGAGGGAATGGACAGGAGTGTGAGGATGTGAGAAATGCTGCAGAAAGAAAATCAAGAACGGTGGAAATGATGTGTGGGAGGGAAGGGATTCACTGGAAGGGGCCAAGGACCCCTACTAATAATCTCGACAGGTTCCAGAGGATGCTGAGACCTCAAAAAGGGTAACACCTATCAAAGGAGGTCCAGGAAAGGGGCAGAAGTTTGGGATTGCAGAACACCTGGAGGGAGGGAGGTATGCATCAAGGAGTCCCTAGGCTCCGGCCCACTTGGCTCTGAGCCAGTCCTGTCTTTCCAAACAAAGACACTTCAGGGGGTCAGAAATACTTGAGGAAGACCTTGCATAAGGAGGCCTGGGAAGTCTGAACTGGCTCTCCCTGTGGAAGCCATTAGATATTCAGCACTTCATTTGTTTCCAATTCTTGTATGAGTGCAGCTCCAGGCTGTGGGGTGAGAGGCTCCTCTCTGACGTAATCAGGAAGCAGCTGCAAAATTAAGGAATCCCTCATGACATCATAAAAAGGGTCGATGGTTTACTGGGGAAAGTATAAAAATTAATTACATATTCCCACATGAATCCCTTCCCCTAAATCTGTACACACTCCCTCCCACCCCCACACGTTCTCTCATCAACAACATCCCAAAGCCACCTCACTGAGCAGGGTACAAAAGGGCAAACAAAACCCAGGAAGACAAAGTTTTTTGATGCACCCACTGTCTGCCCCATACATTTGGAACTTAACAAGTGATAGGCTGTCCTGCAATTTTTATATATATAGCATGCTTCCCTAACAAAATTATAAGCCCCTTGAGGACAAGAGCTTTGTCAGGACTTCACATCCTTGAAAATTAGCACCATGACGGGGTTCAGGACATGTGTGCTGTTCACAACAGTAGGTACACTATGCTTCTCATTTGTGAATCCTAACGATAAACGACATGATTCCACTGTGGCCTGAAATAATAACTAAGATATACTGAGACCTGTATCAGGCACAGAGAGAGAGAGAGAGTGTGTGTGTGTATGTGTGTGTAAAATCTCAAAACTTTACACAAGATTTGCACAGGAGGTATTATTTTCCCTCTCTTGACAGTTGAGGAAACAGAGTCAGAGAAGTTAAATGACTTGCCCAAGGTCACAAAACCAGTGTCAGAGCTGGGATTTGAATTTAAGTCTGTCTGCTCTTGTACCTACGCTGTTTCCATACCTGGTTGTCACATGCCTGTGATTCAAGCTGCAAGCTACACCTCTTCCTCTCTCCTTTCTATGAATATGAAAACCTTAGACTCTCCATAGTTCTGCACAAAAAGCTCTAGGGTAACAACTATGTGGAATCTAAAATTACGGGGCACCTGGGTGGTTCAGTCGTTACACGTCTGCCTTCGGCTCAAGGTCATGATCCCAGGGTTCTGGGATCGAGCCCCGCATTGGGCTCCCTGCTCAGTGGGAAGCCTGCTTTTCCCTCTCCCACTCCCCCTGCTTGTGTTCCCTCTCTCGCTGTGTCTCTCTCTGTCAAATAAATAAATAAAATCTTTAAAAATTAAATTAAATTAAAAACACTATACCATTTCAGGGCACCTGGGTGGCTCAGTTAAACGTCTGCCTTTGGCTCAGGTCATGATCCTAGGATCCTGGGATAGAGCTCCCTGCTCATCTGGGAGTCTGCTTCTCCTACTCCGTCTGCCCCTCCTCCTCCTCCCCACACTCTCATCCCATCCCCGGCCGGGCTCATGAGCACATGCACGCGCATGCTCTCTCTCAAGTAACTAAATAAAATAAATAAATAAATAAATAGGGGTGCCTGGGTGGCTCAGTTGGTTAAGCGTCTGCCTTCAGCTCAGGTCATGATCCCAGGGTCCTGGGATAGAGCCCCGCATCAGGCTCCCTGATCGGCGGGAAGCCTGCTTCTCCCTCTCCCACTCCCCCTGCTTGTGTTCCCTCTCTTACTGTGTCTCTCTCTGTCAAATAAATGAATAAAATCTTAAAATAAATAAATAGATAATAAAAACACTATACCACTTATAATAACACCAAAGAAAACAAAATACTTACATATAAAATATTAGCTATTTTAAATATTAAATCTAACAAAATATGTACAGGATCTCTATGCTGAAAATTACAAAATACTGATGAAGGAAATCAAAGAAGAACTAAATAACTGGAGAGATTTACCATGTTCATAAGTTGGAAGACTCAACACTGCAGAGATGTCAATTCTCCCCACACAGATCTATAGGTTTAATGCAATTACCATCAAAATCTCAGCCAAGTTTCTTGTAGACAAAGACAAGCTTATTCTAAAATTTATATGGAAAGGCAAAGGGCCTAGGATGGCCAAAACCATTCTGAAAAAGAACAAAGTGGGAGGACTCATTCTTCCTCATGTTAAGTCAAAGAAAGGAGAGCCTTTTCAATGAATGGTGCTAGAACAATTAGACTTCCAGAGGCCAAAAAGTGAACCCTGACCTAAGTCTCACACCTTACATAAAAATTAAGTGACAATGGGTCAAAGACTTAGATGTAAAAACATAAGACCATAAAACTTTTAGAAAAAAACTGAAGAAAATCCTCAGGACCTAGGACCAAGAGAAGAATTTTTGGACTTAATGCCAAAAGCACAATCTACAAAAAGTTAAATTGAGATACTGAAACCTCATAAAAATTAAACACTTTTGTTCTGCAAAAAACTGTAAGAGGATGAAAAGGCAAATTACAGACTGGGACCATATATCTGTAAACTACAAAGGACTGGCATCTAGATATAAAGAGCTCTCAAAACTCAATGGTGAGAAAACAATCTAATTAGAAAATGGACAAAAGATACAAGCAGACATTTCACCAAAAAAAAGGTATATAGATGAAATACAAGCACATGAAAAGATGTTCAGTATCGTTAGTCACTAGGGAAATGAAACCTAAACGTACAACGAGACATCACTACACATCTATCAGAATGGCTAAAATAACAAACAGTAATGACACCACAAGCTGGTGAGGAGGCAGAGGAATGGGATCATACATCCCTAGCTACTGGAATGTAAAAATGGCACAGCCACTCTGGAAAATAGTTTGGCAGTTTCTTCTAAAACTAAAAATGTACTTATGATTCAGCAATTATCTTGGGCATTTATCGCATGAAATGAAAACTTATGTTTGCATAAAAATCTGTACACAAATGTTCACGGCCGCTTTATTCACAACAGCCTAAACTGGAAACAACCCAAATGTCCTTCACCGGATGAACAGGAGTTAGACAGTGGAACATCCACACAGCACAGAATACTACTCAGCCATAAAAAGAAAAGTGACGTATACAATAACTTGGATAGACCATCAGGGAATTATATGGAGCAAAAAAAGCCAATTTCAAGAGATTACATACTCTATGATCCCATTTATAAAATATTCTTGAAATAATGTAATTATAGAGACAGGGAACAGGGGTTAAGATTTGGGGAGAGAAGGGGACAGGGGTATTTCTAAAGAGGTAGCCTTAGGGAGCTTTGCAGTGATGGGACAGTTCTGCACCTTAACTGTGTAGCAGTTACAAGAAGCTACCTGTGTGATAAAATTGCACAGAACCATATATACACACAAACACAAATGTGCAACTGGCGAATATATAACTGTATAAATGCATAACTGGTAAAATCTGAGTAAAGTGTGTGGATTGTACCAATGTCAATTTCACGGCACTGATATTGCACTAAAGTCATACAAGATGCTAACATTAGGGAAGGAGGGATGAAGGGTGCACAGGACCTCTCTGTACATTTTTTTTACAACGTCCTGTGAATCTATAATTATTTCAAAATATAAAGTTTAAAACCAGTAAACAGACCCCAAAAAGATCTAACCTAGGATTCCAGAAACATTTCTCTTTTACAAAGAACAGGGTTGCTTAGACATTTGGGGGACATTTCCCCGATTAGCTGATTACTCTGCACAGATGCTGCAGCCCCTCGTTCTCATCTTGTGTTGCCTGGCCTGAGCTACTGTGGCTCTTTATCTGGACTGAGCAAGAAACTGCCAGGGGCAACCAAAAGGAAAATAAGAAAAAAGAAAGGAAAGTTCACTGAAGACAGAACTCCTGTCTAAAGAATAAGGAGTAAAGCAAGAGAACTTCATTATCAAGGCTATGACTCATTGGATCAGTAAAATCCATGTCAAGCACCACAAAGTGGAGGTGATGAGAAAGTGAAGAAAGATGACAAAAAGAACAAATTGCAGAAGCTCAGGTGAGCTGTTTAAACATGTTCTTGCCGTTCAAAAAATAAGGAAAGGTATAAATCTCAAATCAGTGGTATGTGTAATCTTTAAACATCAGGAGGGAAAAAGTTACTTAAAACACGTTGCTTAGCACTGTTTTCTTCATAAATGAAACTGCTTATGCATTTTCAGCGTGCAATGCTTTGGACCATTAATTAGATGAATATTAAGAAGTTTTCTTTTAGGGACGCCTGGGTGGCTCAGTCGTTAAGCGTCTGCCTTCGGCTCAGGTCATGATCCCAGGGTCCTGGGATCGAGCCCCACATCGGGCTCCCCGCTCTGCGGGAAGCCTGCTTCTCTCTCTCCCACTCCCCCTGCTTGTGTTCCCTCTCTCGCTGTGTCTCTCTCTGTCAAATAAATAAATAAAAATCTTTAAAAAAAAAAAAAAAAAAAAAGAAGTTTTCTTTTAATTGGCAATATTAGCCTCAATACCATGTGGAAACTGTCAACAAATCCGCAGACCGAACTTCAAAAAAAAAAAAAGTTTTTTTTTCCATTAAAACAAACAAGCAAACACACACACACACACACACACACACAGACACACTTGTCTCCAAAAGACAAAAATGAAAAAGAGAAGCCACAGAGAAAATTTTCTCCCTGGGAGAAAATATTTGTAAAACACCTATCTGACAAAGGACTCATATCTAGAACATATAAAGAACTCTTTCAACTTAATAATAAACAAAAAAATGAGCAAAGAAGACATATGGATGGCAAATAAGTGTGTGCACATCATGCACTTCTGATAAAATGCTCAACATTATCGATCATTAGGGAAATCAAAACCACAAATACAACTCCATACTCACTAGGATGGCTGTAACCAAAAAGAGAACAAGTGTTGCTGAGGACGTGGAGTACGGGGAGCTCATACACACTACTCTGGGAATATAAAATGATACAGCCACTTTGGAAAACAATTGGGAAATTTATTAAAGAGTTAAAACAAAACTTAAGTTAAAACATTCATTTACCGAACAACCTGGCTATACCACTTCTAGGAATTTACTTAAGAGAAATGAAAGCAGTAGGGGGGTGGGGGGATGGGTTAGCCTGGTGATGGGTATTAAAGAGGGCACGTACTGAATGGAGCACTTGGTGTTATACGCAAACAATGAATCATGGAACACTACATCAAAAACTGATGATGTAATGTATGGTGATTAACATAACAAAATAAAAAAAATAACCAGGAACGTAAGAAAAAAAAAAGAGAGAGAGAGAAATGAAAGCATATGTCCACACAAAGATTTACACTTGAATGTTTACAGCAGTTTTATTCCATAACAGCCCCAACCTGGAAAAAACCCAAATGTCCATCAACAAGAGAATGGATAAACAAATTGTGGTATATCCATACAATGGAAGACTACTCAGCAACAAAAAGGAACAAAAGACTGAATCATTCAACAACATGGATAAATGTCAAAATCATTACTGTGGAATAAGGAAGACAGGCCAAAAGACAAAGACAGAAAGGAAATACTGTCGAATTCTAGAAAATACAAACTCTTTTACAGTGACAGAAAGCAGTTCAGTGGTTGCCTGGGGATTGGAAGGAAAGGTTAGGGAAGAATGGATTACAAAGGGGCACAAGTAAACTTAGTTCTGAGTGAAGGATATGTTCACTATCTTGACCATGGTGATGGTTTCACAAATGTATACATATGTCAAAATTCATCAAATTGTACAGTCTACATATGTATAGTCTGATAAACATCAATTAGATCTCAATAAAACTGTTAAGATTTTTTAAAAATATAGGAATGACATTAAAAGGCCATTAGTCTGACTCATCATCTAAGATTTTAAAGATTCATAACTTAGAGGCTGATTTGATAAAAATTTTTTTTTTTAGATTTTACTTATTTGAGAGAGAGAGAGAGACAGAGATAGTGAGAGAGAGCACAAGTGGGGAGGAGAGGGAGAAGCAGGCTCCCCGCATAGCAAGGAGCCTGATGCGGGACTCGATCCCAGGACCCCGGGATCATGACCTGAGCCGAGGGCAGACGCTTAACCGACTGAGCCACCCACGTGCCCGAGGCTGATTTGATAAAGCTGGACATCTACTGAGTGCCTAATACACAATTTGACACTCAGAAAAACCTTGCAAACTAGCACCAATATTTGCAGTTTACAGACAAGGAAACTAAGCCTCAGAGAGGGTAAATTAACTTTCTTCATCAAGGTCGCACAGCTGATAAATGGCTGGGTAGAGAATTCAAACCTTTGATCTGGTTGATTCCAAAGCTCTTTATACCATTACAACACAATTGCTATCTTCTGAAGGTGAGAAAATGATCTCCAGAAGTGCTAGGCTTTCTGCAGAAGACAGCTTGGCTTACCCTCCTCCTTTATATGAAGCTCTAGGGCCAAGAAGTGTCCTGGGGACTCTATCAAAACATCTTGGCAAGACAACAAACCATTTCTATTCTCTACAATGAAAAATTAAAACACTCCTATTAAACGAGTGCTTCATTTTTTCCAGAGAATACCCATTTTAGAAATGGTACACTTATAGATTTCCTGGAAAAGGAAGTAAGGCAGGCAGGTAGGCAGGCAAGAAGGGAGGGAGGGGGGGAGAGAGAGATAGAGGTGGCGGGGGGGAGAGAGAGAGAAGGAGGAAGAAGGGCGGGCAGGCAACCAGTCAAAACACACTCTGGCCATTTCCACTTTAGTTGTGTCTCTGGATTGATATTTTTGTCACTCAGAATTTCCTGCCTGATTCCAGGGCTATTCAAATACATGGCCCCTCTTGGGCAAGGAGAGCTGCTAGCAAAATGGCATGCAGGTACCAGCTAAGTCCCTCAGGGATGGGGCCCAGAGAAGAGGGCCTGCCATTCCAGCATCTCATCTGGAAGTAAATCTTGAAGGACAGAGTTTCTGTTTCTACACTGCTTACCAGAGGTTTTGCGAGGCTTACCTCTCTCACAATATTTGGGGGAAGCAAAGAGGAGTAAAAAAGAGTAGCAGCTTCTTAATTACATCAGGCAGGTTAAGTGTTCCTATGGAATTCTATCAGGAGAACTGGGGTGTCTTGTATCAGAAATTATTTAGGGTTGTGGAGGAGAAGAGAAGTGAAGGAGGCTTCCTAAAAAGTCATACCCATGAGCCAATCTAGAAGGAAACGTTTGCTGCAGCAGTGAGAAGGAATTAATACAGCCACAACCCTTCTGATGGAATAGACAGGTTTGGCAGCTGATTTAGAAAAACAGCTTGAAACCCATCTTTGTTGGTATGAAGCTTCGGGAGCACTTTGGGACCGAAGTAAAAGTTAATGAGAGATAATGCCTGCAGACAACCTGATTCAGAGAAAGCTCCTTTGATATGGCAGGCAGAAGGGCAGGGAAGTGCTCAGCTTCCATTTTAACAGATTAACTCAATTTCTTTTCATTTTATGGCTTCCTGAAGCATATTTTAAAAAAGAATATGACAGAGTTTGCAAACAATGCCAAAATAAGACAATTCTGAGACAGGCAGGGCACAGAGGTACCAGGATAGGAAGGATCTCTTGGACTCCTTCTGAGAAGCTTCCAGAATGCAAAGATTCAAGCCATCACACAAATCTTGAGGAGTCAGTACTAAAAAAATGAGGCCAATGATAAGACATAATTCTTGGGTGGATTCCTTGTGAATATCCAAATCTGCACATTCATCCTGCTCCTACTCCAGCAACTCACTCTAAAAAGTTCCTCAAAGCTTTACAATCCAAGATAAATGCCCAACTAGATCGAGTAAGCAATGACTTCATCCAACCCCATCCCCTGTGGACCATGTAGTGTTTTGTTTTTCTTTAAAGATTTTATTTATTTGGCAGATGCTTAACGACTGAGCCACCCAGGCGTTTTAAAGTAGAAAAGAGGTCAGCAGAATAATAGCTAAATAAAACAGTTATGCCAAGGAAAGGTAGCACCTGATGAAGGTGACTCGAAATCCAATGAGGCATCAGCTAGTCCTCTGACTTAGAAGCTCTAGAAAGGACATCCCTTTAAGTAACAGCCCTTCCAAATCTGTAATCAGTTGGCTGATTGGTTGTCAACAATATAAACTGAAACCTATAAACATTATTTTAAACTAAATTTAATTGTTTTATTTATTCTTTTATACCTCATCCCACAAAAGACTTGTGACAACTCAGGGCAAAAGCACCTACAATTAAATAACATTAAAGTAGATGTAGAAAATTAGGATGAAGAAAAGGAAAATACAAATATGTCAATCATGTGCCATGAATGAACTTAAAATTTACCTCTGATTTTCCTGGCAGCCAAAGCAAAAATGGAAACACCAACAATTGTATAGTTGTCATTATTGGAAAAGAATAAATATATCAGTTACTCAGGGAAAAAAAATCTTTTCTCAGCACTGAGTTCTAAAATCATTTTTTAATTTTTTTTTTTAAGATTTTATTTATTTATTTGACAGAGAGAGACACAGTGAGAGCTGGAACACAAGCAGGGGGAGTGGGAGAGGGAGAAGCAGGCTTCCTGTGGAGCAGGGAGCCCGATGCGGGGCTCGATCCCAGGACCCTGGGATCATGACCTGAGCCGAAGGTAGACGCTTAACGACTGAGCCACCCAGGCGCCCCTAAAATCATTTTTTTAACATGGACTCTATGCAAGGGATACTGTATGAAAAAAATGAAAAATAATCTTGAAAAGTCTTTACAGCATGTGGCTTTATACTACATACTGTTAAAAGATACCCAAGAAAAATTATCCTGAAGTTATTTGTATGATGAGACAAAACACGTAAGTATCACAATCTAACAATGTTTTTCCAAAAACATAGATATAGGAGTATTTTATATACTGATAGGTATACAGTGCTTTAAGAAAATCTTTAAAAGGTGGCTCAGTTGGTTAAGCGACTGCCTTCGGCTCAGGTCATGATCCTGGAGTCCCGGGATCGAGTCCTGCATTGGGCTCCCTACTGAGCAGGGAGTCTGCTTCTCTCTCTGACCCTCCCCCCTCTCATGCTCTCTCTATCTCATTCTCTCTCTCAAATTAAAAAAAAAAAAAGAAAACTTTAAAACTGAGTTAAAATAATAGCTAAGTTAGGAGATGATGATTCTTATCTCAAAGAGATCCATGTAGTTTCTTTAAGCAAGGGACTCCTGATGTCCAATGCATTTGTTTGCCCAACATTTAGTCTGTGACAGAAAGACTGTGAGAGTCAGAGAAACCCAAGTGCAAGTGCTATATATGCAGTTGATGACTAAAGACTGAAGTATTCTAAAATCTTAAAGAAAAACCCTAGATGAATGAGAAAGTGATATATGATATCATACGCTATAAAAGATTCTTGTTTTAAAGGACCAAATGACAATTTTAAAAATATATATGCTACTAAAAATAAATGTACATATAATATACATAATATAATTTATAATATAAATATATGTAATTATGTAGATATAAACATAGATGTATAGATACTAAAGGGAAATTGTCTAATCTGTAAAATTCAATTTCTGTACATTTTGGGGCTATTTCCAAAACAAAAAGTTCAACAGCATGCTATGAAGCAGAGAGATTGAAAAGCTAAATTTAATATCTGAACATTGGTACAGAGAACAAAGCTCTATAACTCTGGGATTAGCACTCCCTGCCAAACAGGTTTTTTTTCCATAGTATAAACTCATGCTATTTTTTTTTTATTATGTTCAGTTAGCCACTGTATAGGACATCATTAGTTTTTGATGTAGTGTTCAATGATTCATTAGTTATGTATAACACCCAGTGCACATCACAACACGTTGCCAGTTTTTAAGCACCAATTCAACTTCATTTTCTTGTGAGATTTCCTACATTTGGAGTACAGAATTGACCTGCTTCTACCTAGTTGAAAAGGGCTTATTTATAGATTTATTTATAGACCACTGCCTTATTTCTTAAAAAGGGCCTACTAAAGATTAGAGGAGAAATAAATAAAATAGAGAACAGAAAAACAAGTGAAAAGATTGACCAAACTAAGAGTTGTTTCATTGAAAAGATAAACAAAATGGAAAAACCCTTAGCTAGCCTAACCAAAGAAAAAAGATAAAGGACCCAAATCAACAAAATCATAAGTAAAAAAGAGACATTATACTGATACCACAGAAATTCAAAGGATTATAAGAGGTTATCTGCTAACAAACTGGACAGCCTAGAAGAAATGGAAAAATTCTTAGAAACATACAACTTACCAAGACCAAATCAGAAAGAGATAGAAAATCTGAATAGACTAATTACTAGCAAGGAGACTGAATGAGTAATCAAAATCTCCCAGCAAAGATAAGCCCAGGACCACATCACTTCACTGGTGAATTTTACCAAACATATACAGAAATTAACACCAATCCTTCCTCAAACTGTTTCAAAAAAAACCAAAGAGGAGGGAACACTTCCAAACCCATTTTACGAGGCCAGCATTATCCTGATACCAAAACCAAAAAACTACAAGCCAATATCCCTAATGAATACAAACGCAAAAATTCTCAATAAAATACTAGCAGCATACTAAAAGGATCATTCACCATGATCAAGTGGGATTTATCCTTGGGATGCAAGGATGGTTCAACATACACAAATCAATCAATGTGATACATCACATTAGTAGAATGAAAGAAAAGAATCATGTGATTATCTCAATAGATGCAGAAAAAGCATTCAACAAAATTCAATATTCAGTTATGATAAAAATTCTTAATAAATTAGGCATAGAGGGGTGCCTGGGTGGCTCAGTCATTAAGTGTCTGCGTTCGGCTCAGGTCATGATCCCAGGGTCCTGGGATCGAGCCCCACATCGGGCTCCCTGCTCCGCGGGAAGCCTGCTTCTCCCTCTCCCCTCCCCCTGCTTGTGTGCCCTCTCTTGCTGTGTCTCTCTCTGTCAAATAAATAAATAAAATCTTAGAAAATAAATAAATAAATAAATAAATAAGACATAGAATTCTGGACCATATCTCAACATAATAAAGGCCCTATATGACAAGCCCACCACTCAATGCTAAAAGGATGAAAGCTTTTCCTCTCAGATCAAGAATAAGACAAGGGTGCCCACTCTCACCCTCCTACTCAACATACAGTACTAGAAATCCTACCTAGAACAATTAGGCAAGAAAAAGAAATACAAAGTATCAGAATTGGAAAGGAAGAAGTAAAAGTGTCTCTATTTGTAGACAACATGATTTTATATATAGAAAATCCTAAAGACTCAACCAAAAAATTGTTAGATCTTATCAATGAATTCAGTAAAATTGCAGGATACAAAATTAACATACAAAAATAAGTAGCAAAAAAAAAATCAGTAGCATTTTTTTTTTTATTATTTTATTTATTTTTTTGAGAGAGAGAGAGTACAAGTGGGAGGAGGGGCAAAGGGAGAAGCAGACTCCCCGCTGAGGCGGAAGCCCGATTTGGGGCTCAATCCTGGGACTCTGGGATCATAACCTGAGCCAAAGGCAGACATTCAATCTACTGAGTCAGCCAAGCACCCCTCAGTAGCATTTCTACAATACAAACAACAAAATTTCTGAAAAATAAAAAATTAATTGATCCCATTTATAATAGCATGAACACAATAAAATATTTAGGAATAAATTTAAAGAAGTGAAAGATCTCTATGCTGAAAACTGTAAGAAAATGATGAAAGAAATAAAAGACACAAAAAATAGAAAGGTATGCTGCGTTCATGGGTTGGAAGAATTAATATTGTTAAAATGTCACTACTACCAAAAGCCATCTATAGATTCAATGCAATCCTTATCAAGATTCCACTGGCATTTTTTAGAGAAGTAGAAAAAAAATGCCTAAAACTTATATGGAACCACAAAGGACCCCAAACTGTCAAAGAAATACAGAGAAAAAAAGAACAAAGCAGGAATTATCACACTTCTTGATTTTAAGTATATTATAAAGCTACCATCATCAAAACAGTGTGGTATTGGCATAAAAACAGATGACTAGACCAATGAAACAGAATTGAGAGCTCAGAAATAAACCCAAGCATATATGGTCAACTAATATTTGACAAGAAAGCCAAAAATACCCAATGGAAAAAAGACAGTCTCTTCAATAAATGGTGCTGAGAAAATTGGATATTCACATATAAAGGAATGAAACTGGACCCATATCTTAGCACCACTCACAAAATTAACTCAAAATGGATTAAAGACCAAAAAAAAAAAAAAAAAAAAAAAGGATTAAAGACTTAAGTGTAAGACCTGATACCATGAAACTCCTGGAAGAAAACACAGGAACAAAGCTCCTTGATGTGGGGAATAATTTTTTGGATATTACACCGAAAGCACAGCAACAAAAGCAAAAACAAACAATTACATCAAATTAAAAAGCTTCTGCATTGCAAAAGAAATCATCCACAAAGTGAAAAGACAACCTATGGAATGAAAAATAAAATTTGCAAACCATCTATCTGATAAGGGATTAATATCCAAAACATAGAAAAAAATTCATACAAAAATAAATAAAATTAAAAAAATAAAAAACTCATACCACCCAATAGCAAAAAAATAAAGCAACTAAGAAATGGGCAAAGGACCTCAATAGACATTTCTCCAAAGAAGATATACGAAAGGCCAATAGGCTCATGAAAAGATGCTCTACATCACTAGTCATTAGGGAAATGCAAATTAAAACCACGAGATATCACCTCATGCCCATCAGAATGGTGAACATCAAAAAGACTAGATACAACAAATGCTGATGTGGATGTGGAGGAAAGGGAGCCCTTATGCACCACGGTGGTGGTGGTGGGGGGGGAATGTAAATTGGTGCAAACACTAGGGAAACCAGTTTGGAAGATCCTCAAAAAATTAAAAGTAGAACTACCATATGATCCAGCAATTCCACCTCTGGGAATATTGCATATCCGTGGGTAATGAAAATACCAACTCAAAAAGATACCTGCATCCCCACGTTCACTGCAGCATTATTTACAATAGTCAAGACATGGAAACAACCTAAGTGTCCATCAATGGATGAACAGATAAAGAAGTTGTAGTGTGTGTGTGTATAAAATGGAATATTATTCGGCATAAGAAAAGAGAAATAGGAAATCCTACCATTTGCAACATGGATGGACCTAGAAAGGCATTATGATAAGTAAAATAAATCAGAGAAAGACAAATACTGTAAAATTTCACTTATACGTGGAATCTAAAAAAAAAAAAAAATACAAAAAAGAAACAACAAAAAACACCATAACAAGCTCATAGAAAAAATATGAGACTTGTGGTTACCAGGGGTAAGGCGTTGGGGAGCAGGCGGGGGAGATGGAGAAGGTGGTCAAAAGGTGAAAGCTTTCAGTTGTGAGATAAGTAAGTACTAGGGATGTTATGTACAATCTGATGACTATAATTAACACTGTTGTATGATTTATAGGAAAGTCGTTAAGAGAATAAATCCTAAAGTTCTCATCACAAGGATACATTTATTTTTCTTTTATTCTTTTTTTCTTATTGTATGTTTATGAGAAGACGGATGTTAGCTGAACTTATTATAGTGATCATTTCACAATACCTGTAAATCAGACCATCATGCTGTATACTTTAAACTTATGCAGATGTATATCAATTATTTCTCAATAAACTGGAAAAAAATTAAAAAGGGGGGGGAACACCAAAAGACAGTGAATGACAAGAGCCAAGAAGAAATAAAATGGCAAACCTGCTTCTGTGGCCCCAAATGGCCATTCTTCCACCCTTACTCTCCGAAGTCCACTTCTCTCCTCCCCATTATCTAAGTCCTTTCTTCAAGTTCTTTTCTCCCTCCCAGCCTCCTCCATCTTCTCTCCAGACATTTTTTGTTACCACTTCTCCTCCCTCTCCCTGCAACACCTTGCTCAGCCTTGCTGTGCTCACAGCCCTGTGCTGCCTGGGGACAGGGTGAGAGACAGCATCCTTCACTGGTTCTGTCCCAAATATCAATCTGCCTTCTCAGTCCCACAAGTCCCAAAGATCAGGAACTAAATGGGAGATTCCATGAAAAGGGAAATTCTGGAACTAAGAATCAAACTACGCAAACAAGAGAGTCTCCTTCAGAGCCCAGCTGAACTTCTGAAGACCGCCAACCAGCAGAAAGAGAGCACAGACCAGTTCATCTTCAAACAGTTGACACTTGGTGTTCTGGAGGTATGGGAACCATTGCACGTGTCAGAGCCATGGAGCCCATCCCAGAACCATTTCCCTCTGTCCTCAGAGTGTGCAGGTGATTCCTGACCTGCCCTGCCCTTCCAGGAGATTTCCAGTTCACCCGTAGGACACAGGCCCTCAATAAGCATCTTTCTAGTCTTTCCCTGTCACCCCTCCCACCACCAGTCCCTCCCCTGCCATCTCTGTTCCCTCTCACATTGTCACCATCTTCTCTCTTCACTCTACTTATCCCCTCTTTAGGCCAAGTCAGGAATCTAGGGAAATGCAATTCAGTTGTTTCTCAGGGTCAGAGGACATGCAGAGTCTGCCTCTGAATTAGCTTCCAGTACAGGGGTCCTGGGGCCAGTTATGCGTTCTGGTATTTCTTATACAGCTTTCCGAAAAAATAAACGCAAGATGCAAACCTGCCCTCCTTCTCCCCGCAAAAAGGAAACCTGTACCGTGCTGTCTGATAGGCCTCTTCTTCTATCTGTAACACACAATGCGCACATGGCTCAGAGCTGTCCTAGCACAGGATGCACAATCCATCAAGCTTCCCTCACTGGCTGGAAATCCCACTAAGGCAGGATCTATAACACAGACTCGTAACTCCCAAGCACTTACCACAGGGCCTAACGATCAGAGATAATCTGTTCTAGGTAGTATGTCAGTAAGTCCTGGATTAATTCATTTCCTTATTCACACAGTCAGCCTTTACTAAGTGGCTACTATATGCAAGGCCCTGTGTTAGGCATTTTGCTTTCAGAGATGAATCAGACATGAACTGGACCCCTAAGGAGCTGAAATCTAATAGGATTCATGCATGTAGTTAACTATAAATCAAAAAAGAAAGTGAAAAATATCTTAAGACGTAAAGATAATGTATGAAATGATACGAATTAGGAAATTCACTGTTACATAGTTTGGACAGGAAAAGCCTGCAAACAACCTAAATGTCCATGAATAGAGAATTTCTTCAATTATAGGACATACATACAATGCAAGAGAGAGCCACTGAAAAGGGTGAGGTAAATCTATTGGTAAAGATGCATTACACAAAAATTATATAATAATTAATTTGCCAGGAAGGGGAGAAAGTAGAACAGCAAGAAATATGCAGAAGGAAGCAGAGGAGAAGAAAACGGCTTTCCTGGTTCCAATCCCCTCTGCTGGCCTAGCTATATCATTGTCCTCAAGCTCCTTGTGATATACTTCTTGTTTAAGCTATTTCAAGATGGTTTTTGTTATTTTCAAACACTCCTAACATACAGGGTAAAGAAGAAAAAAAAATAAAAAGTGGGGTTGGCATTTGTCAAAATTCATCACACTGAACACTTAAAATCTGTGCATTATTGTTCTATGGGAATTATACCTCAACTTAAAAATAGAAACAGTGAGGGGCGCCTGGGTGGCTCAGCCGTTGAGTGTCTGCCTTCGGCTCGGGTCCTGATCCCGGGGTCCTGGGATCAAGCCCCGCACTGGGTTCCCCGCCCGTGGGAGGCCTGCTTCTCCCTCTCCCACTCCCCCTGCTTGTGTTCCCTCTCTCACTGTCTCTCTGTCAAATAAATAAAATCTTTAAAAAAAAAAAAAAAAAAAAAATAGAAACAGTCTCCCAACTACCAGGAGTGTTGGCAGCAGATCTCAATTGATCCCTCTCCCCAGCTTGCTCTCAGCTGAAGAAAAGCAGTTCCCCAATGTCACTCCCCCTTCCCAGGGGTAACTCCTATCCATTCACTGTTTGATGGAGGGGGTATAAAAGGATAGAAAGATCCCGCCCCTTTGGTCCAACTGGGACTACTCTGAAGAGCTCCTTATAGGACTGGCTAAAACCTTTGTTACAGGTGTTGTGCAGTTCAACTCCTCCCTGTGCCCTATCCTGCTTCTTCCATCACCCTCAAGGTACTGACCCTGAGAGCATTCCCCAACCAGCTTTCTGGGGATGCAAATCTCATCTCAAGAGTTTGCTTCCTGGGAAACCTGACTTGCAACACATGAAAAACAGGACGCATAAATTTTTCATAAGCCTGAGATTCCAGGTGATAATGCCCAAGAGGGTAGAAATGTGGGCTAAAGCTCAGGAAAAAGATCTGGGCAGGAAAGAGATTTGGGAGCAATCCACTGAGAGGTGACAGTGGATTTTACAATACACCAATAGGGAAAAGACTGAAGAGAGGAAGGCCAAGGTGGTATCTTTAGTCAGTGCTGACATTTAGGACGCTGGATGAGAAAGGGAAGACCCAAAAAACAGGTGAAGAGGAAGGGGAGAACAGAGAGAATACAGAGTTATGATCACTGAAAGCATTTCTGGAAAGTCTGCAGTCAACAAAGGCGAATGCTACCCAAAACGCTAAGAAGAATGAGATACGGAATGGATGCTTAACAAACCCTTGTTAACTGAACTGAGTGGGACACAGAGCCTGCAGGATTCTCAGCTTTTTGGTGGGTTGTCTGTCTTTGGCAGCTTCTGTCCTATGGCGATAGGCACAGAATCTATCTGAATGCCCTGCAGCAGACCCACTGTTAGGCTGGCAAGCAAAGGAAAGTTGAAGTGGTACATAAACCTTAGCTACATAAACTTAAGTGAGCAATACAGAGTTGAGCTGCTTCAGCAATTTGGAAGAAACCCCCTTCTGAAAGGCTTCTATCAAGAACATTCCCAGGGATCTTCTGAATAAACAGCCAGGATCCTTGAGAAGGATCACTGTCCTTATGGACCAAATTCAAACCTCAGTCAAACCCACAGATGTTTAAATACACAGAGCTGATTCTAACTGTTGTTTTTTTTTTTTTTTGGCACTGGCCTATAGGTATAAAAAGGGAGGAGTGACATCATCACTTACAGACATTAGCAACATCATCACTGCTTTGAATACAAATAAACACACTCTTCTTAGCCATGGCATTCTAAAGTAAATAACATACCACACAAACAGGTGTTATTTGACCTCCAGTCCTTGGCTGGAGTAATAAAAAGAAAGATTTACCTTCTATGAACAGAAGGAATTTACCTTCTGCTTCTGTGCACAACAAAGCCAAGCAATATTCATCAGTGACTCATAGACTTTCTCTGGTTTTCTCTGGGTGTGGCTGGGGGGATCCCCACATCTACATCTCTTGCCTGAACTCCTCCTGCCCAACCTGCAATCAAAGGCCATGGCACAAAGCATCATGGACTCCCCAAGAGCCAGTGTGGCTATATTTCCTGCAGAGATCTATAAACCTGCTGGAGTCCCAAAAGTCAGCACCAAGTTCAAATCTGATCAGCATCTCTGAAAGTCACAGTTACCATACAGCTGAATAAAATATTTTTTCATAAATTTAACGCCAGCATGTCTGTGTTTGGAAACTTTGAAAATACATGTTGTATGGTTTACTGCACTGGAAAAGGTGCCAACAGACTTTCAAAGGAAGGGAAGTGTATAACTGTTTCCTTTCAAATGCATTTTCCAATGGGATCCATTCAGGGAAAAGGCTGGAACTAACTAAAACATTATTAAAAACTGTTATGGAAAGAGACAAGGAGATGGAAAAAGATAGACTCAAAAAAGTGAAATACATAACCAAGAGTGAGACAGACATACAGGGAAAAAGAAAGGGGATCTGGGCAGAGAGACAGGTTGGACAGGGAAATGGGGTGAGATGGAGTTTTGTCTGGCAGTTGCTGTTCGTGGTCTCATATTGTCGCAGATCAATCGATCAGGGCTGCAGGGCTGCTGGCCCAGTGGCACAAGACAAACCACAGAGTTGGCTTTCAGTTCGGCACTTGCGAACTGCTGACCTTCAGTTTTCAAACCAAAAATATTCTTTGGGAAACAGTAATACCAGGCTCAGCCCAACCAGCCAAGCAAAAACAAGGACTACTAACCTGAAGTAACACCCTATTTAGTTACATCAGGCACCAACCCTTCACAGGCATCAACCGGGAAGTCTGCAAACCTGAAACCACACCCCACCAAAAACTAACTCCAGGTTCTGACTCAACCAACTAAGCAGTGATAATCAGAAATGCTAGAACAAGTGACATGGTGTTTGGCTTTACCAGGCCCTACTCAAGCAGGAAGGCCAGTCTTCACTCACAGAGCCAGAGATACGGCAATTCTTTCTGAGGTCACATGTGCATGACTCCAGTGGAATCTGCATGCAATGCTCAGGGCAGGGTTTGGCACTGACTTACAAGCCATTACATTTCTAGACAAAGTATTAACAGTTTGTAGTAAGTAAGTTACTTTGTTTGTTTTTTGCTTAATGCATCCAAGCTAGGGTGATGCTAAAATTTATCTCCTAAACTGGGCTATTTGTGAGAACGAAAGGGTATGCTATTAATAATTCATAAACAGGGCCTAACTCTGGGCAGACCAGGACTTACCGTCACCCTAGCCTAAGCCACAGGAGCTTTTTTTTTCTCCCTGGGTCAGTCTTCTAAAATTTTAGCTCACGAGAATCTTTTGAAAAAGCCAGGACTGCTCCTGATTAGTGCCAAAGTACTTTCTTTTTGAGCTCCTCCAATGGAGAGGTAAACAAATCAATTAAGTTAACTGCAAAAACTAACAAGAAAGATTGAGCTGACAATCAAGATTCTGGAGAAGCTAAAAATTCCAGGAGGCAGCTTCAGGGGCAAAGGGAAATGTGCCACAGATGGGGCTGCTGTGGCTGATCCACCAGACCTCTCCGTGCCGGGTCCCGGTGCCTCAGCCGGCTTCAAACAGCCGAATGGAGGGCGGGCAGACCCTGGTGCAAGTTTGCTGAGTTCCAGGCCATCATTCTTGAGGGTGTAATAACCATGGGCTGTAGCACACATGTTGAGGGATGAGGGAAAAAAATAAACAGAAAGACAAAAGAATGAGGATGCACTGCCAATTTCAATTGTGCAGCTTTTATTTTTAAATGCTTATCAAGCTGAGAGAGAGCAGAGTTCTTGGAAAACAAGGTTTCCTTTTTTCCAATGCCAGCGTAAAACACCCTCAAGGACGGGCACTGCACAGACTGTAACAACAAGGAACGTGGCTCTGCATCTCCCAGCAGCCAGGCCGCCATGGGTCCCACGCCGCTCTGATTTCGGCTCAGCTGAGAACTCGAAATAACAGGCCCACTGCCTCTGGTAAAAACTGCTCTTTTTAAATTTTTTATTAATCTCTAAACTGGCTGTGTTAGAGTTACAGCCCATTACCTACCAACTCTCTTCACTAATAAAATAAATTTGTAAAAGGCCTAATTACTACTTTTACTGAACTACACTGCCTGGGGATCAAGTACAGGAAGCCAAGGGCTCACCTAGTTGTCAGCCAGGGGATGATGGGGACGGGATCAGGGGAGGACCTGGAGTCACCAGCGGAAGAGAACATGAGGTCCATGGACGAGCCTCAGAGCTCATGCCCAAAAAGAAACAAAAGGGCACTAACCCTGTTTTTGTTCTGAACAGCACCGCGAGGATCCATGCCATCATGGGATTTGGGGAGGCCTGTCACGAGTTACACAGGCCTGTGCTGCCCACGCCGCCGCTCAGTACAAAAAGAGAAGTGCAGTCCAACACAGATGGACCCTGGCCGGACTCTCAGCGGAAAGCCTGGAGAGTCTGACCAGTAAGGAAACAACCATCCTTCCCACCTATCCCACTCTACCCTTCCACCCCAATCCAGACCCCAAGGAGGAAAAACAAACAAAACAACAATAAATGCAGGCAACTAACTGCACAAGAGCTGTATGATGAAGGCGAGGCGGACGGCAACAACTTCTGGGCTGTGCCCTGCACCTCATCCCAGAACACTGATTACACAGCTGGAGACGTTACTCACACGCCGAGCCAGGCAGCCCCTCATCCAGGCTGGTGCAGAGAAGTCTGACTAGAAGCCAGCAGTCAACTCTGACATACTCATTTATAATAAGAGGTGTGTAGTAAGCAGACTAGTCCAACTTCAGACGAAAAGTAAGGACAAAACGTGACCTTCATTCTTAATTGTCCACGAAGAACCGTCCTAGGCAAATCCCATGCATCTTTTGGACTTTGACAAACGGTATTTCTCCTCCAGAGAACACTAAAAAAATCAACCACTGCCAAAGAATCTCTTTTTAAAAGAATCCTGATAAGAAAACCTGCTCCGGCAGGTGAGTTAAACCTGTAGCAGACAACCCTTTGGGGGATGACCAGAATGGAACATGGTATTTCACTGAGGCACAGAGGTCTGCAGTTACTCTGCGTGCCACATGTCTCACCCTAAAGAACTGAGGAATGCTCTCAACAGGAAAAACACAGCAGCAAACGCTGTGATACCAAAGCCACAACTCCATAGGCCCCTGGAGCCTCTCAAACTAAGCTGCCAGCTAGGGAGCTAACACTAGCTTTGGATAAAATGCAGCTCTGGTAGAGTAATTAATTTTTTTCTTAACTGGGATTACATTAATTTTCAAGGACTAATGGAGTCCAGCTGTAATGGGAAGAGCGGCTGCCGATGCACAAAGGCACTTGTGCGTACAACATTATAAACACACACACACACACACACACACACACACACATACACACACAGACCTATAAAAAGGATCCACTATAACAGGATATTTTTAGTTTCTACAATGCTGCACTAAAAATATAGCCCCGGCTGATACATCATGGCAGAACTATTCTCTCTCTGTCCCTTCAGGAACAGTTTAAAACATTTATTTTTGTTTCCTTTTGTGATGGTCAGAGTAGGGAGAAAATAGCAGCTCATTGATAAGAGGAAACGAGAGAGACATGAAAAATTGAAAACTACCTAAAAACTCATGGAGAGGTTTATTTTATTAGTTCTTAATAAATATCTTGCAGATTTCCTCAGGAAATACACCAGATCACATGTAAAATAGTTTGATACTGATGTCAACTGCATCAACATATGAAGTCTATTAGGGTGAAGCCGCAGCAGGGTGATCAGCGTGCTGAAAAACTCCACAGTACTTGGGGGGGGGGGGGGAATCTCATGGCCTTCCAAATTCTTCGAGAGGTAAAAAAGTCAGCCAAGACGCAGAGAGCGAGAAAGAGAAAAAAAAAAAGATCCCACATCCTGCTTTCAGCTGCCAGCAATGTGAAGTGCCCAGAGATTAATTCTACGTCTGGCCTGGAAATGTGACTTTAAAGCATGAGGGAGGGGAGTGGGGGGGGGGGGGTAGTGAGGAGGAAAGAGGAAAGAGAGGGGCAGGCTAACTGAGGCTGGCAGCAGGCCACCAACCCCCTCCCAAGCCATGTTTCAATGTAGACAGAAGTAAACCCCAATAGACAGCAGCGCCTCAGCCTGCCAGGCCCTTACACCAGCTGCAGCGCATCTCGCTCTCTCCACTCAGCCCCAAGTGCAGATGTTCCCTACAGCATCACTTCCGTTAGACTTTCTTTTAAAGAAATAGCACACACATATGTGGAAGCATTTCTACCACTTCCTAACAGGACTCTCTTTGCCTTTAAGGGCCTCAAAGTAGGGGCGAAACTCTGACAGCAGGTACCCCAGTGGCTGAATGAATGTCCAGTCTCCCTTGCCAAGGAGCATCAGTGGTTAAAGAGCATTAGTTAATTAATAGGAATTTTTTTATAAATTTGGCTTCCCAATGTCTTCAGAGGGAGAACCCCCATAGTTTGGGGCTAGAAAAAAGGGGAAAAAGTATATCACAGATTCTAATCTTGGCTTCTCAAAGCAGTCTCCTATAGCATTACCATCATGGAGCTTGCATAAGGCAGTTTAAAAGAATGTAAATATAATTTCTTATATGCCTAAACTCATTATATATAAACTCACATATATGTATAATTTAAATATAATTTCTTATATGTCTAAACTCATTTTATACAATCCCAGACCCTAAGTTAGTCAATCAAATCGACCATTATTGATTAAGTACCTAATTTTGAAATCTACCTTGAGGGGCACCTGGGTGGCTCAGTCAATTAAGCGTCTGCCTTCGGCTCAGGTCATGATCCCAGAGTCCTGGGATCGAGCCCCGCATTGGGCTCCCTGCTCGGCAGGAAGCCTGCTTCTCCCTCTCCCACTCCGCCTGCTTATGTTCCCTCTCTCACTGTATCTCTGTATCTTTGTCAAATAAATAAAAAAAAAGAAATCTACCTTGAACACTGTTAGGGATTTGATAAAATACCATACAGTCTTTTGTCCTCATGGAGCACATACTCTAGTTGAGAGATCTATGCATTTTATGAAGATAAAATAATTGCATTTTCTAGAATAGCTGAATATTCTCTACTTGACCTATCAAGTTGTTGGTTCCTCTGGAATGAAAGAAGACAGTTTGAGGAATCAGCAATGTCAAAAGAAATAAAAGAAATAAACCCTCAAACCAAGTTGCTTTGTTTGAAATTCAAAGTTCAAAAGAGAAAACCACCTCCCCTTAAGGGAAGGTGAGAAATACTGGCAAATCCGTGGCAAACATACCATAGCAAAAAGGTTTAATTCATTTTTTCCCCAAATTTTTACTTAAATTCTAGTTAGTTAACATACAGTGCAATATTGGTTTCAGGAGTAGAATTCAGCGGTTCATCACTTACATCCAAAACCCAGTGCTCATCATAACAAACGCTCTCCTTAATGCCCATCCCCCATCTAGCCCATCCCCCTCCCACCCCCACTCCAGCAACCCTGTTTGTTCTCTAGCATTAAGAGTCTCTTATGGTTTGTTCTCCTCTCTCTTTTTCCCTCCCATATGTTCATTTGTTTTGTTTCTTAAATTCCACATATGAATGAAATCATATCGTCTTTCTCTGATTAACTTATTTTGCTTAGCATAATATACTTTAGCTCCATCCACATTGTTGCAAATGGCAAGATTTCATTCTTTTTGATGGCTAAGTAATATTCAATTATATATATGTGTATATATATATACACACATATATACATATACACACACACACACACACACACCACATAAGAAGGTTTAATTCATTTACTACTTCTTAAATGTTTTCTATTCCATTACTGACATATCCATGCTAACTTACCAAGCTTAAACTATTCCCAGCTGGTAAGTTTTCACCAAAGGTCAGGTAGGTGAAGTACAAGGTCTGACCCTGACAATGCAGTTCATGATGACTCCAACCTTACCTCACTCAAAGTAATATACACACCAGGCTGATCTGCTGGTTAGGAACTTTTATATCTGATGCAAAAGATCTACTCTCACAGGGGTGCCGGAGTGGTTCAGTCGGTTAGGCCTCTGACTCTTGATCTCAGCTCAGGTCTTGATCTCAGGGTCACAGGTTCAAGCCCCCAAAAAATCTCTCACAGTGTTACTGTCACATTATTAAGCATGCAGGGTTCCTCACATTTCTTCCCAACTGAATGAAATTACCTAACAAATAGTGCTAGAATTCCCTCCGGCTGATGGAAATGAAAATATATTTGCAGAGCTGGTTAAAAACTTCTCCAATGGAAGACCTTATAAAGCTTAAGAGCAATGGAATAAATTACAAACGATAAAGAATGACATTTTAACTCAATAAAAGTTTAAATATTTTGTACACTTGGGGCGCCTGGGTAGCTCAGTTGGTTAAGCGACTGCCTTCGGCTCAGGTCATGATCCTGGAGTCCCTGGATCGAGTCCCGCATCGGGCTCCCTGCTTGGCAGGGAGTCTGCTTCTCCCTCTGACCCTCCCCCCTCTCATGTGCTCTCTCTCATTCTCTCTCTCTCAAATAAATAAATAAAATAAAAATAAATAAATAAATAAATATTTTGTACACTAAAAAAACCAATAAACATATTTAAAAATCAAACACAAATAAGAAAATTACCAGTGAACATAGAAAGGACTTGTTATATTTACCATCTGTAAAGCTCAAATAAATTGATACAAAAGATACAAGGATGGAATGGAAAAATGAGCAGAAAATAAGGCTATACAGAACTATAAACTTTTTTTTTTAAGATTTATTTTTTTTCCTTTTGCTGAAAATATCTTTTTTTTAATGTTATGTTAATCCCCATACATTACATCATTAGTTTTTGATGTAGTGTTCCATGATTCATTGTTTGCATATAACACCCAGTGCTCCATGCAGAACGTGCCGTCTTTAATACCCATCACCAGGCTAACCCATCTCCCCACCCCCCTCCCCTTTAGAACCCTCAGTTTGTTTCTCAGAGTCCATAGTCTCTCATGGTTTGTCTCCCCCTTCGATTTCCCCCCCTTCATTTTTCCCTTCCTATCTTCTTCTTCTTCTTTTTTTTTTAAACATATAATGTATTATTTGTTTCAGAGGTACAGGTCTGTGATTCAACAGTCTTGCATAATTCACAGCACTCACCATAGCACATACCCTCCCCAGTGTCTATCACCCAGTCACCCCATCCCTCCCACCCCCCAACACTCCAGCAACCCTCAGTTTGTTTCCTCAGATTAAGAATTCCTCATAACAGTGAGGTCATATGATACATGTCTTTCTCTGATTGACTTATTTCGCTCAGCATAATACCTTCCAGTTCCATCCACATCGTTGCAAATGGCAAGATTTCATTCCTTTTGATGGCTGCATAATATTCCATTGTATATACATACCAGTTTTTAAAAAAAGGAAGAAAATGTCCATTATCACCAATAATCAAAGAAATGCATTTATTTATTTGAGAGAGAGAGAGAGAAGGAGGGAGGAAGGGAGAGAGTGAGCAGCAGGGGTGGGGCAGAAAAATAGGGAGAGAGAGAATCTTAGGCAGGCTCCATGCCCAGCTCGGAGCCCGATGCAGGGCTCGATCTCATGACCCCCAGATCATGACCTGACCTGAAATCAAGAGTCGGAAGCTTAACCAACTGAGCCACCCAGGCAACCCTACTGACCTACTGAGGCACACCTAAAGATATGCAATTTAAAACAAGATAAGTTGAGGGGCGCCTGGGTGGCTCAGTCCTTAAGCGGCTCAGGTCATGATCCCAGCGTCCTGGGATCGAGCCCCGCATCGGGCTCCCTGCTCGAAGGGAAGCCTGCTTCTCCCTCTCCCACTCCCCCTGCTTGCGTTCCCTCTCTCACTGTGTCTCGCTCTGTCAAATAAATAAATAAAATCTTAAAAAAAAAAAAAAAGATAAGTTGGAAAACAGTTTAGCAGTTTCTTAGAAAACTAAACATAGTCTTACCATATGATCTAGTAATCTCAATCCTTGGGATTTACCCAAATGAGTCAAAAAACTATGTCCATAAATCACCTCTGTATCCGTTTCTTCTCTGGGGACAGTAGACTGTTGAAATAAAATAAGCAGTAGAAAAAAAAAAAAAAAACTATGTCCACATAAAAACCTGCATATAGATGTCTATAGCAGTTTTATTCATAATTGCCAAAACTAAGAAGCAACCAAGATGTCCTTCAGTAGGTTAAACAATAAATAAACTGTGGTATATTCGACAACAGAGTATCATTCAGTGCTAAAAAGAAATGAGCTATCCAGCCATGAGAAAAATGTGGAGAAACCTTAAATGTTTATCAGTAAATGAAAGAAGCCAATCTGAAAAGACTACATACTATATGATTCCAACTATAAGACACTGTGGAAAAGGCAAAACTGGGGAGACAGTACAAAAATCAGTGGTTACCAGAAGTTAGGGAGAGGAAGAGATAAATAGGCAGATCACAGAGGAGTTTAAGGACAGTGAAATTCTTCTGTATTATACTATAATGGTGGATACATGTCATGATACATTTGTCAAAACCCACAGAATGGACAAGACCAACAGTGACCCTTATTGTAAACTATGGACTGTAGGTGATAATGATGTGCCAATATAGGTTCACCAATTGTAACAAATGTACCACTCCAATTCCCAATGTTGACAGTGGGGGAGATTGTGCATGTTTGGGGGCAGGTGGAATATGGGAACTCTCTGTTCTTTCCAATCAATTTTGCTATGAACCTAAAACTTCTCTAAAAAAGAAAGTCTGTTTAAAAAAAAAAAAAGATGGGTTTTCTTCTATCATTTATTCAACAAATATATGAATGCCTACATTGTGCCAAGGACTATAAAACATTAAAAACACTTTAATGCCAGCAAGAGGTGGTAGCTGGGCATTCTCAAACACGGCTGTTAAGAGTGTAAGCTGGCACAACTTCTTAAGAAAGTAATCTAGCATCATGTATCAAAAGCATTAGAAGACTTCAAACCCTTTAACCCCAAAACTGAGCTTCTAAAAATATATTCTAATAAAACAATATGAAATGAAGACAAAGGTTTTATGTACAAAGATGTTAATTATAGCATTATTCACAATACTATAAAAGTGGGAAAAAATGTCTGAAAACAGGGTAAGGATTAAGTGAATGTTAACATATTCATATGAGAACATTATTTAGCCATTAAACATGATTATAAAGAATTCTATGACTGAATACTTCTAAATGAAAACAGGAGAATCAAAACATTTTATAATCAGTATTTTTTCAACTGTGTTAAAAAAGAACTTGAATTCATACATATATATAGGAATGAATGTCGTTGCTGGGAAGATGGTTTACAGGTGGTTTCCAGCTTTTTTTCCTATTTGTTTTGGTACTCTCAACAAAACCCAAAACGTTAAATCTTTTAAGAATATTATTTAGTTTAAGTAAACAGGACAGAATTGCTCCAGTAAAGTGAGAGTAAAAATATGGTAAATGAGTAAAGAAGGAGAAATGTAAGAATATTATGTACAGGAGGAAAGAATAAAGAATAAAGGATGGAAGATTTAGGGGATGAAAAAGGACAGAACTTATGCTGTTCTCCAAGAAATTTTGCTTTCCAGAGCCCCAAAGACATTGACTCCAGGATCAGCAGTAAATACCAAAACACATTTAATGTATTTTAATGTCAGGATACAAAATTTGTATTTGGAAATTATATTTTCTGAAATGTCACCATAACAAAAAACAAGGAAAGATAGTAAGATTATGAGCAATGACCCCAGATAATAGATGCCCCTGGCCTTACCATTCAATCTGCATTGCCCAGCCTGACTTGTTGAACATATTTATTGAGAATTTACAGCACACTAGGCACTGTTCTAGAGGCTCATAATACATCAGTGAATAAAACAGGTCAAGGATCCCTAACTGTAGATTTCCAGATCTCTAGCTCAGACCCTCTTGGTAATAAATGGTTTCTGTCATTTCAGCTGCAGGCCTCCCTCTCACCTTTACCTTTCTTCCCCACCCAATTAGCCTTCTAAGTAGTCTATACCTTGACTAGGTATAGGAGTTTACATTAGGTAGGGAGTTTACTAGGTAGGGAGTTTACATTCTTGCAGAGGGGCAGTAGGAGAAAATGAGTAATAAACATAGCACAAAAAATAAGTTACTTAGTATTTAGAATACAAGTTGTGAAAAAAAGAAAACCAAGTGGGAGAGAGGCAATCAAGGAGTTCAGGGTGGGAGTGCAGCGCTGTTAATAGGATGATCAGGGCAGGCATCATGGCAGTATTACTTCAGTAGACTCATAGGAGGTGCGGTATTTGCCATGCAGAAAGCTTGAAGCAGAGCATTCCAAGTAGAGAAAACTGATAATGCAAAGGTTCAATGGTGCGAGAATCCCTGGCTCATCAGAGGACCTGCAAGAAGGCCAGTGTGGCTGAAGCACACTAAGCAAGCCGGGGGGAGAACAGTAGCAGCAAATGAGGTCAGAGAGAGGCGATGTGGGAGGGTGGGAGGAGGGGGAGTTCTCTTGTAAAGACTATGGCTTTTACTCTGAAATGGGAAGCCAGTGGAGGATTCTAAACAGAGTGACATGATCTGCTGTTTTTAAAAGAATCACTGCTGCACAGAGGGGTGGTGTGTGTGTGTGTGTGTGTGTGTGTGTGTGTTTAGAGGGGGAGACAGGGGGATCAAGAGAGACCACTTAGCAGTTTCAAGTCTTTCTGGGTTGTCTTTCTCTTCGAGTTTAAAAAGAAGTTTACGGGGTATGCAGGCCATGTTTGTAAAGAGGACTTTCTCTTCCAGTGTGGAATCTTGAAGAATGTGTCAACAGCCTGCAATTGTGTCCTTAGCAGGCATCTCAAAATAATGATTACCAAACATTTCTCTCTGCTCATTGCCCTGACATGAGTTCTGGGCATCACCCTTTCTCAGGGGAGAGGTGAAAAGAGGTTATGCAGAACAAGCAGTGATAACAGGATGACGTCACAGGTGTGCCTCAAAGAAGCCCCCAGTGAGTTCGGCTCGTAACCACTCTACAGTGATTTACTCGACCCTGCCAACGCCAGCTGGAGAAGGGATGAAGCAAGCTGACACAGCCGTAAGCCTTGGGCAGGCATTATAAGATCTTTCTCCCTCCAGTCCCCCTCCTCTCTTCAACTGCTGATCCTTGTTTCAGAAGCCAAAGTGTGAACAGCACGTGTCTGGATTTCAGAAACCTGTCCAGCAGTTGGAAATTCCCTACAGCATGTCAACTGGTGCATCTGCTGTTGGCACTTGGGGCAAGGGATCACAGGGGCATTTTCTGAAATAAGCTTCAAGACGGGAGTCCTATAGCTGAAGAGGGGCCTAAAGAAGCCAGAAAACTGCAATTACAGTAAATAAATTTCTAAATATGTGACAAGCTGCCTTCTAAAAAGGAAACGGAGACACACAAGCAAACCAAACAGCTCTAAGAACAGCAGAAGTCAAGAACAAAAGCACAGAGCACCCTGACTAATGGAAAGAATTTTATGGGCCAACAGGGTTCACCAGATATGTAACATAATGTGGCTGAAACTAGAGAGCACTCTTTTCCAGATCTCTAGCTCAGACCCTCTTGGTAATAAATGGTTTCTGTCATTTCAGCTGCAGGCCTCCCTCTCACCTTTACCTTTCTTCCCCACCCAATTAGCCTTCTAAGTAGTCTATACCTTGAACACCTCTTGGAAAAATTTTAGAATGCGAGCCCCGTAACACCATCTGCCGTAAAACTAGACTGTAGGAGCTGAGAAAAGAGCTACTCTTTGAAAAGCAGCCTACATGCCCTTGCCACCCTGGATACGGGTGCCCCAGTCGTACTGCTCAAGCAGAGCTACACAAATGTTCATGCCTGGTGGTAAAAAGAAAAAAGGAGTCACAGCATTTCTTCTAATAACACGTCAGGCAGACTAGGTACCTTGATCTACTCTCCCAAAGAAACAACTAATTATCCTGGAAAAAATATTTTAAAAATCTTTTCAGAAAGCATACATGAGTAAGGAAATTAAAAAGGAATTTTCTGGTCAGAGATTGAGTAAAGATGGGAAACTAGAGATATAAGTGGAACACAGCCAGACTTTACCCTAAGAACACTTGCCACCTGATGAACTTGAGCTTTGGTTTCCAAGGCTTCATGGGTAAAGCTAACCTAAGAGGGTGCCCAAGATCTCTGCCATTAAGCTGGCATCCCACAGAGCTACATCCAAGGTATGAGGGTGAGTCAGAAATAAACACAGAAATAAAGCCCCTTGAAAAGACAGCTGGAGGGGCACATGGGTGGCTTGGTCGTTGGGCGTCTGCCTTTGGCTCAGGTCATGATCCTAGGGTCCTAGGATTGAGCCCCACATCGGGTCCCTGCTCAGCGGGAAGCCTGCTTCTCCCTCTCCCACTCCCCCTGCTTGTGTTCCCTCTCTTGCTCTCTGTCAATAAATAAATAAATAAATAATCTTTAAAACAGTACAACATCAAAGAGTTAAAAAAATTTTTTTTAAATTAAAAAAAAAAAAAATTTTAAAGACCTGGAAAACGTCCAGAGAGAATAGATTACTTTTAAAAGAGAAACAACTTGACTGATGGTCGGCTTTTAATCAGCAATGGTGAAAGCTCAGAGACAATGAATTGTATGAAATGGGGGCTGAAGGAACTGTTAACCTAGAGTTCTATTACCAATGAATATAGGTCTTTTAGGAATAAGGAAGATAAAGCCTTTTCAGACAAATAAAAACTGAAAAAAATCTGTCATCAAAAGAACTTCACTAGGGGCACCTGGGTGGCTCAGTCGGTTGGATGTGTGACTCAGGTCATGATCTCGGGGTCATGGAATCAAGCCCTGTCCTGCACTCAGCATGGACTCTGCTTGTCCCTCTCCCTCTGCCCCTCCCTGCCCCCCCACCTCATGTGCTCATGTGGGCGATCGCTCTCTCTCAAATAAACAAACAAACTTCACTAAATATATTCTAAAGAATATATTTCAGGCAAAAAGAAAATGATCCCAGGTGGAGGGTCTGAAATGCAAAAAAGAATGAAAAGAAAGTAGTAAATATATGGGTGGGTCTAAACAAATATTTACCAACAAAATAAACAACAAAAACAACAACAATTTATCCTGGAGGGTTTAAAAGGAAAAAAAGAATGAAAATACATGACAATGGCAGCATATAAATTGGAGACATAGTGAGAAGAGAATGGTTGGAATTTATTCCATAGTCCCTGTATTATTTGGGAGGAGAGTGAAAAATGCTGAATAACTTGACTTTTGGCAAGGTAAGTGCACATGCTTTAGTTCCTAGGGTAACCACTAATAAAAGAAAAGGAAGGGGCGCCTGGGTGGCTCACAGTCGTTAAGCATCTGCGTTCGGCTCAGGTCATGGTCCCAGGGTCCCGGGATCAAGCCCCATATCGGGCTCCCTGCTCCGCGGGAAGCCTGCTTCTCCCTCTCCCACAGCTCCTGCTTGTGTTCCCTCTCTCGCTATATCTCTGTCAGATAAATAAATAAAATCTTAATTAAAAAAAAAAAGAGGGCGCCTGGGTGGCTCAGTTGGTTAAGCGACTGCCTTCAGCTCAGGTCATGATCCTGGAGTCCCGGGATCGAGTCCCGCATCGGGCTCCCTGCTCGGCAGGGAGTCTGCTTCTCCCTCTGACCCTCCCCCCTCTCATGTGTGCTCTCTCTCATTCTCTCTCTCTCAAATAAATAAATAAAATCTTTAAAAAAAAAAAAAAAAAGAAAGAAAAAAGGAAATTAGTAGGGAAAGGGGGAGAAGAGTGGAAAAAGAAATCTGAAAGAAAGTAAGAAGGAAGAAAAAAGGAAACAGAACAGGTAATGGGAAAGCACAGGGAGAAAATATCTACAAACATGTATCTGGGGTGCCTGGGTGGCTCAGTCAGTTAAGCGTCTGCGTTCGGCTCAGGTCATGATCCTGGAGTCCTGGGATCGGGTCCCGCGTCGGGCTCCCTGCTCAGCGGGGAGTCTGCTTCTCCTTCTGCCCTTCACCCCACTCTCATGCTCTCTCTCTCTTTCTCTCTCTCTCAAATAAATAAATACAATCTCAAAACAACAACAACAACAACACATATATCTGACAAGGGTCTTATATCAGATTGTAGAGAGAACTCTTAAAATTTCATAATAAAAGGCAAACAACTTGATTTTTCAAATGGGCAGAAGATTTAAACACACACCAAAGAAGATATACAAATGACAAACAAGCACATGAAAAGTCACTCCTCATCCTCAGTCATTGAGGGGAAACACAGAATGAAATTAAAACCAAAATGAAATGGTACCGCATATCCACCCAAATCCCTAAAGTAAAAAAGACTGACAATACCAAATGTTGGCAAGGATGCAAAGGAACTGAAACTCTTATGCCCTGCTGCAAGGAATTTAAATGATTCAACTACTTTGGAAAACAGCTTAGCAGTTTCTTATGAAATTAAATATATACTTACTGTATGACCCAGGACATCTATTCCTGGGTATTTACCCAAGAGATTAAAATACATGTACACATAGGGCGCCTGGGTGGCTCAGATGGTTAAGCGTCTGCCTTCGGCTCAGGTCATGATCCCAGGGTCCTGGGATCGAGCCCCGCATCCGGCTCCCTGCTCAGCAGGGAGCCTGCTTCTCCCCCTGAGCAGGGAGCCTGCTTCTCCCTCTCCCTCTGCTTCTACCCCTACCTCTCTCTGTATCTCTGTGTCTCGACTGAATAAATAAAAAAAAAAAATCTTAAAAAAAAAAAAATCAGTTTAAAAAAATAAAGTAAAATAAAATACATGTTCACAAAAAGACTTTCATACAGAGGTTCATGGCAGTTTTATTCATAATAACCCAAAAGTAGAAACAACCGAAATGTTCAACAGGTAACTAGATAAACAAAACTGTAGTATATCCTTATAGTAGAATACTATTCAGTAACACAAAGGAATGAAATACTGATTCATATAAACAACATGAATAAATCTCAGACACATTAAGCTGAACAAAAGAAACCAGAAACAAAAGACTACACACTGTATGATTGCATTTATAAGAAACTCTAGAAAAGACACATTCATTGTATGGTGACAGAAGACAGATCAGTGGTTTACCTGAGGCCGGGGGTAGGAATGGAGATCAACTGGAATGGGCACAAAGAAAACTTTTTGGATGATGGAACATTCCATATCTTGATTGTGATGATTAGTTACCCGGGTTATATAAACTGGTATATAAGTTGGTCAAACTCACTGAAATGTACTCTTAAGATGGGTTCATTTTACTGTGTATAAATTTACCTCGATAAAACTGATTTTTAAATAATAGTACAGTACGTATAAATCCAAATACTCCAATAATTACAATAACGGTCAATGGATTCAATATTCATAATAGCTCCAAAGAGAAAACAACTCAAATGTCTCAAATATCCTTAAAATAAGAATGGGTAAACTGTAATACAGGAATAAAATGTAGTATTGTAGCAATGAAAATGAATAAACTACAACCACACACATCAACATGGATAGAACTCACAAACATTACATGGAACAAAATAAGCCAGAGAGAAAAGAATGTAAATAATATGATTAAGCATGATTCCATTCATATGCAAGCAAAACCAAACTACGTTTTGTTTAAGAGTACATACTTATAACAATGCTATAAAAAAGTAAGGGAATGAACTCCACAGGTCAGGATGATAATTACCTATAAGGATGAGGGAGAACTACCATGGGCACAAAACACAACAGGGAGCTTCTGAGGTGCTAACAGCATTCTATTTCTTAACCCAGATAGGGGTTCCATGTGTATTCACTTTATCATCCTTTCAAATGTTTTATACTCTCATCCTCTTTTCTGCATGAATGATATATCTACTTTCCCCCAGGCCAAAAATAAGAATCATAGTCTCCTCTAAGAATGGCATGTGAAAAGCCTCTTTCTTAAAAGCAAGAAAGATAATAGAAAAGATCATGAGAATAAGAAACAATGTTCCTAAAAAGTCCTTTAAAAAAGAAAGGGAGGGGCGCCTGGGTGGCTCAGTCGTTAAGCGTCTGCCTTCGGCTCAGGTCATGATCCCAGGGTCCTGGGATCGAGCCCCGCATCGGGCTCCCTGCTCTGCAGGAAGCCTGCTTCTCCCTCTCCCACTCCTCCTGCTTGTGTTCCCTCTGTCACTGTGTCTCTCTCTGTCAAATAAATAAATAAAATCTTTAAAAAAAAAAAAAAAAAGAAAGGGAGAGGGGTGCCTGGGTGGCTCAGTCCTTAAGCATCTGCCTTCAGCTCAGGTCATGATCCCAGAGCCCTGGGATCGAGCCCCACATCGGGATCCCTGCTCCTCGGGAGGCCTGCTTCTCCCTCTCCCACTCCCCCTGCTTGTGTTTCCTCTCTCGCTGTGTCTCTCTGTGTCAAATGGATGAATAAAATCTTAAAAAAAAAAAAAAAAAAGAAAGAAAGAAAGGGAGAAAGAGAGAGAAGGAGACTGCATTTCCCAAAGTAAGACAAAGATGAATATTTCTTTTCCCACCTGGTCATGAACAATGCTTTCTGTTGTGAGAGGGAGATTCCCCCTTACCCATGAGAATAGTAAATATGGACCCCCGACAACTTTTGATATCCTCAAACCATATCCTTCTGCCAGCTTATTACCTGTGGCCCCACCAGAGGTTCAAGCAGCCTGGAATTCTGACTCCCCCTCAACTCCCTCATCTCTACCTCTGTTCCTCTTCAGTCTCAAATCAGACTCAAGAATCACTTTTTGCATCAAAAAACAGCAGCTGCTCAGATTTGGCGGCGGCAGGGGGGGCAAGATGCTTGCATTGTTTAACTCTCTCAATTAAATCCAGAGAGGTTTCTGTGTCTTCTGATACAGAAGGCTGGACACTTAAGATGTGGGTGTAATTTGCTAGCTGCGTAACCTTGCTTAAATTATTAAACCTTTCTGGTATGTTCCTGGTCATCTATAAAACAGGACACAAAATATCTGTCCCACCTGTCTCTGACAGCTGGTAGGAGAAATCAAATGAAAACACATATGCAGCAACTATAAAATGTCATCAGGTATTATCACAGTGTTTTGCTGTTGTTATTATCTGCCACTACCTCTGAAAGCTACAATTCTTCCTCAGCCACCATTCAGTTGGTTAGGATACAAAGTACAACTTATGCCCTCTCACCCCATCCCCAGAACACACCCACTTCCCCTGTGTGTTCAACACACAGTACATAGCTGGCCTGAGCCCCCGGTAAGCTACACATGTAGAATTTTTCTCCTCAGGAAAAGCTTACAGAGAACTCTGGAAAGGCAGCTGAGAGCCCTGCTGCCAACATTCCTGCCAATAATGTCTTCCTTTCAGAGTTAAGTCCTTCCTGGAGCAAAATAAAATCAAATTGGGAAGCCATACAATAGCCAGAGAGAGGAGATACCCGGCCCATATTAACTCCTGGGCAATGATGGGACACTGCACTTCAGCACTCTAAACCAAAGCAACCAAGGACACCAAACCACACCATCACCTTGGGGCAAACAGATACCATTCCTTCACCTGACACAGTAAGAAGCTTAATTTTATTGATATGACTGGATTTTCTCACTTCTTTAGCGGTTCAGAACTGTTTGTCCTCCCCTGACCTAAAGTAACATATATTCTAAAAACAAGGACCCTGGAAATCAGAGTCAGGAAAGATAGGGAGGTCCCCTACACACTCACTTCTTTAACTTTTTCTTCTTTTCCAGGGAATCCTGAGGGAAGAAGTCTGTGCTAAGCAGCCTACTGATAGTTGTATCTCCCCCAGGGGGATAGAGGGCATAGCTGAAGGATGCGTCCTCCTCTGGCCTGCCTTCTAAAGCCTAGACTCTTCTGACCTTTGAATCCATTTCTCACAAAATTTGTTGGCCAAGCTGGCTCTTTCTTTGCTAATTTACTCTAAACTGAGCAGTTCTGGAAATGAAGGTCAGGAAGTGCTGATTACCTGGAGAAATCTACCCATGGATCCTTTAGGAGAAAAAGCCCAAGGGCTTCTACCACTAGAGATCTTAGAGAAGGAGGAATGAGAAGGACAGTTTATACAGCTAAACTCAAGCCTAACCCCTTATGAAAGGTGGATTTCCTGTACAACTGTTCTGACAAGCAGAGGATTAGGCACTTCATACATTCTGCTTTGGTAAGAAACTCAGACAGAAGTGAATTGCCACAGAGAAGCAGACTGCTGTACTCAAAGTCTGTGAGGTGGCTGGAAAACAAAGGAACTCTGGTTGTGAATCAAACTTCTCAACTACAGTCAACCAGCATACACAACAACAGCATGAAGGTGTGAGGTCTCTACCTCAAGCATCCCAACATCTGGGTTAACCACTATCGGTCCCACACAGACAGCTGTGATTCTCTATTCCTCTGGAGACACACATGTGGCACTCCCTCTACTTCCTGCAATGCAGGATTACTAACGAGCCATAAGAGCAAGCATAATTGATAATGGAAGGAATGCCAGTCCATCCCTACCTCAATCCCAGCCCCAAAATGTTCCCTAAAAGCAGGGAGTACCAACAGCACACGAGAGAAGTGTCTCTGGGTGCCCTCCTGCTGCCTCTGGGGCGTTTCTGCAAGGCTGAAATGGAGGCCTGGCCTATGAACTGGTAGAGGAGGAAAAGGAGGAGGAAAAAGAGGGGGCCAGAGTATAGAAAAGGGAAGTTATTCCAGTGGTGGCCAATAAATAACATCCAATGATTTATAGGAAGTATAATCCAATAATACAGTAAAATAAAACAGTGTGTGACTGAGATGGTTTTGATTCCAGGAATTATAAAACATATTTTTTAAAAAGAGAAAGAGCAAGAGGGAGAGAGAAAAAGGAAAAAAAAAAAAAAAAAAAAAGGCCAGATTGGAGCAAATTGGGCACAGATGGGGGATGCAATGGGTTTCAGTGATGCCCTACCACAAATGCTGCTTCAATTATTCCTCTTCAAGAAACTAGAGTCTATTTCCTTCAATTACAGAATTTTCAAAAAATTAAAATTCTTGGAGTGTTTGTGGTTTAGATCAACAGTTCACCCTCCAGCATCACGTCAGCCGATCAAACGGCCACTGAAGTGTTAAATGCTGAGGCACGTGGAGAAGGCCCCATTTCTCCCTTTGGGCTCAGGAATGCTGTAGAGAGATTACCAATTGTGACATCACTCTGGGAACCACCTATCTCACCACCACCCATCACTCGCCAAAGGACAATTTTGGACCCAGGCCAGGTAAGGAACACACTGTTCAATGAGAGCTGGCTTGCCCAGAACTGTGGCCTTCTTCATCCATGCATTCAGTACAGACTTAACTGAGTGCCTAGTAAGTACTAGGCACTTTCCTAAGAACCCCCCAAACATCCCTCAAATTTATCTGTCCCCAATCACTTCAGTGCAGGATTCTAGACTCTGTAGTTCCACTGAAGTAGAATTTTTGCAAAGGGCTCATATGAGAGGAGGAGACAGAGGTCTCCCCCACCAATGGCCCTCAACCCATGATTTTTGAGATCACTGCTGAGATCTGAAAGTTTAGTTGGTTAAATGATGTAGCAGAACTCAATTTATTTCCTCCTGTGTGAAGGGGGGCAAATCTGATCTCACATCCTCTGCCTTCCTGAGCTCCAGGGAAAACTATAACCTGGGAAAAGGGGAAAGATGCCTTTTAGTCGCCACCAGCTGAGGGTTTTTTCCTCCATTTTTACTTGTGAGGTGTCCAAAGCTTTTAAACAGTTCTATATCTCTCTTGACCACAAGGAAAGCACATTTAAAAAGCAATCACCCTAAAGTGTTAGTATCATTCTATCCCTGAACTACTGGTATTTTGAAAAGAGGACAGTTACACAAAGGTGGCACTGAACACAAAAAAAATGAATCAGAGGCATCAACAAAGAACACACTTTTTAGTAAGGACGTCCCTGTTGCTCTTCAAATCATATGCCTTAGGTACCATATCTACAAGGCAGGCCCAGGCACAGACTGAAAGGATCCCAACTGCCTTGGGGGCCACAGATCACCTCTGCTTCAGGCTGGAATGTTCCTTCTCCACAGAGTCCAGGAACTGACATATGCAAACACCCACCCAGAAGGACATGTCCAAGTAAGAATGGAAAGAAAAATGATGGTCCAGATGTTCTGTAACTCGCAGTGACTGCCAAATCACCAAGACCCCAAGCACCTGGGAGGGCCAGGCAGCATCAGGCCCTTGCTTCCCGGTTTCAGACAGCCAGGGTTCTGTGGCTGGGTGGCGACTCTGACAGCAAGCAGACTGGCCTGGAGAGAAGCCTTCAGAAGGGCACCAGCTGACAGGACTTGGGGGCTGAACACTCAGGGCTGATTTATCACTTCCTTACTCATAAAAATGTGATTCAAACTGCTGTTGATTAGTGAAGGATTTAAATCTTTACCCTCTCCCCAACCCCCTTCCCTCTCCACCCCCGGCACAGATGCTGCTACTCAGCCACAACACCCCCTTCTTGCCACTGTCCGTGCAAGCACAGCACAGGGGCCCAGAGAAGATGACTCATGTGCTGGGAAATGGAAAAGTGCATCTTCCCACCAACTGGCCCCGCTGAGTGCTCTGCTCACCCCTCTCCCAATGGCAGCCCACACAGTGGGGTCTGGACGGCCGCCTCAACTGCACACCGGGTACTTGGCAGCACGTCCGCAGAGCTCTCTGTCCTACTTGAGTGTTATATCCTGTGGCCCAGGCTGTTTTTCCCTGAAACACTCTTGGAGCTTCTGACCACCTCAGCTCATACTCCCCTTGGCCCCAGCTGCCTCATGGAGGTGAGCGTCAGGACAAGGTCAGAAATGAGCAGTCTCAAGCACAGGCTCTGACTTGTCCTTCTTGGCTAGCAGGTCCTCATTATGACCAACCATGGATGGAAAAGAGTCCTGAAAAAAGAACCTTGGCCTCAAATGGGAGAACCACCTATTTTCTCCTTTCTCTGTTCTCACCACCTCACCTTCCTTTCACCCATATTTTCTTAACCTTTACTTAACAGCAGCTACAAGAAAAGGACTCACTGGTGGCCTACGAAAAGGCCAAGGTATTCCTTTTCATGGAGCAGAAGCTGCTGACAACAGATGCTTCGCAGGCAAGAGCCGCAGGTCCTTTACACTCACACCTCCTGAGACCACAGGTCACTTGAGGCTGGAATGATACCTTGGCAGAGGCTGCAGTTCTGTGACAGAGCAGCAACTCACCGAACTCTGTGCTGCTGTTAGAGGTAGGCAGGAAAATAAATAGAAGGGCACTGCAGGAGGCCCCAGCTCCTGAGTCCGGTGAGCTTCCCAATTGGTAGGAGAACCAGCAGAGTAACGGTGAAGGAATCAATCTCCCTCCCCTTTGGACTTCACAGCCCACCATGACAGCACTTCACAAACTTTATTTCCTCCTTCCTGGAAACCACCACTGCCCCTCAAGATTACATGCTTTCTCAGAGGTATTCTCAGGAATAATGAGCCAAGCTCAAAAAGGCACCTAAGCCTCTGCATCTCGACTTCTGCTGGGAACTCTCAATGTTGTAGCAGGCAGCATTAGGGGAGAAAATCCTCTAAGATTCAGATATGATTGAAAACCCAGGTGGACGAGCAGAGGACCTTGCAGAGAAAGTCCCAGGAGAAGCCAAGTTTTCAAGGGAAAGTGTGGCATATACACTCATCAGGGGAGAAATCCACCACCCCCAATACCAGCAAGCTGAGGCATAACCCCCAAGTACAAATGGGAAGGGAAATAAATCAACTTCAGAGTGAGAAGCACTAAGAAAAGATGCAACAAGAGAACTAGCGACACTCTGTCCAGAAAGACCAGGTCTGTTTTAAAACAGAATCTGCACAGGACAGTTTCCACTTCTTGGCATTTCAGATAATAACCTTCCAGCCCTGAGACCAAACACTCTCTGTCAATGCTCTGAAACGATTCTTGGCAGCGTGGACCAAATAAACACACAAAACAATGTCACCCCCATGCTACATATTTCTATCAAGTCAAACCACATCATCCTTACCTAAAGTGGGGTGGAGGGGAGGGAAGGGATCCTGGTAACATCCTTCAACAGTGACCTGGTCATCAGAACATTTAAAAATCTTGCCAATCAGCCCCTCCCTCCCCACCCCCCACCTCAAAAAACCCCAGTGTTCAGAAAAGCATTTCAGAATGCACACCAGTATAATGGCCAAATTCTAGGCCTGGTGATTTTTGTGCTTCCAGCTTGAGTCACCAAAGCTCATCAATTCACTGTTCGTACTCCCTGGCAGGCTCCCACAAGGGATAGCCCATAGGGAACTAGACTTTTCCATATTGAACAAACAGGGTACATGCGTCCAGAAACAGCTATTCCCAATCCCTGCCAAGCGTATGGTCTCTGCAATGAAACATTTCAGCAATGCCTCTCCCCTGGGAGAGGCTCTGGGTCTGTAGCCTCCAAGAGGCCTTGCTGCTGCCTTTAGCACGGCCAGATGTGCAACAGCATCTCTGGGTTTGCAAATAAAGCTCTATACCCATGATTCCTTCCTTTCATCCCACCCAAGCACTAGAGAGTCATACAGATTTCAGAGAGTAAATTAAAAATCTGAGAGGCAATGATAGGGAAGCGTGTGTGTGCGTGTGTGTGTATCAGGGGGAATGTCGTGGTATGGTAGCATATGAAAGAAGCCACATTCAGATTTGTCTGTGTGGATAAAGATGCCAGCCGTTCCTTACCTTTCAGCTGAGAGTTGTGTACAGCAAACATGTTGATGGTCATAAGCTGCAGCATGCGGGTACTTCCAATAGGAGGGGGGCTGTGCTGCAGCAGCACCTGGAACTCCTTGAGGACCTTCTCCGCCACCGCAGGGAATGTCTCCATCCTGCAAACACAGCCAGCTCATTCAGGGAGGCACGTGCCCAAGAGCAGCTGGTGTGCACACGCACACGCGCACACAAACTCCCACCCCACCACGCCGTGTCTCTCTGAAAGCAGACCACTCATGCCTAGGACGTTTTCTTTCACAAACCTTCCCGGTATCCTAAGGTTGTGACCACATTTAAGAAAAAGAATTGATCAGGGATCAGAGATGGAAACAACTCAACCTCTGGATACGTCACTATGAGTTATTAGGCTTTGGTATGCTATTTCCTAACCCCTGGCAACCACTGGATTCATGCTGAAATCAAAGTTTCTCTCTGAAACACTCAGTTTTTGTGAATAGTGAACAAATTTCCTTAAAGCTCTACAACCTACATATTCCCCAAACTCTCTGGTATGAAAACTGTATTCCTTAAAAAGAGGTTCATGAATCTAGAGGCTTCGCTTCAGGAAACCAGGCATAGTTCTGCTGCTGTCTTTTAGGTACCATCACACTAATTGCTCTACCTAGGGATCCCAGACTTCCCCTTGAAGAAGCCCTAGACCAAGGGCCCCCATGATCTGTTTCAGTCTTTCCTGTGTTGCTGTCCTCCTCCCTCTCACAAGCCTCGGCTCATCAGGGTCTGTATGTTTTCAGGCCAGTGGAAATCTAATGCCCTGGCCAACTGCCACTCCCAATACAGGAAGAGCCTATAATGTAGGGAGGTAGAAATCCAGCCAGTGACCTAGGGCTCCTAAAGAGAGGTCATTCAAACCACTGCTTGCCAAATGTGGCCACTGGATCCCAAACAGTGGTGCATGCCTGGAGCTCCTTTGGAAACATGAACAAACCACAGCTCAAGTCCTCAGAAAATAAAAAGCAAATTCAAACTTGGTGCTAGAGAGAGAAACCAGGCACATGGGCCTTAGAGCCACGCTGAACAATTCGTGGTCAGCAAAGTATCTTTTATCCATCCTCAACCCCCACCCCCCAAACAAACAAACTCCTTGTGGTACACTGGGGGGTGGGGTGAGGAATAGCTCCAGGCTGGATTAATAAATAGCTTCTGGAAAGCCACAGGGAAGGGAATCTTTCTCAAAAGATACAAAACAGTTTCAAGTCCTAGAGAAAGGTGCTTCTGGTTTCACCTGAACCTTGGCCCTTTCGCCACTGAGTAATACCCTCCCCGTGTTAGGAAAAAAACTTCAGAGCTTTCTGGCATCTTAGCAATCTTCATTCCTTACCCTTGGATGGCAACTCCTATTACTGACCTTCTAGTACCCAGGAGTCATGCCACAGCTATGGGTCAATTACAGTTTATATTCCAGTTCCCTTCTCTGCTGAGCTGTCCTCATTTTCATTGGCACAAAACATGCCATGTATTTGCTTTTTTCCCCAACATGCCATTTCAAGTGCCCCCCCCCCCCCCGGAAAAAAAAAGGAAAAAAAAAAAAAGAACCTTGTTTTTCCTTCCAATTCAGAACCATTAAAACTCTTGGTAGGTTTGGAATGGCAGAGAGTGATATGTTTGGGGCTGGAATGGATCCATTTTTCCCCATGGGCTATAACAAAGGTTTCATTTTAAATCTTGACACTGTGCAGCACTCTTTCTGGTCGGAGGTGGGGAGGGGGGCTAGCACTTCTCATTACGAGAATAGCAGTGTTCACTCTGCTTGAAAAGCAGCCACAGTGGGCAAGTTTCAGAGCCATGTGTCTCCGTGTTGAAAGGCAGTAGAGAGCCAGCACAGAATGACAGGACAGAGGTGTCACGTGGGACAGTCCTGCTTCGAAGCTGTGTCTGAGGAAGCCTCTTCCCTGGGATGGGAATTGAAACAGATCCATTAACTCCCTAGGTCAGATTGAAGTCTCAAATGAGCACCAGGTCAAATATCCACATCTCTCTCTCTTTTTTTTTAATAACAACAAAAAAAAAGATCCTCCCTTTGCCTTTCAACTAGTACAACACATAACTATAACAACAAAAAAAACCCCTCAAATACATAAGGATATCGGTTAGAGTAACTTCAACTCTGAGATATGAGGGAAGATGAATCCACTCAGACTAAAGCAGCTTTGTTAGGCAGTAACTGAGGGACGCAGAGATAACAGATCCTTCCTCAGAGCTCAATAGCGGGGTTTCTGCTTCCCAGTTTTGTTACTAAAATGCTGATTTGGGCCTCAAACCACCTGTAAGTAGTTTTATGTCTTTCTCTTTGCTCCACCCGATATTACAGGATAAAAATTATACTGAAATGGAAATACAATGTACAACTTATGTTTGAAGTTTTATAAAATTATAAAAAGCAGCAACAGCAGTAGCAGCAAAGGAGGAGAGAGAGCATAAAAAGATGGTAATTTATAACAGCAAAAAATTGGAAACAGCCTAAAATGCCCAACAACAGCAGATCATTAAGACGGCACATCCATATAATTGAATTCTATTTTTTAATTTTTTATTTAAATTCAATTTAATTAACATATAGCATATTATTAGTTTCAGAGGTAGAATTTAGTGATTCATCAGTTAGATCAGAACATATTAACACCCAGTGCTCAAATTCTTTTTTTTAAAAGTTGTATTAGAGGGGCGCCTGGGTGGCTCAGTCGTTAAGCGGCTGCCTTCGGCTCAGGTCATGATCCCAGGGTCCTGGGATCGAGCCCTGCATCGGGCTCCCTGCTCAGTGGGAAGTCTGCTTCTCCCTCTCCCACTGCCCCTGCTTGTGTTCCCTCTCTCGCTCTCTCTGTCAGATAAATAAATAAAATCTTAAAAAAAAAAAAGTTGTATTAGATTTTTAATCATGTGGGGGAAAGTTCAATATATATTAAATGAATACACTTTTAAAATAGTTGAATGTCCCTTGTTACGCATATTTGTAAAAAAATAAATGTGTGATATGTATAGAAAAAAAGATAAAAATATACACCAAGTGTTAAGGGTGGAGAGTTATCTCTGGATAGTGAGAAGATGGGCAATTTTTTATTTCTTCTTTTGCTGGGTTTTCTTAATATTTTACAATGAGCACTGTGTGCAGTAAATAGATTTTTCCCTACAATGAATACGTCTGGCTTTTGTATATAAAACATTTATAATTTTAAAAATAAATCAAGACATAAACATTGCATTTTTCACAACTCAAAGACCAAAATAAATATATCAGTCTTTGAATTCCAAGAGACCTTGAAGCTGTGCAAATAGCGTGACTAAGCAAGCAAGTAAAAACTAAAGCGGTAACTTTAACCAACGCAATAACGGGAAGCAAAATTATTCTATTTGTCACAAATCAAAAGTCTCCAGGCTGCCGGCTTCCCAACCTCTCTCAGTGGAGTCCAGGCGCAGGTCTGATCTGCCTCTCACCAGGAAAGCAAGTGTCTGTCAGGAGCCATATGGGATCCCTGACTGAATCCTCTTCCTGAGCCTGAGAAGATTCTGTCCCTATCCTTAAAAACTGCAGAAGATACAATCATTTTCAGGATAAGCATTTTGCAGACTTAAGTGACTGCTTTCCGAAGTGATCTCTAGAGACACCTTGTCTCATTTGAATGGCAGTTTCAAGAAACCAGTCTTTCAGACAACACTGGGACCTAAATTGGGAGTGACTCAGACAGTGACTAACGGGACAGCACCCAACCTCTCAGATGCTGAGGAACGCAGCTGGGCTAGATGACATTCTCTGCAGAAAACAATCACGCTTCCTAACTTTTTTCAACTTCTTAATTTTTAAAAACTGGACAAGATAGGAGCAATCCAGTAGCAAAACAAAAACAAACAAAACTAAGCCATGGGACAGGATAGAGATGAGAGAAAAAAAAAATCATGGTGCTACAGAACATAAGGACTGGAATGGACTTTGGACATCATCTATTTAAACTGCTGATAAGGAAACTGAAGCCCAAAGAGACTTTGACTTGTTCCCTCTCGAGGTCTTGTAATTAGTCAGTGGTGAAAACAAAACTTTTCCCTTGGGCACTTGATTCCACCTAATGCTCTGAATCTCTTTTTCCCTGGACACAGAGGAGGGAGACTCGTGTTGCAGACAATTGGCATTCAAGCTGATACAGATGCGATTTGGAACACCTAGCACAGAGAAGACACAGGCCCGGAGAGCAAAGCAACCCAGGGCTTTTCTCAAAAGGCAGGCAGGACAGTGGATGTGTCTTCAGCTGCTCCCCATTACAATCTCCTCACTCTTAATTCGTTTTCAACGCCTCCCACATTTCACATCTTCTTGGTAATTAGGCAAGAGTCCATGTTGTTGTGTGTGGCTTGGGCTCACTCCTTTTCTAGTCTTACAGACTACTATGCTTTTTTTTACCCCCAGTAGAAGTTACTGCTGTTTCTGCCTTCCAGAATAAATATGGGGCTCAATTCTTTTCCTTCCAGGAGAGCACAAGAATACTCATCAAGGGGCTGGAGTGCCTAGAATTTACATATATTTTCCTCATGTGAACGTAACTGTAACTCATTTTTTATGAAGATGAACATAGACTGGCCTTATCTTTTTGCCAACAGAATATGTTATATGCAGGAATGGAAGAGGTCCTGAAAAATAATCTGGACCACAGCAAACCACCTCTGACAAATGAGATAATCTATTCTTTTTTAAAGACTTCCAGAGAAGAAAATTCCCAAACATCTTCCCTCTGTGAAATTTACTTACACCTAACCCAAATCTCTTCAGCTGCAACATAAGCCTATTTTCTCTTGCTGTCATCCCATAGAAATCAAAACTATCCGGTTATGACTCTTTTATATTTAAACACAAGGTACCCCACAGCTGTCTCTAAATAGACTTTTTTTTTTACCTTAACTTTTTGCGTGTGTTTTTTAAGATTTTATTTTTAAGCAATCTCTACACCCAATGTGGGGCTCGAACCCACAACCCTGAGATCAAGAGTCACATGCTCCACCAACTGAGCCAGCCAGGTGCCTCTTACTTTAATTCTGTTAACATTAATTTTTTCTCTCAGAAATAATTTTCTAGCTTTTTAATCATTATTATGGTTCTTTCCCCAAGTTCCTCCAAAATATATGTATCTAACTATAAGGATTTTTAAGGGGAACAAAAGTAAGATTCTACCTAATACTTAGACCTGACAAAAATATATCTTAAATATTCCTACATTCTAGACCAAGATTTAGAACTTCTTTAGCTCCCCAAATCTCTAACAGAATAGCGGTTTCCAGCCAGGAGCAATTCTGCCCCCCAGGGAACATCTGGCATGTCTGGCGACATCTGTAATAGTCACGACTGGTGAGGAGAGGCAGAGGTACCACTGGCACATAGTGGGGAGAAGCCTGGAGGCTGTTAAAATCCTACAACACACAGGACAGACTCCAACAACAAAGAATTATAAGGCTCAAAATATCAATGGTACAAAGGTTGAGAAATACTGACTCATAAGACCACGGTACATGAAAATTTAAAGAACAAACACAGGAAAAGGAAAAAAAGGAGAGAAATACAGAATGGAAAGGTAGTAAGGTAGTCAGAAAGATTTTTAAAATGAGAAAAAAGATAATAAAAAGGAGCCATATTTTAAGTGCAGCATAATTGTATTTCCTGCTGTGATGCGTTATTTTATGAAATGACCTTGATATCATCTTGTCCACCTTGTAGCTGCAGCTTTACACGCCTCACTAGTGATTGGCCTGGGTCTACTATAACCTACTAGAATACTAGATCCTTCTCTCTAGTCTTTGACAATCTGTCCATTTCTTGTAATGATTTATTCATTCATACAGCAAGTATTTCCTGAGTACCTACTGTATGCTAGGCGCTGGGGATACAACAGCGTCGAGCAAAAACTCCTGCCAGGGTAGAGCCTATTGCGCGGGGGGGGGGGGGGGGGGGGGGGGGGGGGAGGCTACTGACACACCTGATTTCCTCTTCCCAAGTGAATTACTTTACACTTAGTTCTCCCAATAGAGATGCATCTGTTGGCACTACTCCAAGTTTCCCTAGTGATTTCAAAATCAAGACTACCCTTGTGCTGGCCATCACTGTCACTTTTGCCCAGGTTGATGACAAATGAGTATGTAACAAGCACACTTTCTAGTTCACCATGTTTTTTCAGTGTTTCTTGAAGCAAGACAAAACCTTTCTGCTTCTCCCACTAAGGAAACCTTCTAGAGCATTACAGATAAACTCAGAAGGCTATGGCAGAAAGTGAGGGAAACACTGACAATAATGGGGGATCCAAAAGATATACCTCAAAGGGTAGCTCATAATAAAACCTCCAACTCAGGAAATATGAAAACGCAGACAAAGACCCATCAGAGAGTGCTGCCACTTACTTGTCTCCTAGACTACAGAGGCACTCAGCATACCTCTAGTCTGGTGTGCAGGCATTCATCAGGCTTTAGGATCACTAGTTTTATACAGTGAGGAAAAATTCTGATCCACGAAAGGAATACTCAAAACATGATGTCTTTCCAGGGATTTAATGGATGAAGTAACAGGGTTTTGCACACACCATCTTCCCTGATATTTACATGTAAATCCATGGCGGATGGGGAAACCAAAGAAAAGTCTTAGCATTTATGGAGATCAGCAATATGGCGCACAAACCTGAGCAGAGAAGAAAGGGGTATGGTTCAGAAGGAAGAGAAAATGTTAGAGGAAAGAAAATGTTACTCTTCTCTTTAAGGGAAAATTAGTGGACAGCATTCTCCCCAAGGAGGACCCCTGACAGCTGTACCTAGAGACTGAGTATGACTTCCTTAAGGAGCTCACTAGGGGCTGAGCTGGAAGGCAGAGGAAAGAGAAATCAGAGGGATTAGAGGTGGGGGTTGGATGTTTAAAAGGGGCTTTAGTAAAGATAGAGAAAGAAGAGACAGATGGATGCAGAATAATATTTCCCAAACTTCATGAGCAGAGTGAGTGAAGAGAAGGTGGAGGCCTCTAAGAATTCACACCCTGTGCCCTCAGTTACAAACACAGTCTAGTTGCTAACAATATTAAATTCCAAAATGACTTGTAATGTAGGAAAATAAAATAAACATCCTGCACACTTACCCAATCCGGGTAAACAGCTTCCCATGGGCATGGAGAAAACTGAGGATGAACCTTTTGTTCAGCTGCATGGGAAAAAGAGAGAGGAGAAAACAATTAAACTTTCCCCAGTTTCCTGTTACTGAACAGAGTCCCTAGTGACACAATAACCTGGCCAGGGTCTAAGGGGTGGGCACTAGGGATGGGAACCAAATGAACATGCCCAAAGCCTCACACAGACCCAGGGCACATGCCCAACAGCTGCGGATCAGCTGAGCCACCATGACAGCAGGCTCAGTGAGTGGACAGCACCCTCTGCTGGCAGCGGTGCCTGTGTGCAGGCAATGAAGGCATGACCAAAGCGCTCAGATCTAGGAGTCACTCTGGCCCACAATGATGGAAATTAAACAATGACAAAGGGAAAATACTCTGATCTTGTAAGTCCCTAATCGTATTTATAAGCTATTTTTCTACCTATCCAAGAAAGCAGGACTCTTGTAACCACGGATAAGCTAACAACACTAACTCATCCAATTGTACTTCTCCAGCTTTTAAAACAAAAATTCAAGTTCTAGATCTAGAGCTGAAAATTCAAGTGTCTACAGGAGCCAGGTACAAAATAGGTTACTGGGGACAGTAGCGCTCAACGGCTGTTCCACTCCATTTCTGCTCTTTGTAGGCCCAGGATCATCATCTCTTTCCTTTTATTTTCTCTCCTTTTAAAGAAAAGCTGAAAGCTAGGTTTTTATGTGAAAACCTCTGGCTTTTAAATGTTGGCTACTAATGGAAAAAGTTTAAGACATTAGGCAAGCCAAAAACACATATTTGCCAGCCACATCTGGCCCACAAGCTACCAAATTTACAATCTTCAGTTCAAGGTTCCACAAAATCTACTTCTATCAAAACCGAGGGGAAAGATTCCTCTGATCAAATCAAGGGTGGGGGAGGAAATTCAACTCAAAGAAAGTGCAAATAATCTAAAGACCAAACCTTGTTGTCATCTTCCCCGGTCTCCTAGAACCAAAATGCTCACGGCCCAGTAGCCAAACAGAAAGAAGGATCAATAATCTTGATCTCAGGGCAGTGCTCAGAGCAAGGAATAGTCCAGCACCCCTGGATACTTTGCCTAACAGGAAAAACTCTGCTGGTTTATCCTTTTGCAAAAGAGAACACCAATCAAATCATGACAGCTCCATCTATTTCATATGGAAGCTCGGTGTGGGTAAAGGAGTGTACTCACACCTCACCATAACTTCAACAGCAAACTCTGCACACAAACTGTAGTTATTTTTGCTTAAACAAATTATACTTAATCAGCAATACTAGATCAAGCATTGATTTATATAGCTAAAAAGCTCAAGATACTTCATTGATGGTAACCTGTCTCTACAGTGAGGTGAGTCAGGACCAGGGACATTGGGTTCCATGAAAAGAAGGGAAACTGCTGGAAAACAAAGGAACTGCTGTGAAATAAACTGCCAGTGACCATACCACTGTTAGTGGCAAAACCTGGGCTAGAATGCAAATCTCCAGATCCACTAGTAGAGGAAGGTGGTGAAAAACATGGACTTTCCTATCCAACCTCTGCCATTTACCTGCTGTGGAATCTCAGGCAACTTATCTAACCTCTCTAAGTTTTTCTTTCTTTTTTTTTTTAAGATTTTATTTATTTATTTGAGAGAGAAAGAATGAGAAACAGAGAGAGAGCACATGAGAGGGGGGAGCGGCAGGCAGAGGGAGAAGTAGACCCCCTGCTGATGTAGGACTCAATCCCGGGACTCCACGATCATGACCTGAGCCAAAAGCAGTCGCTTAACCAACTGAGCCACCCAAGCACCCCTAAGTTTTTTTTTCTACACACTGGAGATAACAGTACCTATATGTTAGTGGATTGGTGTATGACATAAGGCAAGTAAAAACATGCTTGACATGTTGTAAACACTCAGCTGTTAGCTGAACATTCTTCCCCAATGAATGACAAAGCAAGTGGTAAAATGTTAACAACTGAAGAATTTGAGGGAAGGATATACAGAATTCCTCGGATTATTCTTACAACTTTTCTACAGATATAAAATTATTTCAAGATAAAAAAGTAAAAATGTAAAAAAAATAACAAAATAAAAAATAAAAAGGTAAAATGTATGTACTCTCTCTCTATTCTTAAATTTTAACTTAATTATCCCTTTTCCCACAGCTATCAATCATGACTAGTTAACCCACCCATAATCAGGAGGAATGCTGGTTATATTTATACATACAGGGTACTTTGGTAGGCAAAGAATGATATTAACTCATCTCATTCAAGCCAATTACCATTTCCCAAGCCCCAAGGCAGCTCAGAAAATTTAAGCAACTTAAACCAGCAAATGGCAGAGTTAGAACTTGAACCCAGGTCTTCTGGTTCCAAAGAAAAGTTTTTCTTCCTTTGTACTGCAAGTATCTCAGGAAGAGAACTGATTAGATTATTCATAACGGAAGGGATGATGAGGGAATAAGAGTAACTAAAAAGCACTTCAGGTCTACTTTTTAAGTTTCTCAATGAGGTAGGAAACTCATACTGTATGAGCTACAATACCTCCTGGATTAAAATTAAGAGCACCAAGAAGCTTTGTAGTACTGTGGTTCTATCGGGGCACCTGGGTGGCTCAGCTGGCTGGGCGTCTGACTCTTGATTTCAGCTCAGGTCATGATCTCATGGTCGTGGGATCGAGTCCTGCACTGGGCTCTGCACTCAGCCTGGAGTCTGCTGGAGAATCTTTCTCTCCCTCTCCCTCTGTCCCCCCACACCCCATCACCCGACTCAAGCTCACTCTCTGTCTAAATACATAAATAAATAAAATCTTTAAAAAAAAATACTGTGGTTCTATCTATACTTCCCAAACACCCTTCGTTTAGGGTAGCAGATGAAGCCCATGTAACTACCTCAATTCATACTTGCCACTGTTATTTTCAACTGTATTTAGCAGAAAGTAGATTTCAATGCATTGTTTTTCAACTAGTCAGAGTGAAGGGAATCTTAGGGAACTTTTTCAAACTGTACACACATTCTCCCTGACCTTGGTTAGTGAGAGCCACTGCTTTATTTTTAGTCTGAAAGTATCTGTCACCCTAAACACAGTTTCTCTTTATCGTCACCAATAATACTTCAAGTCAGAAAACAGCTAAAAATGAAGATGCATTCTAGAGAGAGGTAAGGCATGTTATATTGAGGAAATAGATTTGTTACACATTGACCAAATGGACCTAAGCAACGCTGCATGTAACACTCCAGCACAATTTTTGGAAAACAACTGATACCAAGTCCACAGTAGGAAAGTCTTAGTCTGAGCTTCCTCCCTCTCCAACACATCACCCTGTACTGGCTTCCATTTTGGCAACTTTTTGATTCTTAACAATATACTCAGATGGTCTCACTCAGGTACAGAAAGAAATGTTACTCTTTGAATGTGAGACTATCTGCCTCCAGATCTTCCTCACATATTTCCATATGGTTCACCAAAAACTAAAAATGCTTCTTGGGTATACCCTGACAGGCAACAATAGAATTATTAAAGGGCTCTTGTCTCTTCAGTTCAAGTCCAAAACCAATTCACTATGGACTCCTGGGCCTTTTATAAACCATCTAAAAGCAATGACCGAAAGAGACATTAATGGCAGTGGCTGGATGGGTAGGTCTCTGGACCCTCACAATAAAGTCTGTCCTGCCATTAACTACGGAATTATGAGTGAAATGGTTTGGGTTGTTCCTCAACTATAAAACAGAATTTCCACCCACTGACACCACCTACCTCAGAGCTGAAAGAATAAAATGAAATAATACAAACTAAAGCATTTTGAGGAATAAATGTTTTATGCAAGCCGTGGTAACTGTCACTCAGAACTGCCTAAATGCTTTGTGAACTATGGAGCAAGGAAGGAGAGAGAAGCTGTTCAGAGGCAGCAATACAACACAGGAGGTAAGAATTCTGAAATATGCCCAATTTCAATTCCTAAATAGTTGCTCCTCCTTCTGAATAGCTGTGTGGAAAACTGAATTTCTGAGAAGTGAATTATTTTAAAGATAGTAAGAGTACTCGGTATTAAAAGAAATTCCAGTGTGCATTTTTACAGTATTGTGGAGAACATAAATTATCATTCTCTTAATTTATCCATCTGGAGCACTTCTATAGATATGCCAGGTATTTAAAACCAAAAACCAAAAAAACCTTGTAATGTTTTAAATAGGGGGCTCTATCCTCTTAGATAGGAGCCAACATAGGTAGAAACCCAAATTTCAATGGTACCTGTTAGCAAATGTTCAGGACTTTCAGAGCATGCAATTAAAGCCCATTTACTGTCTCCCTAAAGCACTAAGCTCACAGGGTGCAGGAAAACGTGAGCACAGAGGTGATGCTGTGCTGTCCACTTTCATCCCTGTGCTGCTGCTATGCCAGGCACGATCAAGAACAAACCAACATGGGTTAGCCTGGTGATGGGTATTGAGGAGGGCACGTTCTGCATGGAGCACTGGGTGTTATGCACAAACAATGAATCATGGAACACTATATCTAAAACTAATGATGTAATGTATGGGGATTAACATAACAATAAAAAAAATTAAAAAAAAAAAAAAAAAAGAACAAACCAACAAGGCAGGGTCCCCACTGCCAAGGAACCTGTAGTCCAAGAACAAAAGACAAATAATATTCCAAAACTTGCCAACTCCCCATTTATGCTCCAAATCCTAAGGCCTACTGGCTATGAAGGTGTCAAGAGGCACTCTGTTTCCCTTGTTACTATCCCTTAGGAAGGAAAGTCTTTGGAGGAGGTAAGATCTAAGGAGATGATAAAGAAAGTGAAGAAGGGGGACCTGGCATACAAATGTGGAAACCTATCAGTAAGTTAGTAATGGAACTATCATCTGGTAAAGGTAAAAATTATTCATGGTGGGGGCGCCCAGGGGGCTCAGTCGGTTAAACGTCTGCCTTTGGCTCGGGTCATGATCTTGGGGTCCTGGGATCCAGCCCCACATCGGGCTCCCTGCTCAGCAGAGAGTCTACTTCTTCCTCTCCCTCTGCGCCTCCCTACCCCTGCTTGTGTGTGAGTGCGCGCGCGCTCTCTGTCTCAAATTAAATAAATAAATAAATAAATAAATAAATAATTGTTCATTAGACTTTCAGTATTCCTCCTTCCAGGATAGACATAAAGAAAGAAATACAGGCAAGCCAAATAGCATGACTCAAATGCCTCATTGAAGACAGAGCAAATCAAAATCAATCCTTCCATTTCTTACTTGGACCAAACCAAGGCTGAGGTAGAGTAGGGACAGTGATTACTTCTCACCTTTAGTTTCTCCGCCCCTGAACTGTTCTGGGCAAAATGACAGCTCAATTAGTTCTAATTAAGCACAAGTTCCATGCTGAGATGTCCTACTTAGACAGCTGGATCTGAGCCATGTGAACTCAAGTGTAAAACATGCCTCTTAAAACCACCTCTTCCAAGAAATGCACCCCTTGAAACAACGGCTCTCATCCTCACACTGCAGCTTAGTGCTGCCTCAACAAAGTCTTAACGTTAAAGCAATTTACTTGCTATTACTTCATTATCTCTTTTTAAAGCCAGCAGACCGGAGGGAAATTAGGCTAAATGTCAAATCAGCAGTCAGTTCCAGAAAACCCAGCCAACAAGCAGAGGGACAGCAGAACTTAAGAGTACCCAGCTGGCTCTCAGGAGGAAACTGGCACTAAGTCTTCAAGAAGGAACCCCGCTCTATCTCTTCAATGAGGTGGCGGAGCGGTTTGGTGGAAGTGCCTTGCGGCAGACGGAAAAGATGCAGATCTTTGTGAAGACCCTAGTGGGAAAGACCATCACACTCGAGGCCGAGCCCAGTGACACCACTGAAAATGTCAAAAATCCAAGCCAAAATCCAAGACAAGGAGGGCATCCTGCCTGACCAGCAGCATCTCAGTTTTGCGGGCAAACAGCTGGACAATGGACGCACTCTCTCAGACCACAACGTACAGAGAGAGTCCACCCTGCACTTGGTGCTTCGCCTGCAAGGTGGCAACACCCAGCCTTCCCCCCATCAGCAGGCCCAGAAACAAGATGATCCGCCGTTGAGTGTTCTGCTCGCCTACACCCCCGCGTTGTCACCTGCCGCAAGAAGTGCAGCCACACCAACAACCTGTGCCCCAAGAAGGAAGTCAAATAAGGCCCCTCCTTTGCCTGCAGGGAGGCCTCCTGACCGAGCCCCAAGGCCCTGGGGCCTCAATAAAGTTTCCCTTTCATTGAAAAAAAAAAAAAAAACCAAAGGAAAAGAAGGAACCCCGAGTTTGTGACTATCCTGCATTTATTGTTTGTTTGTTTACTGGGCAAAGGGATGAGTACAGAATGACATGAACAGAGACCACTGATCTTAGAATTGAAGACCTGGGTAAAATTCTGGTTGTGCCATTTATTTGCTATATAACTACTGGGAAGTCACATCAACTTTCTAAGGCTATTTCTTCAACTATAAAATGAGAAGGCTGAGCGAGATCAGTATTGGTAATTCCATAACCCTGAGTGTGTCTGCATCACAAGAAGAGCTTTTATAAAAAAAAAAAAAAATAGATTCCCCAGTCCTACAGGATCAGAATCCTCAGGGAGGGGGAAGGTGACTGCAAATCAGCATTTTCAAAAGGTCTCCAGGTAATTCTTTTTTTTTTTTTTTTTTTTTAAAGATTTTATTTATTTATTTGACAGAGAGATAGAGAGCACAAGTAGGCAGAGAGGCAGGCAGAGGGAGAGGGAGAAGCAGGCTCCCCGCGGAGCAGGGAGCCTGATGCGGGACTCGATCCCAGGACCCCGGGATCATGACCTGAGCCGAAGGCAGCCGATTAAGCAACTGAGCCACCCAGGCGCCCGGTCTCCAGGTAATTCTAAAAGGCGGCCAGATTTAAGAACCACTGGGCTAGGGGCACCTGGGTGGCTCAGTCGGTTAAGCGGCTGCTTTCGGCTCAGGTCATGATCCCAGGGTCCTGGGATCGAGCCCCACGTCGGGGTCCCTGCTCAGTGGAGAGTCTGCTTCTCCCTCTCCCTCTGACTGCCTCTCTGCCTACTTATGCTCTCTATCTCTCTGTCAAATAAATAAATAAAAATCTTTAAAAAAAAAAGAACCACTGGGCTAGATCAGGGGTCAGCAAACTACAGCCCAAGAGTCAACAGGTAGCATGTCACCTGTTTCTATATGGCCTGGGAGCTAAGAATGTTTTTTTATATTGTTTTAATGGGTGAAAAAACTCAAAAGAGTATTTCATGACACAGAAAAATTATATGAAATGTAAATTTCAGCATCCATAAGTGAAGTTCTGTTGAAACACAGCCACACTAGCTTGTTTACATCTTGTCTGTCGCTACCTCTACAAAGGCAAGGTGAGTAGCCTCAGTAGAGTGTGTGGCCCAAAAGCCTAAAATATTTACTATCTGGCCCTTTACAGAAAAAGTGTGCTGATCCCTGCGCTAGATTTATAACATTAGGGTATCAAAAAAATTTTTCTACCTGTACAACACTTGAGGGTTACCACACACATCTACTGTAAACAGCGATGATTCCACGGGCTGACAGGTGAAGAAGGGTAGTGAGGAGGAGGGCAATCACCAATCTACAGTGTTCCTTCCAATTCTAAAAAGCCCACAAATGTATGACTCTAACTAAATCTAACTTTTCTTGCCAGCTTTTGAGTAAGCACCATCCTATTCTATGATAGCACCAAACCAAACCAAACCAAACCAAACAAAAACCCACCAAATGCCAAAAGAGTGCTGTTCTAAAAGCTTTTGAACTCAAAAGCCCCGAAGGCTACAAATAAATATAAATGGGACTCTCTGGATTTCCACCTTCAATGCCACTATGGGGCTAAGTGACCAAGTGGAAACAGAACATACCCAAAGCCAATAAAGTTTTTACGTAGGCTAGAGGGCCCGTGGACACTTCCCAAAACAATCTGTAATCGAGGGAAAGTGCCAGATTAAGGTTTATGAATCCCTGTGCTGTGGTGTGACAATCTATAACAACCAGCTCAAAAGTGCCACCAGCCTGACATGTCAAGGTATACAGAGAAAGAGAGAAAGTTCAGCCAAAGGGCAGCACTGTTGCTCTGACTGGGCTACTTTCTGAATGACTCTTCTTTCTGACTCATCTCTCTCAGCGCCTGGGAACTCTCATGGCCATCCACCCGAAAAGTAGGTGAGCTGGGACACCCTGTGTGCACTGCACAAAGTGAGAGAGAAGAGGAAATGGTTGAAGCTCCCACTTGGTGATCAGGAGGGTAACCAGAAAAACAGTTCTCCAAAGGCACACACACAACCTCAAACCCATCTTATAAGTGAATGGGTTGACAGGAGTGTGAGGGTGCTAAGGTCATTTATTCATTCAACGAAAACTAACTGTCCACCTTCTATGTACAGGACACTGCACGAACCAAGAACAAAGACAGAGATGATCCCTGCTCTGTGGGTGACATAATAATAAAGTGCCATGATGAGGGACATACAGGATGCTCTATACTTCCACAGCAGGGGCATTAGAGATCTCAGAGGAGTAGATCCTTGAGTTGAAACCTGAAGGCTGAATAAATAGTTGGTTTTAGAGCAGGTAGAGTCTTGTCTGTGTGTCATAAGTAAATGGAACAGCATGTGTGGTGGTCCCAAGAGTGGTATGTGGTAGACTGGTATGAGCAGGTAAGTGATTCTGCAAGAGGGAGTGTGGAGAAATAGGCTAAGTCAAGTTGTACTCCTCAGTAAAAAGTCTGATTTCAATCAAACTACTGAAAAGTGTTGAACAGAGAAGTGACATGAGCAAACCTCCATTTTTGAAAGGACATTCTAGCTACTGTTTAGAAATTTTAGGGTTTTTTTTTTTTTTGGCGGCCGGGGGGGGGCCAGGGGGAGAAGTTGGCCAGGGTCAAATGTGTGGAGGCCAGGAGACCAATTAAGAAGCTACTGCAATCACCCAATGGCAATGAAGACAGAGAAGAGAGGGAAGATAAAGGAAATGGTCATTCCACACTCAATCATGATCCCTGTCCCTAACTCCCAGGGGTTCTAGTTCTAAATAACTCATCTACAGAGACCAGCAGTGGCCCCGAACCAAGTATGAGTCTTTAGAAAAAGTCCCAAACCAAATGAAACAGTGATTTCATTTTTAGAGATAATCTGGATGTTCTTATTTCCTTTCAATATGTTTTTTTAAAGATTTTATTTATTTATTTTAGAGAGAGAGAGTGAGAAAGAGCATGAGAAGGGAGACGGTCAGAGGGTGAAGGAGACTCCCCATTGAGCAGGGAGCCCGACACGGGACTCGATCCCGGGACTCCAGGATCATGACCTGAGCTGAAGGCAGTCGCCCAACCAACTGAGCCACCCAGGCGCCCTCCTTTCAATATTTTTATTTTTTTATTTTTAAAGATTTTATTTATTTATTTGACAGAGTGACAGAGGGAACACAAGCAGGGGGAGTGGGGGAGGGAGAAGCAGGCTTTCTGCGGAGCAGGGATGCCTGATGTGGGGCTCGATCCCAGGACCCTGGGATCATGACCTGAGCCGAAGGCAGACGCTTAACGGCTGAGCCACCCAGGCGACCCCCTTTCAATATTTTTAAATGGCCTACCTAGCATGGTGGTTGGTACTTAGTACATATTCGATAAGTGACTGAAGAATATATAAAACATACAGATTTGATAGTGATTAAATAGACTATCCAGGTGCTACACACAAAAGCCTCAAGAAAAATAGTGCAGTACTAATATTAATGCTGTAGGGAAGTAACATACTCATCATTATTCATGAGAATTTAAATCTATTTCTTTTTGGAGGATAATTTGACAAAACCCAGACAAAGGTATTCAAAGAAAAACAGAGTTCTATCAGGAATTAAGCATTCTGATCCTGAGGAATAGCAGTTCCCTCTGCTATATTCTGGCCCAAGAGACTGGACAAAAAGAGAACACAGTTAACATCAAAATAAAAGACAAAATCCAGGGCGCCAGGCTGGTTCAGTTGGTGGAGCATATGACTCTCGATCTCAGGGGTCTGAGTTCAAGCCCCACTTTGGGTAGGTATAGAAATTACTTAAAAATAAAACCTTAAGGGGCACCTGGGTGGCTCAGTCGTTGAGCGTCTGCCTTCGGCTCGGGTCATGATTCCGGGTCCTGGGATCGAGCCCCGTGTCGGGCTCCCTGCTTGGCGGGAAGGCTGCTTCTCCCTCTCCCACTCCCCCTGCTTGTATTCCCTCTCTCACTGTGTCTCTCTCTGTCAAATAAATAAATAAAATCTTTTAAAAAAATAAAAATAAAAATAAAATAAAACCTTAAAAAAAAAAAAGCCAGGGCTCCTGGGTGGTTCAGTCGTTAAGCGTCTGCCTTCGGCTCAGGTCCCCTGCTCAGCGGGAAGTCTGCTTCTCCCTCTCCTCCTCCCCCTGCTTGTGTTCCCTCTCTTGCTGTGTATCTCTCTGTCAAATAAATAAATAAAATCTTAAAAAAAAAAAAAAAAAAGCCAAAATCCTTACAGTAACCTATAAAAGGCCTATCCAATACTCACTCTCTACTCCTGTAGCCTCCTGTCCCTTGAATGTGCCAAGCATGCTCCCAGTTTTATGTTCCAATACGAGGGTTCCTAAACTTTATAGCACAATGGAATGGCGTGCAAATCTTTTGAAAATACAGATGCCTGGCCTCCATCCCCAGACACTGATTTAATTTGCACAGGCGTGACACCTGGGGATGAGACCTGAGCACTGGGATTTTTAAAGGCTCCCCAGGTTTTTGGGACAAGTTTGAGAACCACTGCTCCAGTTTACCCTGTTTTTAGAGCATTTATCACCAATTTTTACACAAACACACACACACCATGACAGCAAGGACTTCGTATATTTTGTTCACAACAGTGGGCTCAAAGGAGATAACCAATAAATACTTGGTGAACAAATGGCCTTTCTAGTCTGGTCTTCTGCTGTTCCTCCTGTCTCCACCCTGGCTGATGAGGCCTATACTTCAGGCAACAAAGAATTATTCATGGTGCCTGAAATTCACCATGTTCTTTTGGCTGCCAAGCTTTTCTATATCTAATAAAGTCCTACTTTTCCTTGCTTTCCCAACCCTCTACCCCTAGGCTGAGCCTAATACCTTATCCTGCAGGCTTAGAGAATATTTCATACACCTCTGATGCTGTGTATCACAGTACGTCTTAAGTACATACACATCTGTCTTTAGACCAGCTCTGTCCCTAGAACTTTGTCCACCATGACAGAAATGTTCCTTATCTTCACAGACCAATACAGCAGCCACTAGCCACATGTGGGTAATGAGTATTTGAAAGGTGGCCAGTGTGACTGAGAAACTAAATTTTTAATTGTATTTCATTTTAATTAATCTAAATAGCCAATATGGCTACCACACTGGTCAGCACAGCTCTAGACTGTGATAGATATACTTTTTTTTTTTTTTTAAAGATTTATTTATTTATTTGACAGAGAGACACAGCGAGAGAGGGAACACAAGCAGGGGAAGTGGGAGAGGGAGAAACAGGCTTCCTGCTGAGCAGGGAGCCCGCTGCAGGGCTTGATCCCAGGACCCTGAGATCATGACCTGAGCCGAAGGCAGACGTTTAACAACTGAGCCACCCAGGCGCCCCTGATAGATATACTTTAGTTAATGTTTCATTTCTATAACCCAGGACACAGGAATTATCAACAGTGATAGACTGGTAGATGGAGAGATGGATGGATGTAAGAGAGTTGTCTCCGAAGATTATAATACCCATATGTGTACAACTTCTGGCTTGACATATGGCAGGAGCGAAAGACATACTCTGAAGCACAAAAAAAGGCTCAGCCAATGAGAACAAAGAACTGGAGAACCTATCCAGTATTCTACTCTTCTACTCAGCTTATAATCCACACAGTGGGGGGGAGTGTGGCCTAACACCTTACTGGGCTGTAACTTTCGAAAGCTTGGAGATAGCCCCCCACTGAGGACTGGTTGAATTTACAGAGCTGGCTCTGTGCTTTAGGAGTTAAAAGTACCCCAGGCTACCCAAACACATTTCAGATAATAAGACTTCAAGTTTTTCCAGCTGAACAAAACAAGTGTGACACACCCAAGCACCTTAATAATAAAAGTCCAAACTTCTAGAGCACCTTCTATGCGTAAGGCACTGTTCTAAGCACCTTGTCTATTAACTCATTTAACCTACAACAATCCTGTGAGTTCAGTAATCCTATGGTTTCTATATTACAGATGAGGAAATGGAGCAACAGAGAATGACCTGTCCAAGGTTAACCCAGGCAGTCTGGCTCCAGAGTCTGAGCTCTTAATCTTTCACCTTTAAAGAAGGCAATCTTTTCGGCAGAACCAAGACAGCCACTGAGAATGTTTATAAAGGCCAAAAGCTAAAGCAACCCCAAGCAAAAACCCGCTAATGGTTCCAGCTATCATTCACTGAGAGACCACTAGTTCAAACCAACTGAGAAGTCTTACAGTTTAAGGGAAGTAGATACTTCCAGTCCACATCATATCTGGCAAGTCAGTGGAAGCACTTAACAAATGCACCCTAAGATAATGCCAACAGGAAGAAAGAAAAGTGAGAAAAGTGAATAAAACCCTGCTTTCTGTAACAGTGAAATAGCAGTAATAGAACTAGTAAATAAAAACTCTTAACATTTTTTCTAAATAAATCCATAAACTGCCCGGTTAATAGAGAAATAGTTCTTCAAGAGTCAAAGAATATATGTACATTCATACACCATCATCAAGGGACTGTGCATAATCCAGAAAAAATATCTGAAAACATACCCTCCTGCCTACCCACCTACCACAATACAGGAAAACCCCCGAATCTCTCAGGAAAGGGAGGAGCAAGAACTAATCTAAGAACCCAAAGGAGAACAAAGCTTCAGTTTAAGAAAGATGTGGTCACAAAGAAGGTTTCACAAACCACTCTGCTGTGGGTACCAAAAAGCAAATAATCAGCATACAGAGCGCTCTGGCAACCTCGTGCAAGCTTCAGATTTAAGCAGGGCACCAAATAAGGGAAGGATTCTGGTGCATCAACTCCTAGGAAAAGTGTTTCAAGTTAAAAATGGTTATTCAGGTTTGGATGCAAACTTCTGTATCTGTTCTTTATCAACACAGACACCTCTACGTCACTGTCAGCTAGCAGCAAAAAGAGAAAAAAAGTGTTAGAATAAAAATGGGTTACACACAGACAACATGACCTGGTACAGCCTGGCATTTACCTGGACACCAAAGACAAGACTATAAACATGGCAGCGCAGGACTTCTGGGATTCCACATCCCAGCCTGATCCAAGTGTCTCCAGAAGCAGGTAGGCCATGATGTCACACACCCCCCAACCCCCCACAGCCAAACAGTTCAACATTAAGGCCAAAAACCACAGCACTTCTGGTGAGAGACTCAGTTTCGCTGTGACTGAAGGCAAGGCCTGCTTCCATCTAGTTTTTTGTCAGTCATGTCTTTTCTGTGCTTGTTCCCAGACCCAAAATATCTAGTTCAAAAGACGGGGCAAACACCTTTAAATCTCTCATCTTTGGTCCAATTCTCCTTTCTTCTCTCAACAATGAAAAATCAGTCTTAGGCATACCAGAAAGCATTAGCAAGGGAAAACATGAGCATTAACTTCTTCCTAATTTATTTACAATGCTCTCTCCCTGTTAATGTAACTATTAAACATATAGGGAATATCGGAATTTAGAGTTAAAAAGAACAAAAGTAACATGAGTCAAAAACCAATTAAACTCTGCTGGTTACACACATATGCTTAGTTTGTGACAACTTATCAAACTGTATGGCTTTGATACGTATACTTTTCTGTATGGATATTATTTTGTAATAAAAGGTTTTTTTTTTTTTTAATTACCACAATCTTTTCTGCTGTCCCACCAAAAGCCTTTATTCCATAGCCAATAACCCTTTGCCCTGTATGTCCTAACCCCCACACCAAGATTCTAACTCTGAGGTGGTAGAAATGAAGGTGACTGTGCTAAAAGTTTGGGACTCCATCTAAGTGCAAAAAGCTACACTGGTGTCAAATACCAGATCTGTTGATGGTATAGACTATAGCCTTACTTTACAGAGGTAGAAACAAGGGAAGAGATTAAGAAATGTGTCCATGGAAATAAAAAACAATTTAGGAATGTATTCCAGAAGATGAAAGTCCTAGTCCCCATTAGCCACAAGGGACAGCTTATTGGAAACACCGAGGGCATCTATTAGTGCCTTATTCAACCTTTAGATGTGTGTCACGTTGAAGTATTTTAAAAGGCATATTGTTTTACAGATCTGTCCAGAAGTCTAAAGGAAAATCTGCCAAAAAAATTCCTCAGAGAGAATGTCAACTGACTTACACATAGTTTGCTTTACAAATTAGGACCCAGTATCTCAGAGATCTGTGGCACAAGTCAGCTCAGAATCTTATTAAAGTTTTAGCATCCTTACCAAGAAACACCCCAGAAAAATGTAAATCCGCAGAGGGTATCATCCCAGCTCCTCTTTCCCATGTGCTTCATTAGCTGCAGTCCTACTGTGCGTGTGCAGGGCAAGAAGAGGACTTATTGCCAATGGTTACAACACAAAGCATAACCTACTCCTAAGCCAAACTGGCCTTGGCTCAGAAAGCTTCCCAGAATGATGGAAGGCATGACTTTAGGATGACTCAACTTTTGCTAATGCATAAAATAAAGCAGAGAAGAACTATTTGAAGGATCCACTTCTAAGCTTGGGCCAAATCAAGAGCCCAAAGTATCTACTTTGTGATGAATCTTCAGCTCCAGCTGACTGATTAAACACATCAATTTGGACATCTGTACCATGGCCTAAGATATTCTAATTACAGACTCTTGGCCAGGAATCCTAGGAGCAACCACTTGCAGTTTCTAACCACACCATATTTTTATCTATGTTGTTCCTTCTGCCAGAAAAGCTGGCTACTCCCATCTACCTAAAGAACTTCTTTCATCCTTCAAAAGTAAGGACAGATCACCTTTCTAGGTAGCTTTCCCTGTTCATCATGAGTTAATGTCTTTCTCCTCTGTATTATCCCTGTACAGTGTACATATTTCTATCATCGCATTTGTAACATTTTACTGCCAAGTATTTATTTACATATCCGTTTTTCCTACTAGACTGTATCTTTAAGGAAAAGATGTGTGCAGTGCCTAGAATAATGATTAACACATAAAGGTACTCACTAAATATTTACGGAAAGAACCTGAATGGGGACAGGGAAAACCCTGATCCCCTCAGAGAGGACTAGCTGACCTAAGAGGTTTTACAACTGATTAAGCAAGAGAAAAAGAGAAAAATGTCCATATAAAACTGTTATTTAGGCAACGTACGAAGGTATATACTATACTGCAGCATAAAATAAATTGAAAACAAGAAAGGAACAAAAGAGAAAAAAAATCAGAGGTCACTAGTAGTAAGGACATGACACAAAATGCATGTCAGAAAGTCCTTCATATTTATTAAACGAAGTTACAAGTTTGACACTAACCTCTGGGACAATTAAGACAATTATTCTTAAAAACAAATTCATATATGTGCATGAAGTTAAATTAAAAAAAATCCACACAGCACAACTATCTCTGATACTAAAAGCAGACATTTCTCCCATGGGTTTCCAGAAAGAAGATACCATGTGATACAAATAGCAATGATTCCCTAGATCTCTTTATTATTTGTCTTAATATAGGCTGATGACCTTACACCAAAGTACAATTCAGTCAAAGCAATACTACTGGGAACCAATATGTTACCCATGTACACAGTTCTCTGATGGTTCAAGGCATGAATGACATGGAAAGAACAATTGTAGGAGATGCCTAGTGATTTCCATAACAGATAATCAAGTTCTCGATCAGTGGACAGATGGAAGACCGACAACTGAAAAAAATCACTGAAGCTCTCAAAAATTTGTGGTAAATACATTTTACAGAGACTCAAGCATCAGAAAGAGTCTCCATAGTATTTTAAGGTCCTTCTGGTCTAATGTCTATATAGTAATACTTGGAAAAATAAAACTGAGCAGTAACTTCAATATTAAATATTTATGAGTAAAGTGAAAGGCTTCCAAGAGGGGAGAAAAACCTGGAGTTTCCCCCTGAAGCCTAACAAATAGTCTGCCGACTGGGAGAAGATCACCAGCCAAGAAAACAACTTTTTCATATTCACTATCTTAGCTCAAACATTACATCCAAGACAGGGAAAACAGAGTAGACAGATGAAATTCTGGAACCTTTAAGAGTAGAGAGGGATTACAGAATGATAGAACTGCAGATACATCTCCCCAAGAGTACGGTCAGAAATAAAGAACGATACAGGAAATTGGTGAGAAAGGCAACAGGGGGAAAACGAAAAGGTCAGTGCAATCTCTTGCCCCACACAACAGGCAGTACGTTACTATATAAAGTGAGCTGCTCCCACAGTAACATCAAATCACTACTCTACCCCTTCTTAAATCAGCGGCAGTGACAAGGATCCTATGTAAGGGTCTCATTCTTATTTGGAAGGCTCTTCACAGACTAGGAGCTGGATCCTAAGGGACGATTTATAGTATACCCTCACATACATTCCAGTTGGCTAGAACTCAGCAGCTGATTGCTCCCCTGTCTAACTTGGTAAGGAGCCAAAGGAGGACTTTTCTCAGTCAACTCTCCCAGGCTGGAAAATTCTCCAACCCCAGAGTTCTGGCTTAAGTCTGGATATCAGGTTATTCACAAGATGCCAAAACTACATCCTTACGTCGGCTTTGAACAAGTCTCTCAAGTATACCATACAGATTCCCACAGATCTCAAAATCATCTAGACATTAAGGCCAAAGATGGCTACTCTTCCTCTAACATAGAGAGGAACATGCTTTACAAAGCATGTGTAACATCAAAACAAAGCTTTCATAAATTAAACATCAACCTCAATTCTTTAAGGGTGAACATGCAACATATTCATTAAATGGCCTCCTTAAAACCTTTTTATTCTACCCTACTGAGCACTCTCCTTGTTCCACGAGTTACTCACATTCTCTCTCACTATGGTCAATCCTTATGCCAGGAAGAGCCAAATCCCAAACCTGTCTCTCTGACTGATAGGAAATGAGAGAGGAAACCTTAACAAGGTGTTTTTGATTTCATCAAGCTCCTGTATTGGTGATTCTCAACCAGAATGGTAGCACTCCTTCCAGGGACTGCTTGGAAATGTGTGAGGGCCGCTACTGGTATCTAGTGGGCATGCTAAACATCCTGCAGTGACAGTTCCGAAAAATGAGGAACCGCCCCCCCCAAAGGCAATAACACTTATTAACAATCAATGTCCTAAGTGAAGGACCGCCACTGTATTAACTGCCTTCACCCTTCCCATTCTAGAGCAGTGGTGGGCAAACTCTTCCTGTAAAGGGTCAAACAGTAAATTGTTTAGGCCTTGTGGGCCACATACATCTCTGTCACATGTTCTTCTTTTTAAACAAGTCCTTATGTAAGTATGTTATAAACCACTCTGAGCTTGCAGGCCACTGGCAGTCTTTTATCTACCCCTGTTCTAGAGCATTACCTGACTCATTACAGCCTGTTCACACTGAGAGATGCTGATTAAAATAAAATGTGATGAAGTGTGTAATAAACAACTTTAATAATGTGTACTATAATTTTAATGAACGTAATAAGAGCTTCAGAATTTAGCCTTAAAACCTAAAAACTGGGGCATTATTTACTTCTAATTAATTAAATAATTCTCTCCTGTCCTCTCCTCCTCCCCTGTGCATTTTGGTTGCAAGTTTTCTCCTGAATGTTCCTTTTCAAACACGTTTCTTGAAGAGTATCGGTACTGCCTTTCCCCATCTTCTCAGGACGTGTTACTTCCTATTCACTATGTGTGCCACTCAGAAAGTCTCTGTAAAATTACTACTGTTAACATTTTCTAAAATGTCTAAACCAAACCAAAGCCTGGAAATTCTGACTGGTATCTGGGTCCTGACTTTCCGGATGGTAACTAAAGGTCACGTGGGGTGGAAAGTGGCCTGTGGGTAACACAGAATACACACATGCACGCGAACAGGATATGTTGGTAATCCGGTTTCCTGAGACCTGGTGAGTTGTGAGAGTTCTCATCAACACTGTTGGGGAAGATGAAAAACCTTAAGCTCGGAAATACTGGATTTTAACAAGGTGTCCATTCTTAGAATTAGAATTTCTGGCTAGAGCAGAATGGGCAGGTATACCTCTTTTCCCCCACATTTTACTAGTCTAAAATTAAAAACAAAACACACACACCAAATAAATGAAGTTAGTATCTGACAAGGTTTCTTCACAGTGTGGAAGCTGGTGTTTGCAGCATGGCTTATGTCACGTCTCAAGCCCAGAAAGATGAAGAGTGTGGTTTTGGTGTTTAACCAGCCTCAACTGCACCCTGGCACTCTGTTTCTTCCCCCAGAGAACTTTGCTCTGCTAGGGGAAAGAAACCAACCTCACATCTTGAAACGAAACGGCTAGGATAAAAATAAAGCCCTGAAGTGGTTTGGTGACCGAGGTCATATGGGGCGTTAAGGGTTTGTAGGTAGGGCCAATGTACTTTGAGAAACTTCTACTCACTGCCAACCACAAAGAGACAAAGAAAGACATCAGCCCAAAGTCCAGCAATGATCCAGGCAAGCAGCCCCAGTCCTTGCCTGTTAGGGGCTCTTTCTCACAGAACACATTATCAATATCTGAAAAACCCAGTCCTGGTTCTACCTTTGAGCAATCTCACCAAGTTCTGTTTCTTAAGGCCTAAGAAAAAGAGCGCCAACCTGTAGCCTCTTCCTACAGAAAGAGGCTTTACGAACTCCTGTCATCCTATGTTGCCAAATCTCAGTTCACAGAATACTTTCAGATAGCTTCCAGGGTGGAGGAGTATGACATAAGGCATGTACTATAAACTACTTCACCAAAGTAAAGGGCTATATAAATGACATGATGTTCATGTAATTCCCACAGCAACCCTGCAAAACTGTATGGTACCCACCCTGCTTTGATAATGACAGGGCAATGAAATAATCGAGTTACCACAGACAAAAACATTTACTTATTAGCACAGAGACCCAATTCTTCTCTCACTATAGATCAAATCAATGCTTATGCCATCCAGAGAAAATCAGGCCAAGAGTTTTTTGAGCTGTACCTCATGGCACTAATTGTGGAAGTGCCAATCTGAAGGTTTACGATAGCACATTAGGACCTAAAACTCACTCTAAGACAAGTCATCTTGCCTAAGAAAGCAGGCCTTCTAAGACCATGCTCTGAGCTATAGTTGCGTTCATGGGGCGGTGGGGGGGGGGGGGGGGAGGTATTCGATGTGTACCACCCACACACCACAGCTTTCTCTTCAGCACGTGGTGGCAGCGGCAGCGGCGGCAGCAGCTCAGGTGCACAAACTATGCAAGGGGCACTGAAAAACCAGACAAATGGTCTGAAGAAAATGCCACCTGCAAAACACACTTTAAAAATAAAAAAGCCTTCAAACAAATATAACAAGTTGAGCATGTGAGAGCTCTGTGCTACAGGCCACCTGACCTGGTTTCTCACAGTGAAGCTGTGCTCCTTTGTTGGCCAATGTTTACTTTGCTGGATTCTTGATTAAATGCAAGAAAAAATATACTCATGTACTACCCAGCCTCATAGAGCCATGCATTCAGTCAGAAAGAAAAATCATCATTCTCAACTTCTAATAGCGCCCTCTAAGAAAAAAAAAAAACCACCATGGAAACATGGACACATGAGATTTAGGTAGGGGCAGCATGCAAACTTTCAGGCAGAAACCATGATTTCCAAGCCTAGAGAAACAAGGTTCTCACTCTGCCAGAGATTTCAGGGGTTAGAGAAAACTACAAAAGATAAGAAAAGTTGATTTCTTTTTTTTAAGTGTTTTCTTACTATTTTGATTTGCATTTTTAAAAGATTTTATTTATTTATTTGAGAGAGAGAGAGAGCAAGCACACAAGCAGGGGGAGAGGCAGAGGGAAAGGGGGAACCAGGCTCCCCGCTGAGCAGGGAGCCCGATGCGGGGCTCGATCCCAGGACCCCGGGATCATGACCTGAGCCGAAGGCAGATGCTTAACCGACTGAGCCACCCAGGAGCCCAAAAAGTTTATTTCCAATCAACTGGTTTGGTGGCATTCAGACTTAACTAGAGCACAGCCTGAAGCTTTTCAGTTCACACGCTTAGGCAGAGTAACTTCTCACTTTTCACCAAATTTGGCTGCAACAGGATGTTGAGGAAAGAAGCTGTCCCAGAGCTGTGTGTGTAGGATTCCATTCCCAGAGGTACTAATTTCATCAGGAAACAGAAATGATATACCTCCAGATTCCTTAGGCTCACTACTAGACTGAAGACAAAGAGGGAACCAGCCTGGTAGCAGGACATACTGCTATCTAGTTTCTGGATCAACAACAATGACAATACCATGTGAAGCCAAGCAAAACACTTATGCACGCCCCCCCACCCCAAAAAAAGAAAAAGAAAAACCAAAACAACACTTATGGTCCAATGATTAAGACATTTCCAAACTGTGACCAAAATGAGGACTGATTAGAGGGACTTGCCAATCCTAAACAATCTCTGAGAAACAATATAAAGCCTAGATTGCAGGGCGCCTAGGTGGCTCAGACGGTTAAACGTCTGCCTTCGGCTCAGGTCATGATCCCAGGGTCCTGGGATCGAGCCCCACACTGGGCTCCCTGCTCAGCGGGGAGCCTGCTTCTCCCTCTTCCTCTGCCTGGGCTTCCCCTGCTTGTACACTCTCTCTGTCAAAAATAAATAAAATCTTAAAAAAAAAAAGCCTAGATTGCAATAACCCATTTTGGCGGCACTTTGAAAGCACTGATCACAAAATCAAATGCCTACAGAGACAAGGTAGGTGACGAAAGTGAGCAGTATGTAAGTATGGGGGGAGGGGTGAAGGAGGAGGGTCGGGGTAAACTGGAGAACACAAGCCTGATTAAAAGGGGGTAGCTGCTACCTGGCTCTGGCAAATTGTTGCCAGATCTTGATTTTTTTTTTAAATTAGCTGGCAACTGATTGAACCTTTAAAACAAAACAAGCAAAAATCTACTATTTGGCCCACCTGAACCATCTGATTAGTCTTCGCATCACTAAAAGTGAGATAATCAGACACCTCCTAATGCAGGGCAAAATGAGGCCCACAGCACCACCTATGAAGTACTCTTGCCAAAAAGGCTGAACCTGAACCTAACCAAGTTTCTAGAGCTAACTCTCATTTACAGGAATATGAGGGACAGAAGGAAAGGTTAAACGATACCACAAGGAAACAAAGACAAATCCAGAATGTGGGAATTCTACAGGACAACTAACCAGCTTCTTTAACAAGCTTATGACATGAAGAACATTTTTAAAAGGGAAGGCAGAACTGTTCTTGATTAAAAGAAAGGAGACAAAACAATCAAACATAACATGTAGGTCTTGATTTGAACAAACCAACTCTAAGAAGACATTTGTTAGATAATGTGGGAAATGAAGTTATGGATCAGATACCAAATGATGCCACGGACAGACACGGCAATGGCACTGTGGTATATAAGAAAAAGTCTATTACTTTTCAAAAGGTGTGTACAGAAGTGAAGTATGTAGGGTTGCAATGATGCATTATCTAGAATTTCCTTTAAAATACTTCAACCAAGGGCACCTGGGTGGTTCAGTCAGTTGAGCATCTGACTCTTGGCTTCAGCTCTGGTCATGATCTCATGAGTTGTGGGAGCAAGCCCAGTGTCAGGCTCTGTGCTCAGCAGGGAGTCTGCTTGAGGATTCTCTCTCTCCCTCTCCCTCTGCTCCCCCGCCCCCCACTGCTCATTCTCTCTCTCTCAAATGGATAAATCTTTAAAAAAATAAATAAAATACTGCAACCAGGGCACCTGCGTGGCTCAGTCAGTTAAGCGTTGGACTCTTAATCTCAGCTCAGGTCTTCATCTCATGGTTGTGAGTTCAAGCCCCACACTGGGCTCCATGCTGGCCATGGAGCCTACTTAAAAATAAATAAATAGATAAATAAATAAATAAATAATAAAATAATAAAATAAAATAAAATAAAATACTTCAACCTGGGGTGGGCGGAATGACACATGAGGGAAAGCTGAAACAAATATGGAAAAATCTTGGTAACTGTTGAATGTGAGTGACAGGTATATGGGGGTTCATTTTATTATTTTCTCTTGTGTGTGTTTGAAATTTGTCATTATTAAATAAAACTCTTCATGTCAAACAAAACAGGTCTGCATTTAAACAGTGGGCTCCCAGTCTGTGAATTATCAGGCCTCACTGTTCACTTTGGTTAGAAACAGTAAAAAACGCAAAAACAAACTTAACAGCTTAAAAGATTATAACAAAAACATAAGTATGTAAATAACAACTACCACCACCAATATATGAGAAGTTACAATATGCCACTCATTGTTCTTCACATGCATTACTTCATTTAGTCTATCAGTATCACCATCTGACAGATGAAGAAACTGAAGTGCATGCCTAAAGCCTCACTGCTGATAACCAATAAAACTAAGACTTGAACTGAGAAGTTCTCAAAGCCCAAGCTGTTAACCTCTGCATTGTCCTTCCTCTGACATATCAGATGCTGGACAAAATTAATAAAATCTCTCAAGCTGCCAGACTCTACAAGATACACAACAGACCTGTAGGCAAGCACTCATGGAAGGATCTCCCAAATCCAACAGTAATATGGGGGGGGGGGGGAAGCAAAGACGAATAACTGTGTATGATATGCCACTAATAGTGCAAAAGAAGGGAGCGAACCATATATACAGATATATATATACACACACACACACAAATTATACAAACATACACTCTTTTACCTATTCAAAAACATTTCTTTAAATAAAATATTTAAAAAGGCAATCACTCCTCTGCTAAGATCTTTCCATCTCTATTCCTACCAACCTAGAAGCCAACCCCAACATTGCTGCCTATAAACTTTTCCAACTAGAACCCAGCTTTTTTTTTCTTTTTTTTTTTTTTAAAGATTTTATTTATTCATTTGAGACACAGAGATACAGAGAGAGAAAGAGAGAGAGCATGAGCAGGGGGAGAGGGAGAAGCAGCCTCCCCGCTGAGCCAGGAGCCCAATGTGGGGCTCGACCCCAGGACCCTGGGATCATGACCTGAGCCGAAGGCAGACGCTTAACCATTTGAGCCACCCAGGTGCCCCTAGAACCCAGCTTTTCAAACAAAGTCACAAAGTTTCTACACCCAGGGGGCCTCAAATTAATCCCTCATGCCCCAATTTATCATTAATTCCAGATGCTTCCCCATGAAATGGACCCTTTGAGACTAATCTTTCAAAACAATAATCAGTCCTATTACATGTCTAATCTTTCTTGAAGTTCTTCTTCCTTATTCATGTGGCTTAAGAAGTTTCTCTTTACACAGGAGAGGGAAGACATTAGTGTCACTCTAATTGTGCTACTTGGATAAACAGCAAGATATGATACCTACGCTGACTTCAGAAATTAGAGTACCACTTTTCCAATCAAGTTCTGAGTTGATAATTAGGCATGGTTTTTTCTCTTCTGATTTCCCAGGTTAATGGGCATTAGACATTTCCAATCTAAGTGCTGTGACCTATGTAAACATGCAGGAAAAGCATACCCTAAGATGTTAATAGTATTTATTGCTAGATGGTAAAAACACATTGTTTATCTGCATTTTCATATTTTTTACAATAAGGATGTGTTGGCTTTGTAAATTTTTAAAAAGACTTATTTATTTATTTTTGCGGGGTCGGGGGAGAGGGAGGGCGCGGGGCAGGGGAGCAGAGGGAGAGGGAGAGAGAATCCCAAGCAGACCCTGTGCTGAGCACAGAGTCCCACACGGGGCTCGATCTCACGACCTTAAGATCAGGACCTGAGCTGAAACCAAGAGTCGGAAGCTTAACCGACTACGCCACCTAGGCACCCCGGCTTTGTAAATTTTTTTTTTTTTAAGATTTTATTTATTTATTCATGAGAGACAGAGAGAGAGAGAGAGGCAGAGGGAGAAGCAGGCTCCCAAAAAGCAGGGAGCCCGATGCGGGACTCGATCCCAGGACCCTGAGACCATGACTTGAGCCAAAGGCAGACGCTTAACCATCTGAGCCACCCAGGCGCCCGGCTTTGTAAATTTTTAAAAGCAATAAAAATATCAAAATGAAAAGAAAAGAAGGTTTGCTCTACCTAATCGAAGCCATTGGCAATTTCCTCCAACAACCAAAACAAAAGAAACACTAGTATCTTCTGCATATTTGAGTTTGGAATGCCTAAAGCACTGTTTAAAAGAGTAGCCCTCAAATTTTAATCAACAAACTGTGGGGCAAAAAATTCAGTCAGTTTCCACCCTACCTAATTTATTGAATGAAACAGTACTGCTTTTGTTGAATTAAAAATGCAGACATGAGAAGTAAACAATGAGAAATTCCAGATACAAATTACTTTTAGAATCCAGAAGTACATTATTTGGGCCTAGCCCACTGACCACTACCCATACCTACCACAGCACCAAACTAGAAAGTGTTTCCACAGAAGGCTCAGTCTCTCTCCCACTCCACCTTTCTCACATGACCCTCCAAATTATCATAGATTTAGATACCTGCAACCCCTCGGCTGTGTCACACCTCCTCTGTCTCTGCCCATGCTGTTCCTTCCACTTGGAACACTCTCTTCTCACTTGGCCTAGTTAACTTCCAGAGAGCCTTCCAAAGTCACTCTCCTTTTCCTCACTACAACCCATACTTCCACCAGGACTGCACCAAGTGTTCTCTGTGCTTCCATGGTACCCAATGCTTACCTCCCTCACAACACTTACCACAATATACTTGGTCATCATTATTTGTGGATTTTGTATTTGTGAATTCAGCTACTTGCTAAAACTCATTAATAACACCAAACTCAATACCCATGGTGCTTTTGCAGTCCTTCATGTACATACCCAGAGTGGCAAAAAATTCAAGTCGACTGATACACATGTTCCCAGCTGAGGTTCAACAAGGTAACTCTCTGCCTTCTTGTCCAAGTTCTCATACTTTAAGCAAGTGCCCTTGTCATGGTCTATTTAGAGCCATATTTTTCACATTTGTGTGCTTTTTGTTGGTGATTTCACTCTTTAAATGGCCTCCAAGCATAGTGCTGAAGTGTTCTAGTGTTCCTAAGTGCAGGAAGGCTGTGATGTGCCTTAGAGAGAAAACGTGTGTCTGTTCGGGCACAAGTTATAGTGGTGTCAGCCATGAGTTCAATGTTAATGAATCAACAATATATATTAAATAAAGTGGCTATAAACAGAAACCTACATAAAACAAGGTTATGGGGCACCTAGTGGCTCAGTCAGTTGAGCGTCCAACTCTTGATTCTGGCTCAAGTCATGATTTCAGGGTTGTGAGATCAAGCCTCGCCTTGGGCTCCACGATGAGCATAGAACCTGCTTAGGATTCTCTTTCTGCCTCAACCCCTGCCTCTCCTCCTCACTCTCTCTCTCTCTAAAAACCAACCAACCAAACAAAAAAGGTATGTACTGTTTACACTTGATGAAATTCTTATAACCAGGGGCTCACAGAAACCTAAGCCTATATTTCCCTTAGAAGCAATAGTTCAGGGGCGCCTGGGTGGCTCAGTCGGTTAAGTATCTGCCTTCAGCTCAGGTCATGATCCCAGGGTCCTGGGATCGAGCCCTGCATTGGGCTCCCTGCTCAGTGGGGAGCCTGCTTCTCCCTCTCCCTCTGCCTGCCGCTCTGCCTGCTTGTGCCCTCTCTTTCTCTATCAAATAAATAAATAAAAAATCTTAAAAAAAGAAGCAGCAATGGTTCAGTATTCACTAATTCAGTGTCTGTGGTGACTTTCTAGCACACAACTACCACAAATGACAATAATCAACTATATACTGAAACATTCTGTTTATGTGGCCGTTACTTCCACCAGATCAGAGTTTGGCAAACTAGGCCCACAGGCCAGAGGCAGGCTGCCCCCGGTCTTTGTAAATAAAGTTTTACTGGAACACAGCCATGCTCATTCATTTATGTGCTGTCTACAGCTATTTTAGCACCCCAACAGCTGAGGTAAGTAGTTGTAACAGAGACAATATGGCCTGCAAAGCCTCAAATATCGACTATCTGGCCTTTTTCAGAAAAAGCTTGCTGACCCATGCACTAGACTCTAAGCTCTCTGAGGTAATAATAATGTTGTATTCATCTTTACAACCCTAGCACAAAGCTGGCACAATAGGACAGGTAAACTAAGCTTTAGGCTGGTTAAGTACTGGACCCAGAAGCAGCCCTCTCTCCAAAAACTCAAGAATAACTGCAGTAAATTCTGGATGTAAACAAGTCCTGAAAAAAAATACTATGCAAAAAAATAAAATAAATATTGGTATGGTCTAAAAACCATTTGGTGGGTGAAATAAGAGAGATTCAAATAAGGAAAGACTGAACAATAGGTATTAGGAACTACTGAGGTACAGTCCAGTCTGAACCCCAAAACACATTTAGAAGGGTGAAGGAGAAGAAAGATTTGTCAAGAGGTTGGCCAAATATACAATGACATCTCATTACCTAAAGACATTTTCTACACATAGCACCAAACATGTTATAGGTATAGTAACCATAGTCAGTTGGGGAAAATGCTAGGAATGGTAAATCAAATCATGCCAAAATATGAGAACTCACTAAAGTTTCAGAGACAAACTTCTAACAGTGGCTCCTATTCTCATTTGCTCATTCTTCCCCAGTAGACAGATTCAAATTACATTCTATTCAAGATATAAACAGAGCAGTTTCATCAGAGACCCTGGCCTGTCAGTGTGAAAACTGTTTCTGATGCTATAATCTCCTTAATTAACTCACTATCTGTAAAAACTCATTTGCTAAGTGGTAACCCTTTTCTGATTTCCAAAGGGAGCTGAGGTACAGCAGAAGGCACACCCACTACATAAAGAATGCTCACGGCCCTGGTAACATTGAATTTGAGTAGCCTAGCTAGCAGGGGTAGAGTTTAAATATGAGTCTCAATAGTTTAAAAGGATGCCACTTACAGTTGAGGTTGGCAGTCCCTCCCCAGGTAGCGTGTTCAACCCAAACCACATCTCAAGGCTGAAAACCAACAACCCACAAGCTAACCTCCTGTAGCCATTCAGAGAGAGATCCAAAGCTTGTGCTTGGCAGAGAGAAAACAGACTAGTTGGGACTCTACTATCATTACTAACAACCACCTGAAGCCAAACTTTCTGCTTCTTATTCATGGATGTGAATTTTAGTAGTTGGTGCTAGAAACTCTCTAGGAATTGTCAAAGGAGCAATTCCTGGTAAGGCTAATCACCCAAAAAAGACAACCAAAATGAACAAGCATGCACAGCAAATATATAAATTACACAGGTAAAGCAAACAAATGACATATACCCTTATAATGAAATATCAATCATACTAAGAACATACCAAAAAAAGATATTCTTAGACAAGTGGAAATATAGTTAGTTCTGCTATAATCCTTGTTTCGAAAATATCTATTTGTTCCATTGTGATAAATATACTGGGGAACAATCTGAGCATAGCACAAATTTTGCATCTCCTTATACGTGATTTTGTTCATGTGATACACTGAGTGAACACAGAAAACTGCACTGGGTTGAACTGAGCTACACAGGAACAGAAAACACACACACTTTCCAAATATCTACCAGCTACCGCAGTTCACCATGTGAACTCGTTCTAAGCCACACCGATCCACATCTGGTGTTACATCTATCCATCCAATTTCAAATAACCCTCCTTCCACCACTTCACCATAACACTCAAGCTGCAATCCTCCTAAAGCCCGCTTCTAAAGTTCATTTCTTTTCCAAAATAGTATTTATGTATTTCTTAACCAATGGACATGTATAAAATTGCACAACTGTCTTAGGTTCATATCTTTTAATAAGTCACTACGGATATTTTTGAGTGCTGTGCCCCTAACCCCATCTTACCCAAAAGCTCTGTGGCTTTTTTTCTGTGCAATTTTACAAAGCACAGTGATTTTTAGGACTCTGTGTGTTATAACATTATAACAGAACTGACTGTATGTCCAATTCATAACTTAGAAAAGCAAACTATAGGGGCACCTGGGTGGATGATGATTAGGCTGAAAATATAAAAACAGCTTCACAAACAGTTTAAAAAAGAAATGACCATTTTCCTCTGTATATGTCTCTAATTATTTGAAATTTCTACCAAAAACACACCCATATATTATTTGTATGATTAAAAATAATTATTAAAATTAATAAAACTAATAATTAATTTACTAATAAAATTAATAAAAATTAATAGATCTAATGACAACCCATATGCTGAAAATGCATTCTCTGAGATGCAAATAAGAATAAAAACACAGACTTAGGGACGCCTGGGTGGCTCAGTTGGTTAAGCGTCTGCCTTCAGCTCAGGTCACGATCCCGGGGTCCTGGGAGCCAGTCCTGCATCGGGCTCCCTGCTCAGGAGGGAGCCTACTTCTCCCACTGCCCCTCTGTCCCCCTACCCCACTCGTACTCATTCTCTCTCTCTCAAATAAAATATTAAAAAATAAATAAATAAAAAGAGACTTATAAACACATTACTTAAAAATCAATGAAATACCTAATGGAAGAGAGAGATCTATAGGATATTAGTTATAACCTTAACTCTTATGAAGGATACTCCCTAACCTTGAGGTGAAGGTCAAAGAAAGCCATAAAATGCTTTCTCAAATTGTTGCTACCCGCATTTTATTTATTTACTTAAAATATTTATTTATTTGAGAGAGAGAGAAAAATGCAAGAGCACAGGGGGAGGGGGAGACTCCCTGCTGAGCGTGAAGCCCGGTGTGGGCCCTGAGATCATGACCTGAGCCAAAACCAAGAGTCCACACTCAACTGCCTGAGACACCCAGGAGCCCCTGTTGCTTTCATTTTAGAGACAGACAGTGGAGCTAACCCAATAGAACAATTTCTCTCTTATTCAAATAGGCTTCCCATTTGGGGCTGCAATATCCAAACTGGGAGAGTGCAGCAGTGAGAGAGTCTACCATAGAGGCAACTCCTCTGAAGCACCCCGTGCAAACCATGGCACACGGCAAATTGGAAGTTTCATTTATAAGTAATGACTACTTTCCAAGTCATGCAGAAAACAGCTAAAGACTAAAAAGGATAAAGGAAGAGAAGTGGAAATTTTATTTTTTTTTTTAAAGATTTTATTTATTTTAAAGAGAGAGAGCGGGGGGCAGAGCACAGGGAGTGGGACAAGCAGACTCGTGGTGAGCACAGAGCCCGACATGGGGCTTGATCTCACAACCCTGAGATCATGGCCTGAGCAGAAACCAGGAGTTGGGCAATCAACCGAATGAGCTGCCCAGGTGCCCCAGAGAAATGGAAATTTTAAATTAAACCCCAAGGAAGTCCTCCTATCCCACCACCTTCGATTCATTCTTAGCAGACAACCATGTCTCCCACTTCAAAAAGAAAAAAGAAAACATCAAAAAGGCCCTCCCTCATCTTCCTCCTCCAATTCCCACCAACTTACCTGACCCCCTATTACCTGTTCCTTTCCCTCAAGCATAAGAAAGAGGGATCTCTCACCCTCATTCAGGCTAATCCGTAAACTTGTGCTCCAGATTCCTCTCCCTTCCAATCCTCTACAAGGACCTCTCCCTGCCCGCCATCTATCTCCTTTCTCTCTTAGATCTTCAACCTACTTCTCATTGTTTTTTTCTCGAGTGACTGAATCAACTCTCATGACTTCAATTCCATCTATAAGAGGATGCCTTCAAATATCTTCATCTCTAATCCAGAATGCCCTCCCCAGCTTCAGATAAGATAGCCTTTAAATCTCTCTTCAATGTCCTATAGAAATTCTAACATGTCTAAAACTAAACTCCTCATTTTTCTCCTAAAACCAATTCTACCTCTATTCCCTATCTCAAGGAATAGACCAGCGTTCACTCAGTTTCCAACCCAGAAACACCTAGGTAGATGTTACTTTTGATTTCCTCTTGTCCTTCAGCTCCCCCTGTCCACTCAAGTCCTTTGGATTCTACCTCATTAATATACCTCGTATTTGTTCACTTCTCCCCATCTCCAAAGCCATTTCCTGGTTCAGGTCCTCTCCACATCATACTTGGATTATTGTAGTACCCCTCCTACTCTTCCTATTTCTAGTCTTACCCTTCTCCAAACTTTTCACAAAGCAGCCAGAGTTATATTTCTAAAATGTGTATCTGACAAGTTACTTCCTTATTTAAAGCATTCAATAGTTCCCTACTACCTTCAGGATAAAGGTCAAATTATTTACTGTGTGACCCTTCAAGATGTGGTCCCAGGTCACCCCACCATCCACTCCACTAGGAATTTTACTCTCAAAGGACAATGAACCAGCCATCTGCAGTTTTCCTACTATGCTCTCTCTCCTACTAGCTTCACAAAATCCCTACAGAATCCTAAAGCATCATATTGGTGACTCTAAACCCAAAGCAGCAAAAAATTCTCATCCTACACTAAGTAGATCTTCCTTTAGAAAAACTAGTTTTACTAAATTCTACAGTGCCACATAGTGGTGAGAGAGGGAAGCATATAATAAAGATGAAGTGAAGCTGGAGGAGAAAGAGGACGACGTCAGAAAGCCTGAAGTGATTTACCTTCCCCAGGATTCATGGGAAATGTCTGTGCAGTGCCTCCCAGTTGCATGTACTGGGGCATCCACTTTTACTTAGCTAGTCTTGATCATTATATCACCCTCAGGAACTTACATCACTTGGGCTCAGGCTGCCCAGCCCATTCTCCTGCTCAGAATCCTTCCCAGATTCAGTGCCCTGGGAGGACCGGGGATGTGATGGATGGATCCAGATCTCTAAGCGAGTGGTGTCATCTCCAACATGCCGGAAAGTAGACTTCTTTCCTTTCCGCCACTGGTCAGGGCTCAGTTCCAATTCCTCGTGTTGCTTTTTTTCCATCTGCTCTGCCTGTACAACATACAAACACATAAGCTCAGACTCTCCTGGGAGTCAACTAATAAAAAGAGGCACTCACCTCATCTTGAGTTTGTTGCCCAGGGGCTATAAAAAATAAAGACTTTTCTATAGTCCCTAAGTAGCAAAGTATTATCTGCTTTGTCTCATAGAAGTTATTAATTTCATAATCTAGATGCACACCCAAAGGCCCTGGAGAACCCTCCTAAAGATGAGTTTGGTTCTGCATAGGGGCTGACTGACTTATCAGCACAGCCCAATGGGACCCCCTGAGGGCATTATAAGGCATTCCTCTGAGGACACGGAAGCACTAAGAGAAACACATTCTTTTAGGAAGGAATGAGTCTGCCTGCATCCCCACTCACCTTTCGTTTGGTCTCCTCAAACAAGCTCATGAGACTCTCCTTGGCAGTCAGGATAGGGTTGCTGGCAGCTAAACTGCGCATATAGTAATAGACAGCATCAAGCTTCCTCCTCTGCAGAAAGAGGCCAGAGACATCAAGTCAACCAGTTCTCTTCCTGACTCCAGCCTGAGTCAGCCGACCTAGAAAACCTTACTATCTCTCCCAGGCTATAAGGAATTCCAATAAGAAAATCAGAATGCTATCCATGGGATGAACCACGGCAATTACGTCAGGGATCTCTCCTGGCACAGGACTCTGACTTACATGTGGAGGTACTCTAAGAGCCAAGTACTCACAAGAGGGAGAAAAGAATAAAGAGCCTCATCAAATATAAAATCCAATTTTGTTTTTAGAGAAAGAAAATGTTCAACTCACTAGTTATTAGCTAAAAAAATATTATAAATAACAATGGCAATATCAATGATTAAGCACAGTGAGACAAGTGACCATCACTTCATAGATTTTACTCCTAAACCTAAGAACACTGCCCCATAGGCATTATTAGTCCCATTTCAAAGATGAAGAAAGGGGAGCCCAGGAAGATTGTTGTCCAACAACATAACTTGTCCATCAAAGCCTCCAAGCCAAATCCTGGGTATGCCAGTATATAAACCTAGGTCTGTCTGGCTCCTGAGTTCAGGTTTGCCCTATACCACACTGATTCTGCACAGAAAGGGACCTATAAACTATTATCCAATGAATTCAGCAAATAAATACTTCAAGTTTGTTTCACAACCAATTAATAAGGAAAAGAAAGGGAGAAGATCAGAAAGGAGAAAGAAAAACACTGAAACAAAGGGGGAAAGAATGTAAAAAAGCCTTTCTCCAACTTCATATATATTTTTTTCCTTTTTTTCTAGCTGTCTCAAAATGCATTTATTTATTTATTTATTTATTTATTTATTTTTAAGATTTTATTTATTTATTTGACAGAGAGAGACACAGCGAGAGAGGGAACACAAGCAGGGGGAATGGGAGAGGGAGAAGCAGGCTTCCCGCAGAGCAGAGAGCCCGATGTGGGGCTCGATCCCAGGATGCTGGGATCATGACCTGAGCCGAAGGCAGACGCTTAACGACTGAGCCACCCAGGCGCCCCTCAAAATGCATTTAGAACACTAACTTCTCGGGATGCCTGGGTGGCTCAGTCGGTTAAGCGTCTGCCTTCGGCTCAGGTCATGATCCCAGGGTCCTGGGATCGAGTCCCACATCGGGCTCCCTGCTCCGCGGGGATCCTGCTTCTCCCTCTGCCTCTGCCTCTCTCTCTCTCTCATGAATAAATAAATAAAATCTTAAAAAAAAAAAAAAAAAAAGAACACTAACTTCTCTCTCACCCCTGTAACTCATTCTTCAAAACTTAAATCTTAAAAACAACAACAACAACAACAAAAAACCTCGCATCTTCTATTCAGCTAGCATGGTTAAAGGTACACACTCTAAGGTCAACTGCCTGAGTTTGAATTAGGTCCTGCCACTTATTAGGTAGATATTTATTAGAAGATATTTATACATATATGGCTCCTAAAATGAATAAAATTCATATAACACATACAGTTTAACAGATTATCTGATATACTGTTACAGTCAGTTAAATGGGGGCTATTTTTTAAGATTTTATTTTTAAGTAATCTCTACTACACTGCCTTGGGGCTCAAACTCACAACCCTGAGATCAACAGTCACATACTCTACTGACTAAGCCAGACAGGCACCCCTAATGGGGGCTATTTTTAATATTATCCCAATCTGTACTGATCTCAGCCTATACCACTCACTTGATTTTAGATTGCGTTTTGTCGATTCTACAATGATTTTTTCATATTTTAACATTTCTGAAATCAAGATAGAACTTACAATCAATATCTACCATTATGTCCTATTTATAATTCACATATTCTTTTTTTTTTTTTTCACATATTCTTTCTTAATGGTCCAGAAAATAATGGCACATCTAATCAATTGCATCAAATTTCATGACGTCTAATTTCTATCACTGTCTACACACCTCACTTGCCCTCTCAACACATTTTTCAGAGCAGAAAACATATCACATATTCATCACTCACAGCACCCAGCAAAGCGCTGTGCACAAACATGTTCTCACTGAATTCTTGAGATTCACTGAATGACTGATTGGAGGAAACAGAAAATTAAGAAAGTGATAGTAAAAGACAACTAGGATAAAAGGGAGACAGAAAAAGAGGGACAGAGGAAAAGAGCTTGAAAGGACCATTAATTTAGGTCAGAGGTCTATGAAAGAAAAATATACCAATTTAATCAGAATGGCAAAAAGCCACAGAGGGAATTCAGTGAAGTTGTAAGATATTATGATCAATGCTCAAAAATCAGTTATATTTCTATATATTAGTAATAAACAATCTTTAAAAGAAATTAAGAAAATAATTCCATTTACAACAGCATCAAAAAGAATAACATACTTAGGAATAAGTTTAACCAAGGAAGTGTAAAACTTATATACTGAAAATTATAAAACACGTCTGAAAGAAACTAAAGAAGACCTAAATAAATAAAAAACATCTGTGTAAATACTCCCCAAAGCAACTACACAGTCAATGTAATTCTTATGAAAATCCCAGTGACTCTTTTTGCAGAAATGAAAAAGCTGATCCTAAAATCCATATGGAATTACAAGAAACCCCAAACAGCCAAACTCATCTTAAAAAAGAAGAACAAAGGTGGAAAACCCATATATCCTGGTTTCAAAATTTACCACAAAGCTATAGTAATTAAAACAATGAGGTGCTGGCATAAGGGTAGACATATGGATCCATGGACGAGAACTGAGAGTCCAGAAATAAATCCAGGCACCAACTGAGTTACAACAAGGATCCCAAGACTAGTCAATGGGGAAAGAACAGCCTCTTCAGCAAATGGTACTAGAACTGGATATCCACATGCAAAAGAATGAAGCTGGGCCCATATTTCACACCATTTACTTAATGAAAAATGGGCCAAAGATCTAAATATAAAAACTATAAAAACTCTTAGAAGAGGGGCATCTGGGTAGCTAAGTCGGTTAAATGTCCAATTCTTGGTTTCCGCTCAGGTCATGATCTCATGGGTCGTGGGATCAAGCCCTGCATCAGGCTCTGTGCTCAGCAGGGAACTGGCTTGAAGATTCTCTCCCTCTGTCCTCTCAAATTATAAATAAATAAATCTTTCTTTTTAAGATTTTATTTATTTGAGAGAGAGAGACAGTGCACAAGCAGGGGGATCAGCAGGCAGAGGGAGAAGCAGGCTCCCCGCTGAGCAAGGAGACTGATGTGTGACTCGATCCTAGGACCCTGGGACCCAAGCTAAAGGCAGAGTCTTAAAGAGATTTTTGTACACTCACATTCATGGCAGCATTATTCACAATGGCCAAAAGGTGGAAGTGTGCACTGACAGATGAAGTGATAAACAAAATATGGTATATACATATAACTGAGTGCTATTCAGCCTTAAAGAGGAAATTCTGACACAAGCTGTAACATGGATGGACCTTTAGGATATCATGCTAAGTGAAATAAGCCAGTCACAAAAAGAAATACTGTATGATTCCACTTATATTAAGTACCTAAAGTAGACAAATTCAGAGACAGAAAGTAGAAGGGTGGTTGTCAGTGGTTGGAGGGAGGGGAAAATGGGGAGTTGCTTAATTAATGGGTATAAAGTTTCAGTTTTGCAAGATGAAGAGAGTTCTGGAGGTTAGTTGCAAAACAGTGTAAATGTAAAATGGGTAAGATGGTAAATTTCATCTTATGTATATTTTACAAATAAATTTTTTTAATTTTTTTAATATAAGACAAAATAGGCAAAGGATTTATATAGACATTTCTCCAAATGGCCTATAATGCAGCTCAACATCATTAGTTGTTAGGGAAATGCAAATCAAAACCACAATGAGATACTACTTCAAAGTCAATAGATTTGTAGATAACAACAAAATGATTCTAGAGTTTATATGGAAAGGCAAAAGATCCAGAATAGCCTACACAATACTGACAAAGAAGAACATGGTCGGAAGACCGAACTACCCAACTTCATGACCTACCATTAAGCTACTATAGTGGTACTGGCCAAAGAACAGACAAACAGATCAATGGAATGAAATAGAGAGCCCAGAAATAGACCCAGACAAATACAGCCAGCTGATCTTTGACAAAGGAAGAAAGACAATTCGATGGAGAAAGGATGATCTTTTCAACAAATGGTGTTGAAACAACTGGACATCGACATGCAAAACAATGAATCTATGCCACAGACCTTATGCCTTTCTAGATCGCAGACCTAAATGTAAGATGTAAAACTATACTCCTAGAAGATAACACAGGAGAAAATCTAGATAACCTTGGGTTTGGTGAGGAGTTCTTAGATATTACACCAAAAGCAAAATTCACAAAAGAAGAAGTTGGTAAGTTGGATTTCATTAAAATTAAAAACTTTTGTTCTGTGCTAAGAAAATGAAAAGATAAGCCACATACAGAGAAAATATTCACAAAACACATACCTAATAAAGGACTGATATTCAAAATATACACTTAAAACTCAACAATAAAAAAACAACCCAATTTAAAGATGGGCAAAAGATCAAAACAGACACCTCACCAAAGAAGATACACAAATGGCAAATAAGCACATGAAAGGATGCTCCACGTCATATGTTATTAGGGAAATGCAAGTTAAAATGAGATAATGCTACACATCTATTATAGAATGACCAAAATCCAGAACACTGACAACACTAAATGCTGATGAGGATGCAGAGCAACAGGAACTCTCATCCACTGCCTGAAGGAATGCAAAATGGCACAGCCACTTCGGAAGACAGTCTGGTAATTTCTTCCAAACTACATACACTCTTACCATACAATCCAGCAATCACACTACTTGGTATTTATCTAAATGAGATGACAATTTATGTCCACACAAGACCTGCACACAAACATTTACAGCATTTTTATTTATAATTGCCAGAACTTGAAAACAACCAAGATGTCCTTCAATAGGGGAATGAATAAACAAACTGTGGTACATCCATACAATGGAATATTACTCAACAATAGAAAGAAAAGAGCTGTCACATCACAAAAGTAATCCTAAATGCATATTACTAAGTGAAACAAGCTAATCTGAAAATAATACTACATACTGTATGGTTTCCAACTATGACATTCAGGAAAAGGCAAAACTATAGACAGTAAAAATTAAGATTACTAGAGGTTCAGAGGAGTGAGGAGGGATGAATAGGTGGAGGTGGAGCACAGGGTATTTTTAGGACAGTGAAACTACTCTGTATGATACTGTAATGATGAATACATGTCATTACAGATTTGTTCAAATCCACAGACTGTACAAAAGTGAACCCTAATGTAAACTAGGAACTTTAGTTAGTGATAAGGTATCAATACTGGCTCACCAATAACAAACAAATGTATTACACTAATGCAAGATGTTAATGACAGGGAAAATTGACTGGGAGAGGAGTTGAGGGAGTATATGGGAACTCTCTGTACTTTCTGCTTAATTTTTCTGCAAACTTAAAACTGACAAGGAGTGAAGGAAGGAAGGAAGGAAGGAAAGAAAGAAGAAAAGAAAGAGAGAGAAAGGAAGGAAGGAAGGAAAGAAGAAAAAAACATTAAAGAAAAAAATGTCCCCAAGTGGGGGGAAAAAACCCACAGTGTGGGTGGGTCATAATCAAAGAAATGAAAATGTTGGTGAGAACATGGAGGAACTAGAAACCTTGTACATTGCTGGTGGGAATGTAAAAAGGTGCAGCCTCTATGGAAAAGTTTGGTGATCCCTTAAAAAGTTAAACATGGGGGCGCCTGCTGGCTCTGTCAGTTAAACATCTGACTCTTGATTTCGGCTCAGATCATGATCTCAGGGTCGTGAGATCGAGCCCCGCATTGGGCTCCATGCTCAGCAGGGAGTCTGCTTCTCTCCCTCTCTCTCTTCGTTCCTCCCCCCACCAGCATACACACTGTCTCTAAAATAAAAAAATCTTAAAAAAAAAGGCTAAACGTGGAATTACCATATAACCCAGCAATTCCACTCATAAGTATAGACTCAGAAGAACTGACGACAGATATTCAAATACCTGTACTTCACAAAGCACTATTCACAATAGCTAAAAGGTGAAAACAAACCAAAACGTCCAATAACTAATGAATAAAGTATAGTATATCTATACAACGGAATATGATTTGGCCATAAAAATGAAGTACTGAGACATCCTACAACATAAACGAACCTCAAAAACTTTATGCTAAATGCAAGAAGCCAGACATAAAGAAGTCACATACTGGATGATTCCATTTATATGAAACATTCAATAGGTATATCCTGAAACAGAAAGCAGACTAAGTGGTTGCCAGAGGCTGGGAGGTAGAAGGAATGGAGAGTAATGGGTATAGGGTTTCCTTTTGGGGTGATGAAAACGTCTTGGACTTAGATAGAGTTGATAGTTGCATAATACTATTAGTGTACTAAAGAAAATAAAGAGTGAATGAAGAGGGGCACCTGGGTGGCTCAGTCGGTTAAGCATCTACCTTCAGCTCAGGTCATGATCCCAGGGTCCTAGGATAAAGCCCCGCATTGGGCTCCCTGCTCAGTGGGAAGTCTGCTTCTCCCTCTACCCCTCCCCACTGTTGGTGATCTCTCTCTCTCTCTCTCACTCAAATAAATAAATAAAATCTAAAAAAAGAAAGAGTGGGGGCGCCTGGGTGGCTCAGTTGCTGGGCGTCTGCCTTCGGCTCAGGTCATGATCCCAGGGTCCTGGGATCGAGCCCCGCATTGGGCTCCCTGCTCCACGGGAAGCCTGCTTCTCCCTCTCCCACTCCCCCGCTTGTGTTCCCTCTCTCGCTGTGTCTCTCTCTGTCAAAAAATAAAATCTTAAAAAAGAAAGAACGAAAGAAAGAAAGAGTGAATGAAGATATTCTAGAGATGTAGAAGGAAGTGTCAGTCAACCACACTACTTAATCAACAATTTCAATCCATCATGAAGTGTTAGGAATTTCTTTGAATCTTTTGTTGAATAAAGGGGAATAAATATTTTAACTCAAACACTGATTATTCGGGCAATGAAATTTTATAGCATTATGAAAACTCTTCCTGCTAAATGAGCATGTTAGCTGCTTTATACTTAAATCTTTGATACCTACCATTGACCTCCCCACCGCCTTCAATTCAGCTTCCTTACGAGGGGCTGTTACCTGCTCCCAAGGCTCTCTGTTAGAGGCATATTGAGAGGAGTTTGGTAAGATCTAGAAAGATACAATTTGGCACTAAGTGCTTCTGCTAAGGAGGCTCATTAAGTGAAAACTTAAGAGGAATAAGGGGATAATCCGGGGAAAGGAAGTAAGGATCTCACTAGTTAGGGCTAGTTGAGGACTTTAAGGAAAAGTGGTAAAGGGAGCCTTATTTTCCTTCTAGAAATGAGTAACCTCATTCAACAGGACAGGGAAGGGAAGAAAGACAAGATTCAGAGCAGAAGCCTTGGTCAAAAACAAAGAGTGGTGTTTGGCTGGAGCATGAGCATTCCTTTAGGAACTTAAGTGCAATGAAAGGGGATGAAGTACAGATTCAACTGGAATGAAGAATCACTGACAACTTACCTCTGAAAGTAACAAGAGGAATGTGAGGATGGCAGGAAAGGATATTTTTTAGGTTTAGTGTTCAGAGGAACTCTAGCTCCAGGAGCTGATGCTATCAAAATCCATTCTTTCTAAGATACTGTCTGCAAAATACTTCCCCTGTCCATAGGATTGCTTACCGTATACACTGCCAGCAGAGCCAACTGGTTATATGGGCGCCCATTCTTGGGAGCAATATGCTGGGCCTTTAGGTACCAACTGGAATAGAAAAACAGTAAAAAATGCTAGCTCCATATCAATGCTTTCCCATTTCATCACCTGATAGCTTTAACTGCTTAAGACATAAGCTGGAGTGTTAGATGTAACGCTGGAGTGGTAAAGCCTGATTACAAAGACCAACAGGGGCACCTGTAGGACTTCCATATGAGAGGCAGCTCGGGTGGCCCATTGCTCTTAATAGGGCTTAGCTTAACGCCGCAAGGAAAGAGAAGCAATGAACAAGAGGCAAAAGTACCTGCGTGCTTTCCCGTAGTTTGCTGTGTCATTGGCTTGTTCCCGATACCTAGCAATATCTCCTTGGCAAATCATACATCGCTGGGCACTGATCAAAGCATATTTTACCTTCAGGAAAAATGATCAGTTAGTTGATCAGTTAGTAGTGTACCCAAGAAACTTTAACTTCAACACCAAAGGACAATGATAGGATCAAAGTGACAGAACAGCACTAATAAGGCACTAGTAGTCCTCAACAAAGAAAAAAGTTTTCAGTCTAAACTTGCCTAGCGAAAACAGCCAATATGAGAAAGATTGGCAGAAAAGAGAGGGGTCATTCTTATTTCAAGTCCCAGGTAAACAGAAGAAAACATTCTGAAACCTGGAAACCAGGAAACCTGACTCTCTATGTAAGGGTTGTGTGATCTTCCGTAGGCCTTTGGGACTGTTTTTTGGACTCAAGTTTCTTCATCTGAATATAAAAATGCATACTCCATAGAGTAAGTGTTAAATACTTCACAAATTATAAAGTGATATACAAATACTAAGACAATTGTTTATTCTGTTATTTTCCTGTCATCACTATAGTCTCTCTCTCCTCAAACTATTAGTATCACTGCACTGTGTTACTGCATTTCATTCACTTTGCAAAACAGTAACAATTCCCTAAAACGATAACATAGTCACCCTTTACCAAACACCTACAAAATGGCCAGGGACTGGGTAGTTCTCTCTCCCTCTCTATATGTATGTTTTCTCAATAATGGGCTTGGCATCTGTCCCTCCATTAGAAAACAACAGAGTAGACCCTTAACAATCCCAAGACATGTGTCCAACCAAAAAACCTAAGGAACATCACTTCATAACATACAATTCCACTCCACCTCACACACAAGAAATTAACACATCACCAAATAAAGAACAAAACTTCAAGGAGAAGTAGATACTGCCCCTGAGGAGGGCTCATCCACTAGCTAAATAACTAGCTGCTGCACATCAACCTCCTAATATATAACAAATGTGTGCCTCAGCAAAGTTATGTACCATTACAAGCCATATACCTTCAGAGTCCTGACTATTCCACACATTCTATGAATGAACACCAAGAACCCTTTGTAGTTAGCTGACAAAGCACCAAGAAAACAGATTATGTTTCCATACTATAGCACTCTACTATCTCAATGGGGGGAAGAAAAAACCAAATTCCACCAAAGGCTCTCCACTATCCTCTGGATGAAGTCCCAGATGGTCTAGCTTCTGTCTACCTCTGCAGCACCACCTCCCCCCTCTCTCTCTGTACCTCAGTCAGACTAGACTTTTCTTAGTCTCCCTAACACACCATGCTCTTTCCAGCTTCAGGACCTGCACATATACTACTTCCTCTCCATAGAATGTTCTAGCATCTTCACATACACCTTCACTTGGCTAACATCTCAGGTTTTTAGCCCCAGCTTAACTGACTTCCTCAGTCTTCCATGATCCTCTAAACCCCTTTACCTTATACCCCCACCACAACATCCTTTGCAGAAGTCGCTGCATCTGCAATTACTAATCTACCACCTGTACTCACCCCTAAGCAAACTCTAAACTCCAAGAGCTGGGATCATGGCTTTCTTGTTCCACAATGAATTATGTGTCTTAGAAAGACACGTGGCATGTAGGAGGGTCTCAATAAATACTTGTTGATTAGTAATAGAGTTTGTGCACACCAATCATCAGGAGTAGAAAGACAAGAGGAAGTCTCTGCTCCATAAATCATATGCCTTTCTCTAATGAATCTTTATTTAACTTCTTCCTTTACCCTGGCCCTTTCCTCTCAATATATAAATATGCTTAAGACTCTTCCAGCTTAAAAACAAACTTCTCTTGACACTATGTTCTCTTTTAACTACTATCTTCCCTCCTTGCCTTCACAGCCAAGATTCTTAAAAGGATGGTCTATATTACTCCCTTCGTTGTATCTACTGTCCCACTTTTCATTCTCTGCAATCTGTCTTCCATCCTCTCCAACTGAAATAAATTGTGATAAGCTCATCCAATCCAATGGACACTTTCAGTAATAGCAGCATTCGCTGACTCTACAGCACTTGACAATTCTGCCCACCACCACCTTGAAATTTGATCCCCACCTCTCACTCTCTGGCTGACTGGCCAGTATCCCAGGATCCCAACTTCTGCTTCAACTATCACTTACACACTGATGACTTCTGAATCTATAGCACCAGCTTAGCTCTTTCCCCTGAGCTTCAAACAGACCAGAATATTCATCTGTTCATTTTCAAGTTCCTCTACTTACGCACAGCCAAAACTAAACTAACCTCTTCCTTCCCAGCCACTCTCCTAGGCCACAAATTGGGAGATGATCTAGACTCCTTATGCCTCCTATCTCATCATTCACACCAAATCAGCCAGCAAGTCAATTCTATTTCCCTTATATCTTTCCAATTTGTCTCCTCTTTTCCACCTCCACTACCTCTACCTTAGGTTCAGGCCCTCAACCTGACCCTCCTACCTCCACTCTCTTGCCCCAAATCATCCATTTGCCAGTGACTGGTTCTAAGAAGAAATCTATGCTATCCATTTAGTGAAAATCAAGCCATGGCTCCTCGCTGCTTTCAGAATAAAGTCCAAACTCTTCAGTATGGCATACAAAAGTTTTTGATCTATCCCTTTCTACTTCATTAGCTTTACCTCCTACAACAGCCCAACTCCACATTACAAAAACCAGCATATTGAACTTCTTACACTTTCCAACAAGGCCTGATTCTCTCTTGCTGTGCTCCGTACTGCCCCTTCCACTCCTAGTCAGGTTTCAAGACTTGACAGTCTCTCAGAAGTCTCCCTTGACTCCACCAGTCGGAATCAGAGCCATTTCACTCTGTGCCCCTTCCACACTGTATATATAACATTACCATGGTACTTATTACATGATAATTGCAGGTTTAATTGGTCTGTTCCCCCACTGGACTGTATCTTTTGTTTTGTATCCTCAACATCTAGCATAGTGCCTAGCACATAACACTAGACAAATGCTTACTAAATGGATGATTAAATTTAAGATAAAGAAGCTGGCTTACTGTCTTGCGTAATGGCTTGCTGCGAATGGCAAGACCATCCATGTAGTCCTCCAGTTTGAACTTGTAAGTAACCTGCAGCTTCTGAAGCAAACTATCAAAGAAGTCACTACCCTATAAAGACAAAAAATAAGAAACAGCTGAATCAGACTGTTCTGATCCAATCTACCCACCAGAAACTGGGGCAAGTAACCTGTCCACAGTTCTGCTAATATTTAGTCATCCCATGTAAAGAGAGGCATACACAGTATTTAATGGTCACCAACTAAACACAAGACAAATTCATAGTATTAGCCCCTCCATGGTTTTAAAAATATGAATACACACACACACACATACACAGACACACACCATACACACTTTCTCCCCCCACAGCACCCACCCCCAAACAAGACATTCAGAAAATTTTCAAGGTCAGAACTAACTCCAATTGCCAATAAGTTATGGTCCCAAGGAAGCAATAGGGTGGGTTAGGCCTAAACCCAAGAAAAGAGCATCAAGTTTTTAGTCAATGTTCTGCTATAAATCATCATATTTCAGGTGATAAAAACCCATCACAACTACAGAATGCTAAAGCCTTTATCCTGAGGACAAAAAGATGATGGTTTACCTCATCCAAGAGCTCCAAAAGTCTGTTCCGAATCTGTTCGGGGTTCTCAACATTTGGATCCTTGAGAAGCTGCCTGAACTTCTCAATCACCTGATAGAAAGCATTCTTCCACAGGATCTGATCCACATTCTGATTATCAGAGAACTCAATATCTAATAGGATACAGCGCTCATATAGCTGCAGCAGTTCAGCTCTGGAATAAAATACATGCAACTTCTAGCTCCAAATACACCATAAGAAAGGCTAAACCCAAGATCTGAGCTTCTTGCAAATTAAACACCTTCCTTGGCAGGAAATCCAAAATGCCACCAGGTATAGTACTCATTTGACTTTTTATTCTGCACAGCAGAATGTCATTCTAAAGACAGTTATGTCTAGGAAAATGATTTTTCCCCATATGCCTCCACCTAAATTTAACAGCTGAAATAAGATCTTCACCACAAGTTATATGTTGTTCACTTCTTGGCATTCTGGAAAGTCTTTCCTTTTCCATTTCCAGATTCCATGTTCTCTTAAAGATTTTTTTTCTTAAAGAAAAAGTGGGAAGCATAATCATTTCTAAGACAAGAAACCAAATTTTCTGTTCTTTTTTCCAACTGCTCCTTCCTTACAAAAATCAATGTGAAAGGGATTTAATGCCCAGTGCCCTGCCAAAACAGTTTCTACGCTCCTCCACCACAGGAGCCTACCCACCTCCAGCTTACCCCCACGTCCCTCTAGGACGGAACACAGCACACCTGAGCTGGGTCATCTTCTCCAGACCCTCAGGGCTGATGCGGTCCCTGGAGAGCAGGTTGCTGAGCTGCAGTTCCTGGTTGTCAGCCACCCGGAGAAGCCTATGTAGCTCCTGCTGCTGCATGTTCCTCATGTGCTGTTCCATCTCCTCAGGACTCATGGTGCTGGCAGGGAGGGGGCCACAGACATACTGTCCTGATGCAGTTGGGTAGCCTGGGTAGTAAGGCCCGGGGTACACACCATTTGTAGGGCCCACAGGGTACTGCAGAGGGCTATAGCCCGTATAAGGATACTGAGAGGCAGGGCCTGGTGTCCGGGGGTAATAATAGGGGTTGTCAGAGTTTTGAAACTTATAGTAAGATGCTTGGGCTTGGCGGGAATCACCCCAAGAGGTAGGGCTGACTTCATCATCAGTGTCTAAGAAATGTAGCTGGGGCGTCTGGCTCTTTAGAGCAGGTTTCTGATCAGGATTGTTTGGGTCCCATAATCGTCGAGTGGTGCCTCCTCGGCCCCAACTCCGAGATCCCTTACTACCAGATCCAAATAAAAGCCGAGGTCCCAAAGGTGCAGATTCTGGAGAACCGGCTGAACTGACAGATAGGGTGGTATGGGCAGGCAGAATCAGAATGCCACGACCACGGCCTCGAAGTTCTTGTTTCAGGTTTTTGGACTCCTGCTTCTCAGAGCCTTTGCCCCCACTGCTCAGGCCTTTGTCAAGCTTTATCCTATCCACATCCTCCCTGGCTGATCTCACGAGGGGGGAATCTTTGTTCATGGTTTCTGCATCAAAAGTGACACGAAGAGTGCCTCGATTTTCTTTCCCATTGCTTTTCTGCTCTCCCTCCCCACGGCCAGACCAGCTTCTTTCTAAATGTTTCTTCCTTTCCGAGCTCCTCCTGGGCCCATCGGGCTCATCGATTCTGTCCTCATCTAAAGAGTCAGTTGAGGACATAGATACTTGCTTCTTCAGTCGTGGCCTCTCCTTGGTCCGATCCTGTCGGCGGCGGCGACATCCACAATCAGTCAGGCCAGCCCCCTCAGCACTGTTGTTGCTGCCAGCCGAGCTGGTACTACAAGTGCGGTAGCGGTTCCTTCGTTTGTCTGAGCGGGAGTAGCGCTTTGCTGAACCCGGCTTCCCCTGTGCCAGGTCATCGGTCACTTTCTTTATCCCCTCCCCCTTCTCAATCCTCTTTCCTTTTTCTCCCTTTGCAGCCCTTATTCTGTCACCATTTAGGCCTTTTTCTGCCTCATCTTTGTCTGGTTTATTCACAACCTCCTCTTTCACATTTCCCCTATACTCATCTTCTTCTACTCTCAATTGCTCCACCTGGTTGAGGATTTCTTCCTCACCCACCCTGCTAGTCGATTCTTTGGTAAGAGTCTGCAAACGCCTTCCAGGCTGGTAGATCTGCATGTCAGGTTTCTTTGTTCTCTTGATAATTCTTAGACTTCGATCCTCTTGTCCAGAAGTCCTAGGAAAGGACTCCTGTGCCCCAATATTTTCTGGGTCTACAGGACCATTTTGATGTTGGTTATCCAGTTCCTTGCACACATCTTTAATGAGCTGTGTACCATTTCCAACAGCAGAGGAATCTCTGTCGTTAATAATTTCATCCTTAAATTCGTCACTCCCAGAAGGTTCCTTGATTTTAGGTTTGTTCCTCAATCGGGAAAGACCAGGCTTATAGATTTCCAGATCTGGGCGCCGGTTATCTCTGCGCTGCCTGGGCTCCTTCATGTTTTCTATGATGTTGGAGAGAGTGTTGGGAAGGAACAGGTAGAAGAAAGGAACAAGTAGAAGAAAAGAATAAAAGGGGAGGGAAGGAAAAAAAACTGTCATTCTGGTTAAATAACAGAAAAGCCAAGCAAGAACAACACATCGAAATGCTAATACTGGCGAACATGGAAGGAAATTTCTGAAGCAGCAGAAATTCTACTAGGTTTACAGTACTTGTTTAGCAATTGGCAAGGCTAAGAACTTCATTATGTTAGAACTATCTACACTTGAATTAGGGAAATAGGAAAAACAGTAACAACAACAACAACAACATACTCTCTTGTGTTACCCAAGTCATATCCAGATGTCCAAGACCTCAAACTACCTTATCATTGCCAGAATAAAAGATCTCTAACTATTTGAACATCAAACTGTTCTCTGCTATGGAGCCCTTGGATCCATTTTAGTCTTTTCTTCTAGTGCTTCTAACATTTTTCCAGGGTGGCTAAGCCCTTTTTAACATAGTAGTAGTAGCTGGGGATAAAGGAGAAAAAGAGGGGTATGCACAACAATCCACAGTTCTGGACATCTCTGGGGGGGGGGGGAAATGTGCAACTCCAGTCTCTGAACTTGACCAGGACAATCCTCTTCTTTTAGGATACCAATTGCCCAAACACATACCTCTTATTGAAGCAAACAGGAAGCAGTTCCTTTCACATTCTTCAACTCCACTCATGCTCACCAACTCTCTAACAGCAGCCAGCAGTCATTCCAAGGAAATACTGCTCAGACTATCATCATTAGAATACTGCGACTAACTGCTACTATGATGTGGAATATGAGAAGGAAAAAGTTCCATAAAGGAGCTTTCTCTGGAGGATGATGGAAGTATTGTGACATGCTTTCAAAATACCAAGGACTGTAGTACTTAAAAATAAGGGTACAGGACTTTCGAAACTACTCTCCAGGCTCCCTACACTTACTGAATGACAGATAAGCAAGTATCTATTTTTTGTATCTGTTACCTTTACCTATTAAGGGGAGAGACTACTACAAATAGCCACTAAACTTGTCAATGGGAAACTGACAGCAATTACTGAGATTATAGAGTACTCAAAACAGAATGCTTTATAAAATCCTAGTATTGTTCTATAAACACCAATACAAACAAGCCCATAACAGGAATAAATAATATCCTCCAGCATTTAACTCATAGGTGTAACAAAACAGAAAGACGCAAAAACACAAAACCTCTGCCTCAGTATTTTCAAAAGCTTTATTAAAAAAACATTTCTTCAGGGCGCCTGGGTGGCTCAGTTGGTTGGGCGACTGCCTTCGGCTCAGGTCATGATCCTGGAGTCCCTGGATCGAGTCCCGCATCGGCCTCCCTGCTCGGCAGGGAGTCTGCTTCTCCCTCTGACCCTCCCCCTTCTCATGTACTCGCTCTCTCTCATTCTCTCTCTCTCAAATAAATAAATAAAATCTTTAAAAAATAAAAAATAAAAAAAAAATAAAAAAACATTTCTTCAAGTGCAAATAAAGGCAAAGCAGCTTACCTCCAGAATAACTCACCCTCAGGAGCGTTTGTAACTTAAGTTAGAGGTGGGGAGGAGGAATGAGAAAAGCTACTACTACTCAGAGCAGAGGGAGAAAACACCCTGAATAATCCCATTCAACTGACCAACGAAAACCAATTTCACAGACTTTGGCCACAAGCCTGCAGAAGCACAACTACCATTCTACACAACTCCACCACCTAACAAAGGAGAGATGAGATACCAGAATCTTCCTTGGAGCTTTCCTGGTGTGGATGGAGACTTTAATTTGCAAGATGAGCATTCTCTCTGACAAAAACTGCTCCCACATATGCCAAAAGCAAACCAGAAGAGAGTCAGTCAGCTCTCTACCGGAGGTCCTGGATCCCTCCGGTGGCGCAAACTTCAGAACCCTGCCTTGGGGGAAAAAGTTCAGCAAGGAAGTCCCAAGCTGTTCAATCTTTCTCCTCGATTTCCCCAGCTCCTTCTCTCCAACTCTAAAGGATGACAGGGAAGGCATGCGGATGATTCCTCTGGGAACGATACATCCCGGGGCCTCCCCCAGACCCCAGCACCCGCTTCTCGCCGCGTCTCCTGACTGGAAATCACAAACTGCTCTGAGAAGGCTGGGGCAATGGGGAACAGTCACCTTCGCGGTGAGAAAGGGGGCGGAGGCAGGAACTCGGGTCGGGCTCTCCCGGAGGGGGCCGGGGCTGGCCGAGCCCAATTCCGCACTGGCCCTCGGGCTGGTGGGGCGGCCAGGGGACGGCCCTCGGCCCCCGCCCCCACTGCTGGGGGAAGGGGCGGGGGCTCAGGAGCGCCGCGGACTGAGCAGGGAGGAGGCAGAGGAGGAGAGGGAGGCGGGGCGGGCAGGCCCGGCCCAGGAGCTGGGCGGCGCGACTCACCTCTGCTCCCGGCCTGCGGCGCCAGAGCAGCCAGAATCCCTCGCAGCTCCGACGCGGAGATCCGGACACGCTCCAACCCCTCCGCCATCTTCGCGGCTGCTGCTACAGCTGCAGCCACTCCGCCGCCACCGCCGCGCGCAGCCAGGAAACCACGACGGACAGGCGGTGCGCGCGCTTACCCACCTCCCACCCGTGTCCCCGCCCCCTCCCGCCTTCCTCCCCTAACGACGGTGGCCGCACTGGGAGGAAAATCTCTGAACGCAAGTTCCGCGGCTCCAGAGAGCGGGGGAGGCGGGCGCTGCGCGTGCGCAGAGGTGTGGTCTGGAAGGAGAGCTGAGGCTGGAGTTGGGAACGCGGCGCCTGTGAGGTGAGGAGAGGCCCGGCCAAGGCAGGCCAGGCGACGCGGGCGTTCGCGGCGGTGGCTGCTGTTGCTGCTGTGGTGGCCATCGAGGACACTCGTGCTGGTCTGGGGCTCGGGCTGACGGAGACACCCCACAACCCGGCCGCCTCCAGTCATCTTAGGCCAGGGTCTCCCGCCACAGGCCCGGACTAGGGCCCCAGGCTTTTACTTGAGGATCTTAAAGGTCTTGTAAGAGCAGTTATTATCCGTCTCCCCCATCTGTTTTTTAGATGAGGAAACTGAGTCCTAGGGAAGCGTAGCAAATTGCCCAGGGTGACACAGTGGATAAGTATCAGAGTATCAGTCTTTTCCTTTATGGCGGACTACATCCCCAAGACCCCTGACTTTCCCCACCCCCCGACTTTTCTTTTTGTAAAAAAATACAGTAAAGTTGGCTCTTGCTGAGGGAAGGTTGTGTGGAAGTAAATCAAGAGGTATTGTAAGTCGACTTGGGAAGTTCTGTATCATTGTGGATTCTTGGAAAAATTACTTGACTTCCCTGGATCTGTGGTGGTGGTTTTGTTTTTTACATCTTTAAAATGTAACTGGATCAGAAGACTGGAGTTTAACTTCTTGTTCCTGAGCCCCTGTTCAGAACTGTGTGAAACTCCCTCTCCCAAGGCTGTTCCCTCCACCTGTTGCTCCTTACCAATCCCATACAGTCTATTGGACCTCTACACCATCAAAGAATAGTTACCAATAATTTTCCTTAGACTGGGTCTAAAAGATTTGAACAATCTCTGACAGAACTCGTTCAGTCCCTATTATGTGACACACATTTTGCCACCAAAGGCTAAGCAGATGGATAAAGTCAATAGATATGTGAAAAGATCCAGTGTTTCAAAAGAAGGAGATTAATTTGAGTGGTCAGAGCAAATGGCAATCTTTAAAACATACAAACGAAATAGGAAGAAATATTAAAAACTATAATTCTTTTTTAAATTTATTTGAGAGAGAGCAGGAGTGGGGGGAGGGGCAGAGGGAGAAGCGGACTCCCAGCTGACCAGGGAGCTGGATGAGGGGCTGGGTGCCAGGACCTTGGGATCATGATCTGAGCCAAAGGCAGATGCTCAACTGACTGAGCCACCCAGGCACCCCAAAACTAATACGTTTTAACTTTGAAGTTAGGACATTACATCAATTTTTTTTTCAAAAGATGGAAAAATAATCTGAACAAAATTCTTAGGAAAAACATGATTGCCAAATTAATGCAACAGTCTCTGTACTGCAGATGAGATATGTCAAAAGTTTAACCAGCTCAAGAGAATTTACCAGAACTCAGAGGGGAAAATATAATATAAAACTATGAGAGACAAGAATAGAAGACATGGAGAATGGATCCAGAAAACTAATAATAAAATACAAGTTCCAGAAGGTGATAACAGAACTGACTGAGGAGAAGCAGGAATCAAAGAAATAATAAAAGAAAATTTACTAAGTTGATGGGAAAATTTAAATTTAAGACTTAAATTTAGCCCTCAAATTTAAAGGTTTATGAAATAACAAGGTAAAAATAAATGAACAATCCTTTTTAGACCTGTATTACAATGAAAGCTTCTGAGTTTAAAGAATTAAAATGTGTTTGACATGAAACAGTCAAGATATATAATTAAAAAAAAAAATTTAAAGCCAGTTGCAGAACAATATATAGAGTATAGTACTATCTGAGTGCAGCAAAAAACCATTTATTGTATATGTAAGTTTCTATATAAATACATCCTAAAAAGGTGTGCAAGAAAACATACTAAACTTTTTTTTTTTTTTAAAGATTTTATTCATTTATTTGACAGAGAGAGACACAGCGAGAGAGGGAACACAAGCAGGGGGAGTGGGAGAGGGAGAAGCAGGCTCCCCGCAGAGCAGGGAGCCTGATGCGGGGCTCGATCCCAGGACCCCAGGATCATGACCTGAGCCCAAGGCAGACGCCTAACGACTGAGCCACCCAGGCGCCCCCATACTAAACTTTTTAAAGTGGTTATCTTTGTAGAAGAGAATAGATTTAAGGGTTAGAGAGTGGAAGGTCTTTATATTTCTTAATGGTTTAAATTCTTACAGTAGGAATTTGGTCACATATGGGTAATCCAAAAAATAACAAGTTTGTATAGTGGAGAAGGGAAGAATTCAAATTCTTTTTTTTTTTTTTAAGATTTTATTTATTCATTTGAGAAAGAGTGATAGAGAGCACAAGCAGCGAATGGCTGCATGAGGAAAGGAAGAAGCAGACTCCCCGCTGAGCAGGGAGCCTGATGCAGGGCACAATCCCAGGATCCTGGGATCATGACCCAAGCTCAAGGCACACACTCAACCTGTCTGAGCCACCCAGGTGCCCTGGAAGGAATTCAGTTTCTAAAAACAAAAACTGTACAGGTCATGTTTGCTGAGCACAGAGTAGTAAAACTAGAAATGAATAATCAAAAATTAAGCAAAATCTAGCTACTTGGAAATTTTTTTAAACAAATTTTATATTTTTTAAAGATTTTATTTACTTGAGAGCACAAGAGGGCGGAGGATCAGAGGGAGAAGCAGACTCCCTGCTCAGTTGCTTAACCAACTGAGCCACCCAGATGCCCTAAACATAAATTTTAAATAACTCATAGGTCAAAAAGTAAACAAAGCTAAGATTGTGGATTCTTTAAAAATTAAAATGGGGGGGCCCCTGGGTGGCTTAGTCGTTGGGCGTCTGCCTTCAGCTCGGGTTGTGATCCCAGGGTCCTGGGATCAAGCCCCACGTCCGGCTCCCTGCTCGGCGGGGAGCCTGCTTCTCCCTCGCCCACCCCCCCTGCTTGTGTTCCCTCTCTGGCTGTCTCTTTCTCTGTCAAACAAATAAATAAAATCTTTAAAAAAAATTAAAATTGGGGCACCTGGGTGGCTAAGTCAGTTGGGCATCTGCCTTCGGCTCAGGTTGTGATCCCAGGGTCCTGGGATTGAGCCCTGTATCAGGCTTTCTGCTCAGTGGGAAGTCTGCTCTCCCTCTGACCCTCCCCCCTCTCGTGGTCTCTCAACTAAATAAAATTTTTTTAAAAAATTAAAATTAATGAAAATATTGCATAGCAAAACCTATGGTATATCATTAAAGCAATACTCAGGAAAATTAATAGCCTGAGTGCTTATATTATTAATTTTAAAAGAAAGTGATCCAGTAATAGCACTTCTGGGTATTTACCCCCAAAATACAAAAACACTGATTCAAAGGGGATACTTGCACCTCTGTGTTTATTGCAGCAGTATTTACAATAGCCAAATTATTGAAGCAGCCCAAGTGTCCATCAACAAATGAATGGATACAGAAGATGTGGTATAGAGATACAATAGAATATTATTCAGCCATAAAAAAGAATGAAATTTTGCCATTTGCAAAAACAGGAATGGAGCTAAAGAGTATAAGGCTAAATGAAATAAGTCTGTTTGAGAAGACAAGTTAACATGATTTCACTCATGTGGAATTTAAGAAACGAAAAAGACAAACCAAGAAAAAGACTCTTAACTATAGAGAACTGATGGTTACCAGAGGGGAAGTTGGTGGGGGGATGGGTGAAATAGGTGAAGGGGATTAAAGAGTACACTTATCCTGATGAGCACTGAGTAATGTATAGAATTGTTGAATCACTATATTGTATACCCGAAACTAATATAACACTGTATGTAAACTATACTGGAATTAAAATTAAAAACTTAATTAAAAAAATAAATAAAATTTAAAATTAAAAAAAACTTAAAAGTGTTTAAAGAATGAAAATTAATAATGGGACACTTGGGTGGCTCAGTCGGTTAAACATCCAACTCTTGGTTTCAGCTAGGGTCATGATCTCGCAGTGGTGGGATTGAGCCCTGCATCAGGCTCCGTGATCAGTGCAGAGTCTGCTTCAGATTCTTTCTACCTCTCCCTCTGCCCCTTCCCCGATTGCACGTGCTCTCTCTAAAATGAATAAATAAGGGGCGCCTGGGTGGCTCAGTCGTTAAGCGGCTGCCTTCGGCTCAGGTCATGATTCCAGGTCCTGGGATCGAGCCCTGCATTGGGCTCCCTGCTACGCAGGAAGCCTGCTTCTCCCTCTCCCACTCTCCCTGCTTGTATTCCCGCTCTCGCTGTGTCTCTCTCTGTCAAATAAATAAATAAAATCTTTAAAAAAAATAAATAAAATGAATAAATAGAATCTTTTTTAAAAATGAAAATTAATAAGAATTATTAAACAAGAGAGAAAACAGAAGAAATAAAGATAAAATCAAATTAATAAAAGAAAAAGAATAGCACTTGATAAATTGAAGGGCTCATTTTTCAGAAATAGACATTAAAAATAGACACATTTCTGGCAAAGAAAAAAAGGACATCCTCTTAGATGTCTGATAAGTAATTCAAACGTATGAAATCTCTGATTTTCCCTTAAAATACTTGTTTGTTCACCAGCCATATCTCAATAAATTATGCCATCATCTAAGTCAAAACCCACCTCCCTCACTCCCCACATTTAATCCAATATCAGAATATGTGCCTTCTATCTCTGTAGTGGACAGCTATGGTATTCATTACCTCAACATTCTCATCTTTTCTCTTGAAAACTGCCCCCCCATTCTCACTCAGAAGTACCTTTTCTTTTTCTTTCCTTTTTTTCTTCTTCTCACTTTTGTTTGCTATTTTTCCCTCAGGTACAGAGATTTGAGGCAATCATACAATTTGGTTCACCCTTTCATCAACAAGTCATTTCTCATTTTATCTTTTTTTCCTTCATTCCAGTTATTCATGTTCCTTCCCTCCCTTCTTAGGTAGCCACTCTAATTGTGTTTAATATATGTCTTCGGTTATACATGTATCTTTGAATAATATATCATTTTATGTATGTGTTTTAAATGTACATAATTGATATTGCATTATAGAAATCATTGTTTCTTTTTCACGTTTCTGTAAATACTTCTGACTGTTGCATAGTATTGTCAAATGACCTCACACCTTTGGCCACTGGTCCTAAGCCAAGATGTGCCAATCAGAATCCTTATCCAGAATTTTTGAACTGAAACTAAGAAAAAAATCCCTTTCCAGTGTGGAAGCCATAAAACGTAAAACAGGAGCTGTCAGCAGCCAAATGTCCTGCCATGTGGAACCAGCTGGTCTGCAATGAAAAAGAATGAAGCCAACATGCAGAAAACAGCAGAGGTGAGAAACAATGAGAAAGTCCTGGAAAAATCTCAAGTCTCTGGTTCCAGTTTTTCCTGAAGTTTCATATTCCTGCCCTTCCCATGGTTCAACTCTTCCTGGATTCCATGAACCAGTAAATCTTATTACCTCCATCTTGTGCCTAAGCCAGTTCATATTGGGATTCTATGACTTGCAACCAAGAGGCCTAATTATAATCTCCAAAATGTATCTCGTGTGTGTGTGTGTGTGTGTGTGTGTGTGTGTGTGTGGTTTTTTCCTTAATTGTGGTAAAGTCCACATAACATGAAATATACCATTGTAACCATTTTTAAGTGTACAGTTCAGTAGTGTTAAGTGCATTGACATTGTTGTACAACCAATCTCCAGAACTGTTTTTATCTTGGAAAACTGAAACTATACAACTACCCACCCCCCCACCCCCAGCTTCTGGCAACCACCATTTTAGTTTCTGTTTATGAATCTGACTACTGTAGGTACCTCACATAAGTGTAATCATTACAGTATTTATTTCTTTGTGACTAGCTTATTTCACTTAGCATAATATCCCCAAGATTCATCCATGTAGCCTCTCAGAATTTCCTTCCTTTTTAAGGCTGAATGATACTCCATTGTATGTAACATACCACATTTTGTTTACTCATTGGGTTGCTCCCACCTTTTGGCTATTAAGAATAATGCTGCTATTAACATAGGTGTACAAATATATCTTTGAAACACTTTTTTAATTCTTTTGGGTATATACCCAGAAGTGGAATTGCTGGATCATATGGTAATTCTATGTTTAATTCTTTGAGGAACTACCATACTGTTCACAGCAGCTGCGCCATTTTGTATTTCCACCAAGAGTACACAAAAAGTCCAATGTCTCCACATCCTCGCCAACACTTGTTTGCTTAATAGTAGTCATCCTAGTAGGTGTAAGGTGGTATCTCACTGTGGTTTTCATTTGAATTTCCCTAATGATTAGTGATGTTGAGCATCTTTTCATGTGCTTGTGTCCATTTGTGTATCTTCTTTAGAGAAATGTCCATTCAAGTCCTTTGCCCATTTTTAATCAGATTTGTTTTTCCAAAATGTATCTTGATTATTTTTTCTACCCTCACTTTCACCATCCAAGCACCTGTGGATTTTCATGTAGACAATACTTCTTAAATGGACTCCCTGATTCCAATGTTATTTCTTTCCTTTTCATTCAGCATAATGTAGCCAGAGTGATTTTCTGAAAATACAAATTCTAACATGTCACTTAACCTGCTCAGAATTGTCCAATGGCATTCCATTGCTCTTCAGAAAAAAAAAAAAAATCCATGAGCCCTGGTCCCTTATGATGTAGACCCTGCCAATTTCACTCTCCTTCTCTCTTATCATACTCCCCTTTGATCACTATTTTCAGATACATTGTCCTTCTTTTAGTTTCTGGAATATGCCATATTCCTTTCCTCCGTAAAGCCTTCACACATACTCCCTCCACCTGAAACACTTTTCCATCTACTCTCCCCATTCACCTTATGGGTCATAACTTAAATTTCACTTCTCCATAGAGGACCTTCCTTAACCTCCTTCCTTGATCTAAATATCCTCCCATTATAGTATCTTAACACACTTCCCTGATATCACCTATCAATATTTGTAAATATGTATTTATTTTTGGATTATTTATTACACATCTCTCCACTAGATTATAAGCTTTAAGAGCAGAGACAAGTCTATTTTTCTAACACTATATCCCAGGATCAAATAATATCTGACATAAAGAGGTGCTCAATATTTGTTGATTGAATAAATGAATACCAAAGATAGGAAGAATGCTTAGAAATATTAATGTGTTCAGCTTTATACTAATACATTTGAAATTTTAAATTAGATGATTTCCCCAAAAAGTTAAATACAAATTACCAAAATTAATTCAGGCGGAAGTGGCAAATCTAGATAAACCAATTAGCTGTGAAGTCACTGAAAAAGTTACCAGAGGTAAAATTACGAGGTAAAGACAAATCATCTTTATTTGCAGATAGTGTGATTGGAGAGTGAACTATAAAACTATTAGATCTAACAAAGTAATCTACTTAAGTATCCTATTACATGCTAAATATACAAAAATTATTAATTTTCATATATATCATCAGTAAGCAATTTAAATACCTAATTAAAAATACCTTATCTCGGGACGCCTGAGTGGCTCAGTCAGTTGAACGGCTGCCTTTGGCTCAGGTCCTGATCCCAGTGTCCTGGGATCGGGTCCTGCATTGGGCTCCTTGCTCAGTGGGGAGCCTGCTTCTTCCTCTGCCCTTCCCCCTGCTTGTGCGTTCTTTCTCTCTCTCCGACAAATAAAATCTTTAAAAAAGCAACAAAAATATTTTGTACTTAGGCATAAATTTAATCAGATCTACACAGGACTTACATAATGAAAACCTTATTGAGAAACCTAAAACAAAAAGACTTTACTAAATTGAAAGACACCCATGGAAAGACACCCATGTTCATGGATGGGAAGGCTCAGTATTTTTAAATGTCAATTATGCTGCCAGTTCATTTGTATATCCTGAACTGGCAACCTTGTTAAAGGATTTTGAAAGTTCATTTGAAAGGATTGATGTATGAGAAAAGCCAATACATTTTAGAGTATTCGTGACAGAATGTATTAATACAGTGAACAGATGGAGAAGGAATTAGCAGTTTGATTAGTGGAACAAAATACAAAGTCCAGAAAGGTCCCAAGCGTTAATAGAAATTTATTTTTTTTTTTAAATCAGCTCAGTGTTGTGTTTTTTAAAGATTTTATTTATTCGACAGAGAGAGACAGCCAGAGAGGGAACACAAGCAGGGGGAGCGGAAATTTAGTTTTTGATAAACAGCATTTCAGGAAAAAATAGATGATTTGGTCGGAAGTGATATGTTAAAGATTCACAAAAGAATGTGGCCAATATACAGGAAAAAAATGTTTAATCACTAGTAAAGAAATATATATTCAAACTACTAGACATTTCATTAAATTGACAGATCAGAAATGATACAGCAGGGTGAAGGGAAAAAGGGCATTCCTTAGAAACTGCTGTTGGGAGTGTAAATTGATAAAATCTACAACTCCTCTGGAAGTCGGTTTGGCAGTGGGTATCAAATATCTTAGAAGTGTGCATACTTCTGGGGCGCCTGGGTGGCTCAGTTGGTTAAGCGACTGCCTTCGGCTCAGGTCATGATCCTGGAGTCCCGGGATCGAGTCCCACATCGGGCTCCCTGCTCAGCAGGGAGTCTGCTTCTCCCTCTGACCCTCCCCCCTCTCATGCTCTCTGTATCTCATTCTCTCTCTCAAATAAATAAATAAAATCTTTAAAAAAAAAAAAAAAAAAAAGTGTGCATACTTCTTGATGCAAAATGCCCTTTGGCAGAAGCTACCCACAAAGATCTTGCAACATATCTGTTCATTACATTATTATAGACAAAAGTTGTAGAAAAAAAGAATCTAAATGTTCAACAAGTTATGTAAAAAATTTTTTAGAACTGTGGTATTTTTGTTAAAAGCAGTAGCCATTTAAAATGTTGTGTATCTATTGATAAGCTAAGATTCATATTCATAATATTGTCTGAGAAAAAGCAAGTTACCAAATGTGTCAAAAAAGTTTTGTCTGTAGATGTATGGGGGCCTGGAAAGATAAGTCCTAGAACTTAGCAATTGTTTTGGGGGAGGAAACAGATCAAATTGTTTTTTTAATTGAACACACACTGCTTTTGTTTGTTCATAAAGAAGAATAAAGGGAAACTTCATGTTTAAATGCTACATTAAAAATAGTGAAAAACAGAAGCATAAGTTACTGAAAATTAATAATTATAGAAACTTCAAAGAAATTGAGCCAATTGGAATAGGAATAAACAAAATGTTATCTATGATTTTAACTGTCATATAATGTATGTATATTGAAGAAACAGGAGACAGAAAATGAACATAATTGATTAGGATGATAGGATTTTAAGCAATTTTTCCCCTTGTTAAATAATTTTTTTAAATAAAAATTTATAACAGATTTTGAACCCAGTTCATTCAAGCTTCACAATAATGATGAAAAATTAGAGACCAGTGACAGTGCCAAGAGATGGATGGTATGGGTGAGGGGTAAGCTTTAAGCCTTCCATAATCACCAATTATTTCCTATAAAGCTTAACCAGAAAAAAAAACCAACCTTATATTTACTAAGAAACACAGCTTCAAGACAAGTTCCTTTCTATACAGAGATTCTGGAGCCCCAGTACTAGAGACCATTCCATTAACACCACAGACCCCAGGTGTATTTTCCTGTGTTGTACATTTTCTTCCCCCACCCTTTTTTTTTTTGGGGAAAAAAAAATTTTTTTTAAAGATTTTATTTATTTATTTGAGAGAGAGAGACACAGCAAGAGAGGGAACACAAGCAGGGGGAGTGGGAGAGGGAGAAGCAGGCTTCCCGCTGAGCAGGGAGCTGATGCGGGGCTCGATCCCAGGACCCTGGGATCATGACCTGAGCCGAAGGCAGACGCTTAACGACTGAGCCACCCAGGCGCCCCTTTTTTGGAAATTTTTTAAGAGCAATTTAAGTTTCACAGCAAGATTGATGGGTAGTTGAGAGACTTCCCATATATCCCATACCCCCACAAAAGCAGAGCCTCCCCCATTATCAACATCCCCCACCAGAATGGGATTGTTACAATTGAACCTGCATTATGCATCATTACCAAATTCCATGGTTTACATTATTGTTCACTTTTGACATTCTGTGGGTCTGTTAGCCATTTTCAAAATCTTTTCATTAAACATATTGTCTCAGGCTTTGCTCTGACCCCTTTTTTATTCCTGGGTTTCAGAACCATGTGTGCTCAGTACTGCATCTCCTTTGCTGATGTTGAAAAAGCTCATGTCAACATTCAAGATTTTATTCACCTCACACCAGTGCTAACAAGTTTCATTTTGAATCAAGTAACAGGGCGCAATCTTTTCTTCAAATGTGAACTCTTCCAAAAAACTGGATCTTTTAAGGTAATAATGCCTTTTGATAATGTATCATGTATCTTTTCAAACCTCTTTCCCATACACATTTATTTGATCCTCCTGACCACCCAGTGAGGTAGGTAGAACTATTTTTATAGCTGAAGAAAGGGTTGTAGAAATTTTCCTTTGGTCAAGTGCTGGTTACTTAACATTACGGTGTTGATAAGCCACTTATAATTTCAAAATTTCTTATAATTGGGGTGATGATATAATTTACTCTCCAAACTAGAACATGTTTGAGAATGAAAGGGGCAACTTGTGGTTAAACCCAGGCAATAGACATTAGCCTCTATTATTGCAAGGCAACATGGGCAAGTGTGATCACCCTGTATACAACCAAGTTTAGGCATTCACTTTGTGTCAACTTGCTTTTCATTGATACCTTATTATGAATATAAAAGATCTAAATCTAGCTAAGCCCTCATACAATAAGATCTTTTTCTATGAAATATGTCAGAAAAGCATGCAACTCTTGATTTTGGGGTTGTGAGTTCAAGCCCCACATTGGGTGTAGAGATTACTTACATAAAATTTTAAAAACTTAAAAAGATAAAAGACTTCTGTATTGATTCACTGCAGTAATTTCTGTTAGTTGAGTTTTAGGATCCTTTCAGGTAAAAATCTGAAAGTTGAATTTAGCACTATGCCTGATAGGTATTAGTACCTGTTAAGTCGTAGTTTTAGGACTGCGTTTCCCCACCCATTAATGAGCACTTTATGAGTGTTTATGTTAAACACTATATTCTCTTTTGCCCTTTGTTTCTGCCATGGTTTATTTTTCATTCATCACACATCAAATACTTATTAACTATACTAGGCATACACACATGTATATACATACACAGTAGGTCTTGTACTATTATTCACACTTGCGGGGTAAGATAAGCTAGTCAACAACCAGGTTAATGACAAGTAACTTGAAAGATACAAATAAAATACCATAGAATGAAATGCCTAATTTTGCATGGGAGATGAAGGAAGTTGAACCCAGTGATGTTTGATCCAAATTTTATAGGTTGAGTACTTTTAGCCAGATCAGGGTGAAGGAAAAGAACTATATGTAGGTTACAGGGGTGTGAGCTAATCTGTAGGAGGGGAACTAAGCAATTTAGGATGGCTACAACGGTGACAGAAGCAGTAAATATGTTTTAAAAGACTGCAACTTGTAAGGAATTTGTACTTACAAAATAGGCAGTCAATAAAAAGATAACATTTTCAAAAGGTCACTTTCAAATTCTAGTGGAAATATTAGAGAATGATCCTTGGGGCAGGATCAGTTGAGGTTTGGTAAACATGCAAGTTGACAAATGAGGCTTCACCAAGGTAGTGGCAAAGACACGAGATATTTCAGAGGCACAATCAATAAGATGTCGTGATCGAATGGATGTGTGGTGTTAGGAAGAGAAAATCTAGGAAAGCTCCTTGGTGTTTTGAAAAGAAACTTTTGGTTTCACCATCCCTTTTCCAGATTCGTGGTGCCCTTAATGCAATCAAAGGCTTGACTCCTGCCACCTCAGAAGAGAAGCCCAAAGCTGTGGTTACTCACAGCAGTGGAAACCATGGCCAGGCTCTCGCCTATGCTGCCAAATTGGAAGGTACTTGACTAACTTCTCAGGGTACTGGGTAGGATCATCAGAGAAGAGTGGAAAAGTATTCTTACTCAGTGAGATTGGTGATTACTGTGAGAAAGTTATTTCCAGGTTCTTATCTCATTATAAGCAAATTGAACAGAAGTTTCTATCCTAAATTCTCCTGATTCATACTAACTAAACGTGTTTCTCCCCTCCAGGGATTCCTGCTTATATTGTGGTGCCCCAAACAGCTCCCAATTGTAAAAAATTGGCAATACAAGCCTATGGAGCCTCCATAGTGTACAGTGAACAGAGTGATGAGGTAAGGAAGAGAGCAGTGTTCAGCATCACCTTAACATTTTCACCATCAAATGAAACTTCTCTTCCTAGCCTACCGGCTGTTTCTTCTATCTCCTATGTTTCCTCTTCACCTTTCAATGTTAGCATACCCAACCTTTTGTCTACCTATACTCACTCAGATGAGATCATTAATCTCAGTTTAAAATATCACCTATACTCTGGGGTGCCTGGGCGGCTCAGTCAGTTGGGTTACCAACTCTTGGTTTCGGCTCAGGTCATGGTCTCAGTGTGGTGGGATTGAGCCGTGTGGGGCCCCACACTTGGCAGGGAGTCTGCCTCTCTCCCTCTGCCCCTCCCCCTGCTCTCGCTCTCTCTCAAATAAATAAAATCTTTAAAAAATATATGAAAAAAAAATATCACCTGTACTTTTTTTTTTTTTAAGATTTTATTTATTTATTTGACAGAGACACAGCGAGAGAAGGAACACAAGCAGGGGGAGTGGGAGAGAGAGAAGCAGGCTTCCTGTGGAGCAGAGAGCCCGATGCGGGGCTCGATCCCAGGACCCTGGGATCATGACCTGAGCCGAAGGCAGACACTTAACGACTGAGCCACCCAGGTGCCCCTATCACCTGTACTCTTAACTCCAGTCCTGACCTTTGCCCTTAACCCAGACTTATATTGTCCAATGATTACCTGATATTCCCTCTTGGACTGTCTTAATAGGCTTCTCAAACTTACCATGTCTAAAACCAAACTCCTGATCTTCCTCCCCAGTGCTGCTCCTCTTCCAGTCTTCCCCATCTCAGTAAATGGCAACTTTTATCCTTCTAGTTGCTCAAAATAAATGAAGTCACCTTTGAGAATTCTCCCACATCCTGCATCCAAATCTTAGTCCTACTTTCAAATCATTTCCATTATCCAGGGCACGTGGCTGGCTCAGTTGGAAGAGTATGTGACTCTCGATCTCAGGGTCGTGAGTTCAAGCCCCATGTTGGATGTAGGTAACTTAAAAATAAATAAATAAACTTAAAATATCGTTTCTATTATCCAACTACTTCTAACAGCCTTTATCATCAATGCCCTAATTCAAATGAACATCAGTTTTCACCTAGATACAGTAGCCTAAGTGGTCTCTCTTCTTCCACCCTTGCCCAACTAGTCTGTTTTCTAAAAAACAACCACAACTATCCATTTAATAAGTTAAAACTTGTCTCGTCAGTTGAAAATCCTCTTATGGTTTCCCATCTTATACACAGTGGTAACCAAAATTCTTGCAATCATTTAAGGCCTGGATGAATTGGCCCATTTCAATCTTTCTGACATCATCTCCCATTATTACTGTCCCACCAAACATTCCACACCAACCACACTAACTTAGCCTTTTCTCAGAAAAGCCAAGCACTCCTACTTTGTGGTCTTTGCACTTGCTATTATTCTCCCCCTGGAATATTCTGGAGATCCACAGCACTTGTTCCAACCTATTAAAATGTCACACTACCAGAGGCCCTTCCTGAACACCCTCTATAAAAGACATTCTCCATAGCATTTAGACATACCATATATTCACTTATATGCCACCTCTCCCCATCGTATTAGAACATAACTCCACTGAGTACAGGGACTAGTTTGTTCACTGTTACATCCCCAGTGCCCAAAAAAAGTCTGAAAAAAGAAAGATGGCTAATAGTGTTAAATGACTAAATCTAACTTGTTGGGAACTCTTAAATACAAAACGAACATGTTAGTTTAATGTACTCTTTCAGTCCAGAGAAAATGTTACAAGAAGAATTATGGAAGAAACAGAAGGCATCATGGTACATCCCAACCAGGAGCCTGCAGTGATAGCTGGGCAAGGGACAATTGCCATGGAAGTACTAAACCAGGTAAGAACTGTTAATTCTTGTTTAGCCACCGGTAAAGCTGCTGTTTGGCTGTACAATTATTTTATGTACATATAAAACTGGTTATTAATAGACCTATTTATACTTTGTATTCTTTTCACTAAAGGTACCCTTGGTAGATGCGCTGGTGGTACCTGTAGGAGGAGGAGGAATGGTTGCTGGAATAGCAATTACAGTTAAGGTAAAAAAAATAGCTTCTGGAGAACTCCCCACTTCAGACATAGAGAATTTTATTTTACATCATAGTACATTGCGGATACTTGGCTCAACATTCCCAATTGCTGTTCCTTCCCATCAACCCTTGGCACTTGAAATGGAAGGCTCTTCTCTGCTTCACTACCCTGTTCTTAATCTGTAACAACTTTACAGGGCAAAAGCAGTTACAATGAGTGGCATCTCAGTCCTTTCTCTGAATTCCACCTCAACAACCCACTATCCAAGTCAGGGGCTACTCTTTTCCCTAGTTACCAGTAGAACCAGATGTGATCTAAGCAACTAAAGGCTAGTATTAGGCATATACTTTAAAATGCTTGAAGGTCTATTTTTATTACATCAAGGGAAAGGCTCTTGAACAGAAAATGAGTTACCTATATTGCCTATTTTACTACAGGTATGCAGGCAAAATGCTGTGGCTGGTTTTAAAATGTCTAATATTCCTCTTCTCAGGCTCTGAGACCTACTGTGAAGGTATATGCTGCTGAACCCCTGAATGCAGATGACTGCTACCAGTCTAAGCTGAAAGGGGAACTGACTCCTAATCCCTGTCCTCCAGAAACCATAGCAGATGGTGTCAAATCCAGCATTGGCTTAAACACCTGGCCTATTATAAGGGACCTTGTTGATGATGTCTTCACAGTCACAGAGGATGAGATTAAGGTGAGGCTCTGATAGGAAAGGAAAATACGAAAGAATGGAGCAATTTCTTAGGCAAAAGAGTCTTCTGTTGAGTAGCAACTTGCTCCCTGGGGACTTGACTACGTGACTTCATGACGTGGGATGGTGCCCCAGATGTATTAAGACAACCCTCTCAACAGTAGAAGCAGAGTTAGGATGGGAAAAAAGCCCTGCCTTTCATTGGCGAGCATATACATATGGCCAAGAAGAGGTCAGACTGGGTATATAACCCCATCTGGCCTTTAATTGTAAATAGGCTCTTTCCCCTTTTCCCATTTCACTAATTCTTACTCCCTTCCATACCAACAGTATGCAACCCAGCTGGTGTGGGAGAGGATGAAACTGCTTATTGAACCTACAGCTGGTGTTGGAGTCGCTGCTGTGCTGTCTCAGCATTTTCAAACAGTTTCCCCAGAAGTAAAGAACATTTGTATTGTGCTCAGTGGTGGAAACGTAGACCTAACCTCTCTAACTTGGGTGAAGCAGGCTGAAAGGCCAGCTCCTTATCAATCTGTTTTTGTTTAGTTTATGCAAAAGAGATGGCATTCAGTATCTCTAAACACTTGGAAATTTTGTTTCCTGGTTACTTTAACTTCCTATATTCTTCTCTTAAACAGCTTTCAAATTCCTAACGGAGAGTGGATGTTTCAGTAATAGTTGTTTTTTCTTTTTTAACTAAGTAGCAAGAGAAAAACATCCATAGTTTACTGAGACACCTTGTCAAGGCCAAGAAAAGCCTTTTGCAAAAAGGCAGTAGACCTCTAGGCTAAAGTAGAAAACACAAACTTTGCCTAATTACAACCTGTAGGCTCCCATCCCTAGAGTGTTTCCTAGTAACAATGAGACAGAATCCCAATGAATCCATTACTCCATGTCCACTTCAGGCACTGCTAAAGAAATCTCACTTTTCATCCATGGTACTGGTTCTGGTACACATGGATCATAAGTCCATTTGGGGAAAACTCGTTTATAGAGGTTCATCAGTACTGTGTCCTGAGATTTTAGCTTCCCATCAAAACTGCACTTCATGTGGCCATGAGTACCTAGAAAGAAAACAGCAAGTTGGTCAAATTAAAATAGAAAATTTTAAAGCAGTAGTCTTCTAACCCAAGAGTCATTTAATAGCACTGGGAAAACCTGGGCAAGGCACCAAATCCCATGTTTTCTTACCCAAAGGCTCCTTGATGTGTCCCCTGCGGCCCCACTTTGTTCTCAGTTCCACTGGTTTAAACCACAACACATCCTCTTAGAATGAAACACATAGAAGACCAAGATGAAACATACACCCACAAAACGTAAACCCAACCCTCACCCCACAAAGGCAATCTGATCCCATCCTTCACACCTACCTCTGTTGAAGAACATATAACGCACTACTGCCATCTTAGTAAAAATTTTGAAAGGATGACCACTCAAAACAGCTCTTTTGATGACCATTCTGTCCGGATCCACTGACAGGAGAGAGCCTGTGGCAATGAGGCTGTGCATTCCTAAGGAGCAAAAGCAGAGTAGCAGGCGTGTAAGCCAAGGCCTTTTGTTGCTCCAGTCCATTTAAAGACCTAAACAAACTCTTAAAGTAGGGATATGTTATGCTGCCCTCCTGGATCAATGGCAAAGATCATTAAAGGAAATTCCCAATAAGCCTGGCCCCAGAACCTATCCTAAATATAACAGTCTGAGCAGCATCTACCAATTAGCTATGCTTTGCAAGCAAGATAAAACCCCGTTTGTCATCCTTGCCTCAGACCATCATGAGGCTGAGACTGGGATGTTTCAAAAACTATCATTACCTTCTTCATACCAAATGGCTCTTATATCTAAACACAGAATATAGTTTTAAACTTATAAAGGACCTGCAGGCCTGTTCACCTCAGTGGACTTACCATTGCTATTCTGTTTGAAAAGCAGCACAGATGCAGGCGGAAACGTGATTGGGCCATATACTGTCACCACCAGGGCCACATCAGCAGTCAGGAATCTCTGAAACTTATGTTTATCCGCTACCATAATAGGGGTTAAAAAAGAAAAACGAAAATGTTTTTGAGAAACCATAGGTAATCCAGAAACCTGTGAAAAGCTGTATCACTGTAACTCTTAAACCGAAGGCAACTTATGTTTCTTTACCAGGCTAGTTCTCAAAATATTTTCCTACCTCAATACAACTGAAAGATACAACTCAGTTCTTAACTGGAGGCAGAATCTTGGAGCTTGGACTATACTTAGGGTTTGAAAAAATTCTCCAGATGATTGATACTTATCACCCCTACACCTCATTTGAGAAACAATGCTTTACAGAGAATATCTCCACTAAATCAACAGCTCTTAGTTTTGGGCAAGGATTGGCAGACATTTTCTATAAAGGGCCAGATAGTAAATATTTCAGGCCTGTGGCCATATAATCTCTATTCCAACTACTACTCAACTGTGCCACTAGAGCAGAAAAATAGCCGCAGACAATACGTAAGAAAAAAACCCCACAACTGTGTTCCAACAAAATTTTATTTAACACAACCAAGAGGTGGGGCAGATTTGGCCTAAGGGCCATACTTGCTGATCTCTGATCCTAAGGCCTACCTAAGCTTCTGCTTTAATCTTCAATGAAACCCTCCCCCCTTCTTATTACTGAAGTTATAGGGAAATAAAATATTTTAAAGGAAAGAGAGGTTTATCGCTCATTTAGATAAGCATGGCTAGTAAGACAAAAATTATCCAAAGCATAGATTAATACTGCCTTCATCATCTTCCTCCAGCCATTGCTGAGAGCTGAATGGGTGCAGGTGATGTTCAGAAGCCTCCAAGTTAGTGAAAAGTATATTCCCACTCCTAATGTGTAGGAGTATAATCATTTTACCATAAAAGTGTCCCTGGTCACCACTCTTCAACATCTAGTCTCAACATCTCAGACGCCAGCCATATACCTCTCTTACTCAACTGTGGGCCACACTTAGCCTTCACCCACACTGCCAATGACCATCCGCCAAGGGTTCTACACTTTGACACACCATTTTATAAAGCCCCTGACTCCCATTCAAAACCACTGTGCAACAAATACTCATGGCAGGGGCGCCTGGGTGGCTCAGTTGGTTAAGCGACTGCCTTCGGCTCAGGTCATGATCCTGGAGTCCCTGGATCAAGTCCCGCATCGGGCTCCCTGCTCGGCGGGGAGTCTGCTTCTCCCTCTGACCCTCCCCCCTCTCATGTGCTTGCTCTCTCGCATTCTGTCTCTCTCAAATAAATAAAAAATCTTTAAAAAAAAAAAAAAAAAAAAACAAATACTCATGGCAGAAAAGCCTCAGCACCACACAGAGGTTGCATCACTGGGATGCTTCAGACAGGTTCAGACATTGTGAATAAAAGCATCATTGGCTCCTAGACCAGAGTACTGAAAATATCCCTAACCCAGAAACCTAGAGTTTGAAATTGTGTATTCCGCAAATCGCCACTACAAATCGTAGTCCCCCAGAAGACATTAGATGGACAAGAACCCAGAAGCTTCCCCACTGCTTTACCTGCAGTGTGCTGAGAGAATAAAGGTGAGGCTCGGAAGCGCCTGAACCCACAGTGGAAGATCAGCTCCTCTTTGGCTTTCACAGGTTCAGTGTTGCCAGAGTGCCGGCTCACCACCATATTCAGTACTGACATCTGGGGACCACATAAGAAAAACAGACCTTCATATCTAAAATAGAGCAGCCTTAATTGAAAGAAGGTGAACCAAACTAGCAGGTTCAGATTCCCTTTAATACTTACTTATGGAGAAGTATAGCTGACAAAACGAGATTCACCTTTTATATTTACCAACAACTGGTATTCAAGTCAAACATAGGCTGGTTTTCAGAGCCTTTCACGTATCTTTCTATATAAGCTAACCTTCCGGTGTCTAACATTGCAAAAGCTCAACATCTGCCACAAAATCAGTGCCTTCAAGTCACTCACTCAGCACACGCCTCAAAACCATATTCATTCAAGACCCTTCCCTCCTCGACTCTCAAACTGACCGAAGGCCAGAGCGCTCACATCCACGCCCACACACATGACTGCTAGCCACCAAGATAAAAAAAGAGATCTACGTCGTGGCATAACCCCCACCCCCTTTAAGGCTGCCAACCCTTGGTTAAAAATCTTATCTGATGAACATACTTAGAGAAGTCTCAGAACACAGAGATTGCATCACTGAGATGCTTCAGACAGGTTCAGACATGTTGGGTAACACCATCATTGACTTCTCTATCATATTCTTTTGATTCCTAATCCTAAAGCAGATTTTTCAGATCCCAATGAGGAAAATGTCAGGCACATAAAATTTTGGACTGTCATACAATACAAAACTGATTGGAAAGTTTCATAACTCTCCACTTCCCACAAGACACTAACTCACCTTCTGTTCATGAGGTAGTAAAGAAAATGCAATCAAGGGTGCTCCTCGCTTAAAGTACTCATACACTGAGACAGGGACTTTAGAGACATGAAGTGTGACATACCAGCCAACCTGCCAGAAGAAAAGAGAAAATAATCATGCAGTTACCCTTGAGGTCTCAATAATGATGAAGCATTTCTCCAAATATGTTAAAAGTTATTTAGACTACTCTAAAGCCTACCCTCATCCTTCAAAACTGCCTTTCACAGATGCCTCAATACATAGATTAAACTTTTTCAGTTACCATCTGAAATCTCTTTGTTCTCAATATCACTCTTACCAGTGACTCACTGACTCCTTTAATTTAGCTATGGGCAGCACAAACCTAAGGTACTCATGCTAAGAGAAGGAGTAAAGGACAGGGCACCTTGGCAAACAGAAGCACATTATAAGGCTGGACAAAGGCAGGCAGATACCTCAGCTCCTTCAACATCTTTTTCCTCAATTTCTTTAAAAATGCGTTTCCTAGTATTAGTAAAGTTCTGAAACTGAAAGATCCGAGCATAATCTTGAGGAAGGTTTTCCTTAGGATCCCATGGAGATGTCCGGAAGCTCTTGAGGCCTCTGTATTTCTGAAATCTAGATAGAGAAAATTTTTAAAAACTTTTACACTATCTCTCAAGATAACCTAAGAGCCTAAAACCACATTTCAAAACAGCTTCTTAACAGGGGCGCGTGGGTGGCACAGTCGGTTAAGCGTCTGACTCTTGGTTTTGACTCTGGGTCAGAATCACAGGATCCTGGCATCGAGCCCCGCGTCAGGCTGTGCGTTCAGCATGGAGTCTGCTTGGGATTCTCTCTCTCCCTCTGCCCCTCCTGCTCATACTGTCCCTCTCTCTCTAAAATAAATAAAATCTTTAAACAAAACAAAAACAAAAAAACCCCAGCTTCTAACGAATATTTTCAGAACCAAGCCCCAGTCCCTCACTGACAAAGTCCTTACAGTGGCTCCTTCAGGGAGCAGCTCTTTAATCGGCAAACAAGGTCCTTGATAAAAGTCTTACCTCCCTAATATCCACCATAAACTCGCTGGCTTTAGTCACTCGCCTCCAGAACAGACAATGATCATCTACTCTTCATGCGTTTATTCTTGCCCAAACTCCCCCAAATCTACAAATGTTTTATACTTTTAGTATTAGCTCCTATAAGAAGGATTCATCTTAGTATTTCTCTTTCATTAAAGTACCGTAACACTGTTAGTCTGTACCACACAGTGTAGAACTTGATTATATATTACTGTTTCCTGTATGTGCGTCTTACTTTCCCATATAAAATGTTAGCTCTTCAGGAGCAAGGACAATGTGTTTTCTTCTTTTGCATCACACTGACATAGTTCTGAGCCACATAAATTTGAAATAAAAACATACTGATTTTAGACTTGCTGACTAACCGAATTCTTGCAGCCACATCACGGGGGGTATCTACTTCATCTGGAAACATCTCTTGCAGTCTTTCTTGTTTATATTTCTCCAACATTTTTTCCTCAGCCTCATCATCCACATTTTCATCATCCAGATCATCATGCACAGACTCTCCCATAGTCATAGTTTCATATTCCTCCTCCTCTTCCTTTTCACTGCCCTCATCCTATAGAATAAAGATTATAGTTTCACACCTGTCTCTACCTTACAGGCCACTGAACTAGAAATAAAATAATTTTGGGGCGCCTAGGTGGTTCAGTCAGTGAAGCATCTGCCTTCGGCTCAGGCCATAATCCTGGAGTCCCCAGATCAAGCCCCGCGTTGGGCTCCCTGCTCAGCAGGGAGTCTGCTTCTCCCTCTTCCCCTTATCCCACTCGTGCTCTAATAAGTAAATAAAATCTTAAAAAAAAAAGAAATAAAATAATTTTACTAGACACCCAGTCCAAACCAACATCAATTCTAATATAGACTGAGACAAAGTCTCATTTCTGGCAGTTACAAGTCATTCCTAGGAAACTGATCACACACACACACCTCCAGGATTGCACTTTGCCTTGCATATGGGGCTGTACACAGAAGTGGCCCAAGGGTCCATTTCTTTACCTGAGATTCCTCTTCAATAAAATCCCCATGTTCCATATCATCATATTCATCTTCCCCACCACTTTCACCATCCTCATCCAAAATCCATTCAGCTTGGTAACTGGATGTCCCTTTGGGAACCTTCTTTACCACCTTGGAACTTTTCTTCAAGAAGTCTGTGAAAGCCCAAACGAGTTAAGCTAAATTATATACCTCCTTTCCGCTACTACTCTGGGTATTCTCACCTAGGCAAGATACTAGATATTGCTACCAACACCAGAAATTCTAACAGACACTATGAGTAGAAGGGACTACTTCCAAATTTAATTCAGCTGCCTCAGAAAAAAAAAGAGAGAGAAAGAACTAGCAATAATACACAGATAAATAACTTAGCAAGAAATCAAAGCTGTTTATCTGTTTGCTAGGAAACAATAACACAAGTAATTTTGAAAAATGGAGCAACGCTGTGTCCAGTGTTTGCTTGACACAAACATACAGCCTTTAGAGCTAAGAAGAGAAAAACTGACCTCCAAATAACATCCTCATCCCACTCTATCCTAACTGTGAGTGCTAGAGAAAATCCACAATTCCAGGCCAGACGAATTACAAACAAGTTTGCCAATACCAACCATTAGCTTCACTCAGCTCCTCCTCTGTGGGCCAGGTTTGTTCCCCTTCCATTGGATCTGGGATAACCTCTGTTTGCAAAGATTCTTGTTTATCAGGGTCTGCCTTCATTAGGACCTTAAGGTCTTCCTCCATATCAGCTACAGCATCTGGAGCACAAATCTGAAAACCAAAATAGTTGACAGCAGTCAAACGTTACCCAAAAATCTACCAAATCTAACACAGTAACCAGAGAGATCCCAAAATAACATAGTTCTCAAGTAAAAGAATGAAATAGAATAAAATGGAAAACCAAAACTTGTCAAATGTTTCAAACGTTCAATTTCCTAGCATTTTAAGACTATACCTCTGCTTGCTTTTGAGGCCTTTCATAATCTGGTCTCACTCTTATCTATTTATTACATACCTTACCCCCATCAAGTTGATTTCTTCAGAGTTCAAAGAAACCCTCTGATCTATCACTGTGCCTAAGTTCATGTTGTCTCTATCTTCTTTGATACTGTTTCATCTCTCTTCAACTCACAAATCATTCATCCCTCTCAACACCTGACTCAAGTCTGATTTCTATGAAGCTCCTAGTCTACTTTCTCAACTTCCATAGCAGGTCTATACCTTAACCACACTTTTTCAATCTTTATTTCACAGTTGTTTGCCATTTTTTCTGACCTAATTAAGTTGTCCAAGGAAAAAGACCACATCTTGTGTGTCTTTTTTTTTTTTTTTTGAGATTTTGTTTATTTATTCATAAGAGACACACAGAAAGAGAGAGAGGGAGAGGCAGGCTCCCCGCGGAGCAGGGAGCCAGATGCGGGACTCGAGCCCAGGACCCTGAGATCACGACCTGAGCCGAAGGCAGACACCTAACCATCTGAGCCACCCAGGCGCCCTCTTGTGTGTCTTCTATAAACTCAAAGCCAATTGCTGTGCAAGGCACCTATAAGTGCTGGATAAATACGTAATATGTCAACATGTTCACAGTTGACAACTACCCTACTTCAAACTGGCAGTCACCTCCAGAGACTAATATAGTTGTCTAGGAGTTCAGACTACCTTCTCTGACATTAGTTCACATCCTACACCAGCTTACACATGAATCTACAATACACAATCTTAAAAAAAAGAAATACATGGGGCGCCTGGGTGGCTCAGTCGTTAAGCGTCTGCCTTCGGCTCAGGTCATGATCCCAGCGTCCTGGGATCGAGCCCCGCATCAGGCTCCCTGCTCCGCGGGAAGCCTGCTTCTCCTTCTCCCACTCCCCCTGCTTGTGTTCCTTCTCTCGCTGTGTCTCTCTCTGTCAAATAAATAAATAAAATCTTTAAAAAAAAAAAAATAAAAAAAAAAAAAAAAAAAAAAAAGAAATACACAATCTTTAAGAACATCAGTCTTACCTCCATTGCCATGCCTGGGTCCTTTTGGGATTTGATCACTCTGGGATTTAAAGGGAAAGGGTCCATAGGGGCATCTATCTGTTCCATCTGGAAATCACCCTGTCCAACGATATGCAGCAAGCTATTTACATTCAGAGTCTGCCCACGAACATAGCCTGAGATTTTCAAGGTGCCCACCAAGTTATTTTCTTCACTCGGCACAAAGTCAGCCGCATGAGCAAACAGGTAGGCCCGTCGATCTCGAAAGGCAAGATGCCGTTGCTTTTGGTTAGCCAACTGCCTAAGCAGCACCTCTGCCTCCTGTTGAGTGTCTAACAGGAAAAGTCTGTCATCAGGAAAACGCTTCTCTACTGCTTTACTTAGCTTCTTTCTGGCATCTATTTGTTTCCTTGGTGGGAGACCAGAAACACCCTGGACAGCTAGTGCTGTGAGCAAGAGAGAAAAGGCTTTGTTACCTGTTGTTTCACTACATGTAAATTCCCCCTGTAGTTCACAGACAAGCTAACAGTTCAGTTGTGAGCCCAGAGATCACTAAGAAACCCGACACTCAACTACCCTAAAAATTTTTATAGTGAAACTAAAGTTCATGTTCTTCTTCCTCTGGGCAAAGGGCATTCCAGAAATAAAAAGGGACCTTGATAGATAATTGCTAAGTGATGGACCAAATTTAGGCCATTCATGTACAACCCACCATCAGCCAAATACAATCCAGCTGTTATATTACTGTATCATGTCAGACGTAATGCCTGACAAATTAGGGGTGCATAATAAATGCTAATTCATTTCCCTCCTTTGCCTCTAATACTCCCAACTCACTTACTATAGGTGGGAAGGCCCTGAGCAAAGAGGCAGGAAAGGCAGTAATCCCCAGTGCTGTCCCAGCCTTCTAGTGGGTCAAGGAGGAAAATGATGGTATCCGCGACTTTGGCCATGTCTAACACAGTGTGCAGATCCCCTAGACATACAAAACAAAGTTAGCGGGAAGCAGTATTCGGCATCAGCACATTATACTATAAGAATATCACCACTACTCAAAACATAACAATAGAAAATACTGTTGTATGCTCTAACCTGGCCTTGCAGATGTGAAAAACCATCGATGTTTCAAGCGGGGGCATAACAGCATAAAGCTATGGGTACTTCCCCATTCGTTCACGTGTACTGTTCCAGTGTCCTTATCCTGAAGCAACCAAAAGGCCTCTGGCAGGGAAATCCTTTCATGCAGGGGCACCACCAGTACCTGATGAAAAGGACCATCCTTGCTGCCCAGCTGTCTCTTCTCTGCCAGAACCTAATAGAACGCATCAATGTTTCAGTACTTCGTTTCAGTACTTCGTTTCAGTATTGCCTTTCCCACAGTATGGATGCCCCTTCCTCACCCCCCACTCCCCACTCCCAGCCCACCGCATTTTTCTTGTAAAAGGAAGCATGTATGCCTGGAGAGTGGGCCGGAACTCGGACCAAGGCAAAGAATGCCGTAGCATGAGCCTAGATCTGCACGCCTGACGTGTGACATCCCCAACCCCTTCCCAGGGTCAAGTTTTTTAGTTCGAGGCATTATCCACCTAGAACAGTTGTGAAGCCACACCAATCCCCAATCCCTGCTCCTCTCACCGCCTCCTTCTTCTGCTTTCGGAGTTGGTTGGCGCGATGCCTCTGGTCTACTCTGCTGAGCTCTTTTCTCACCTTCTTGCTTAGGATTTTCAGTGCTAGACGACCTAGAGAAGATCAGTAAGGGATCTTGTGCAAGGTACCAGAGGGTCAAGAAAGGGGACCCTCTCGGCCCACCTTAGAGCCTCTGTGCGGGGTCCAGGCCGGAGGTAGGAGCTCAGTCTGGACATAAAGGAAAGCAGTTAATATCGACTAAACAGCCCTTCTTCCTCCAACCCTATCTTCTCACCCTTGCCGTCCCGCTGCGCGGATCCCCGACCCCGATGGCGCCCGCCTTTATGAGCTTTATTCTGCTGCTTCAGCGGGCCAGAACGGTGAGCCGCCATGCCGCCGCTCACGTGTACCCCGTCAGCACTAGTTCCGGGCCGGACCTAGCGCTTCCGGGTCCCTCTGGGCTGCCCTCCCCGTGGCGGGGCGGGGCTCAGCGTTTCCCCTCGCGAGAGTTTTCCTAACCAGCCTCAGAGAGTGAGACGGTGGGGTCTCTGCAAAACCGCCGGATCTGGGAACAGCACCCCTCGGTTCGAGGGGCCAGGCCGGCCCTCCGACGTAAACTTTTCCCTCGCGGCGGTCTGCGGCTGGGGACCTTGAAAAATCGGATGTAGATTCGAGGTTTAGGCTCTAGGTCCTGAAGGGCTTTTTTGCTACCCGTATTTTCATTTTTTTGCGCTATCAAGTTGTATCACTTAGGAAGCTGTTGAAGTTTCTCCATTCGTGCGAAAGAGGGCTAAGCCCCACCTCTCATCTAGATTTGTGCACGTAGCTCCTCAGTTTGCAGCAGCAGGGGTTACCATCTTGAGCAACCCTTTCTTTCTTTTGTGGGGCTGGTCAAGTCTACAAGGCAAATTGCGTGGAAGGCACTTTTCTCACCTTCACGGGTTCCGTATAAGTTCCCGCTGATCTCATTTATTCCATCCCGCGCCCCCACCTCTCACGTAGCTTCAGGAAGGGCGGGACAGGAGAGGGAGAGCTGGCCTTGACACTCGAGCCCTCAGGGGGATTTAGAGGAACGAGGGAGCTCTGGCCTTTCAGCCAGGAGAATAACGCTGGCTTCCCCATAGCCATACTCGAGGTGCGAGGGACCCCGGCCCTTCCCGTCGGGAAAACGAGCGAGTAGAAATCAAGGAGCGTCCAGGTGGGTTGAGGCCAACTCCGATGTGAGCAACTTTCCCTCAGCCGCGGGGTCCAGGGCGCGTCAACCACTCGGCGCGGAACTGGCTGCCGGCGCTCACAATGCGGGTTCGCACCCTCGGGGCGGGAGCCTGCGCGTTGCCATGACAGCGGCACGCGAGGCGCGCGCCCGGGGGCCCGCCACCCCCAGGAGCGCGCAGCCTCCCCCCGCCCCGACCCCCCCCCTCCGGGTTGCAGAGCGCACCCCCCGCCCCCGGCAGTGGGAAGGGGCCGGGCCAGCCGCCTGACGTCTGTGTGGGGCTCGGAAGATGGCTGCGGAGCCCAGCACCGGGCAGTGGCTGCGGCGGCGGCGGGCGGGGAGCGTGGCGGGCGGGGGCTCCGCCTTGAGCGTGGGGCGCTGAGCTGAGAGGCGCGGAGGCTGCTAGGGCGCTAGGGGGGCTTGGGGGGCAGCTCGGCGACGCCTCCCCGCCACCCGCCGCAACATGGGCAGCGCGGAGGACGCAGTCAAAGAGAAACTGCTGTGGAACGTGAAAAAGGAGGTAAAGTCGGGGCAAGGACCCCCGGGGCTCGCGTCCGTGCCCGCGGGCCCGGGACTGGGGGGGCTCGAAAAGGTCCGCGCTCCCCCTTCCCGGGCGCGGGAGCTCACGGCCCTGGGCCGGGCGGGGGCGGGGGCGGGGTCCTGGACTGGCTGCGGCTCCCGCCTCCTTCCCGGATCTGGGAACAGCACCCCTCGGTTCGAGGGGCCAGGCCGGCCCTCCGACGCTTGTTTGCTCGGCGATCCCGCAGTTCCCCACCCTGTGACGGCAACAGCCCTGGGAGACCAAGGTCGGGGGAGGGGTGGCGGCGATTTCTGGAGAGGTGGTGCTGCCCATTCACTGCCCGCGCCGCCTGGGGAGGGGGCGGGGCCCCGCGCGGCCTCAGACAACGCTAAACCGGTGGTTTGGGGGCTTAGTTTGGGTTTGCCCTACACCCGATTCAGGGATCCCTCTGGGAACTGAGTCGCGGCTTCGGCTTCGGGAGGGTTCGTCGCACACCTCACTGCTTCTCACTCCACGCCCACGTTCCTACCCAGAGACCACGGGGAGGCGGCTTGAGAATGGTTTTTAAGACTCAGATTTTTTTCCCCCGTTTGAGGGAACCCTCAACCCAAATGTCAGGAAGACAGGAGTCCTCCCCTCTACTAATGTCTTTTACCTTGGCCCTGCCCTAAAGCCCATTTCAATTTCATTGTGGCGGCGGGGGGGGCGGGGTACCCATATGAATGACTCACAGCGTATGAGAGCTGGAGAGCTCAAACCTGCAGCGTGGATTAGAATGGATTAGGCCTCTGGAACCATGAACTCCCCACCTACCTCTGTGGCTGTCTTTTACCAGATGTGCAATCTCCCTGAGGGCAGGAAACCCGTCTGTTTTGTCCACTGTTCTGTATTCAGGACCTGGCACACAGTAGGCATTCAATGAATATTTGGTAAATATCTTGGAGACTGCAAGATGGTGGGCATTCATAACCTTGGAATACTCTGAACCTAGCTCTATGTGACTTGAATAAGTCACTTAACCTCTCTGAGATTTAATTTCTTCATCTCTGAAAGAAGGATATGTACTTCATATATAAAAGTTTACCATATTGGTTCCTTTACCCCTTCCTGGAGTTTCAGGATTGGAGAAGACTCTGGGTTCTTAAACTTCTGGAAGGCTCTGGATGGTTCTCCTGCATTAACTATGGCCTGGCTACTGTGCCCTAACATTTATTTGTTCCCTTCCCTCTTGCTGGCAAAGAAGTAGTTGAAGCCATCACCTTTCCAGCTGTGTGTGAGAACTCCCTTGTGACTTTTCCTGTGAAGTGGCCAAGAAAGTATTTTAGGCCAGGAGTATTATCAAATCGGCATTTAAACTCCAGCCCTGGTCTCCCCAAGGATAAGCGAAATCCCAAGTCTCAGGTTATCCGAAGGAAACAAGCAATCTAGTGACAGAGACTCATATGAACAGTATAAACAAGAACAAAAAAGTAGCCATACCTGAACTATGGACAGATGTGCTAGGATTGTTGGTGTGATCCAAATTTAGGGTTGATCGGTGATATAGGAAAGATTTCTTAGAAGACCGTGATTCTTTTTTCAATACTTAGAAGGCTCTTTATACTACTCCAAGAATGATTCCTAAACAATTGTGAGAAATGTCCAAAATATGTCACAGCCATGTGTATTACCTGACAAAGTTTAACCTTCTCTCAATTCTTAGCTCCTTTCTCCCTTCAGCACTTGATTTAGAGAGAAACATCTTTTCCTCTTCTATGAGTAGAAACAGTGGGGATAATTTTAGGCAAGGCTGGTCTTTCAACACAAAACCTCTGGTATAATTCTAGAGTCATCTATAGGTCCTTCTAACCCCCAGATCTGCCCTACCCACCTGTTTCAGATGCCTGCAGGTCTTTGAGCTGTGATTTTATGGTCTGTTTAATAGAAACACCCCTTGGGAAGAAATCTAGGAAGGTTTTAACAGTTTAGAGTGCAGGATCAATCTGATTTCCCTCTACCTAACTGCTAATCATGAGCAGTTTCCAATAGAGAGAAGCCTCCACGTCCTTCCTCCCTCCTCCCCAGGCTTTAGAAGCTTTACCATTCTCCAAACTGTACAGTCCTAGGTGAGAGGGCCTTGGGAACAAGGGCAGCATCAGAACACTGCATGCGATGTCCAAAGAATGTCAAAGACACACTCTGCCCAGAGCTTACTTTATCTGTGAGATTTTATACTGGGGTTGAGGTAATCCATCCCTCTAATCTCCAGTATTACTATCTGTGTCTTGGCAGGTTCCCCCAGGACATCAAAAATGCTTGGCTTAAGTGTTGGGAGCAACTAGAACCTCATACATTGCTAATGGGAGTGTAAAGTTATAACCACTTTGGAGAGCTATTTGGCAAAATCTAGTAAAGTGGAATATAGGTATCAGAAATTCCTTGTCTAGAAATATAAATCCAAGGAAATGAGCACCTATGTTCACTAAAAGACATATCTGTAATGTTCATAGTAGCGCTATTCATGACAGCCCCAAATTGGAAACTACCCACATGCCAGTCAATTGTGCTATGTTAACACAATAGAGAATGAATGATCCACAGCTACATACAACATGAACACATCTTACAATCATACCAGAGAGCAAAAGAAACCCAGTCACAGGGGCACTTGGGTGGCTCAGTCGGTTAAGAATCTGCCTTTTCGGCTCAGGTCATGATCCCAGGGTCCTGGAATCGAGCCCTGCATTGTGCTCCCTGCTTGGCAGGAAGCTTGCTTCTCCCTCTCCCACTCCCCCTGCTTGTGTTCCCTCTCTGGCTGTGTCTCTCTCGGTCAAATAAATAAATAAAATCTTTAAAAAAAAAAAAAAAAGGAAACCCAGTCACAAAACACTACACACTGATTTCATCTATAAAAAGTATAAAAACCCACAAAACGACTCTATGATATAAGAAGTCAGGATAGCAGGAATCCTTGAAGGGAGTAGTGACTGGAAGGAAGTATGACAGTGGTGGGTGCTTGAGGGTGCTGGTCACATGTTCTGTTTCTTCATCTGTCTTGGTTTGACAGGTGTGTTCAACTTGTGAAAATTCATCAAGCTGTATAATTATGATATATATTTTTCTCTATAGTTTTACTATCCATCAATAAAAAAGTTTTGTGTGCGTGTGGTTTTTTTAAAAGTCCTTTCTTAAAGAAAGATGTGACTGCTCATCTTACAAGGTATTTGGAAGCTTTTATATCCAGGTAGGAACCCAAAACATCAGGATTTTATTGAGACAGAAAGAAGGCTGGGCTTGCAAGCATGTGGAGAGTGTCTCTGAGGCCTGGAGGAACCCTAACCTTGGAGAAGAGGGAGTAAATGAGGGGCAGGTTGTTTGTCTATACCCTGTAGTGAGCTAGTTTGTCCCTAACGCGCAGTGTATCTGCCCAGAAGCCCTTCTCCAGCTAAGTACAGATGAGCAAATGGCATCCTGTCTTTCTCCACAGTGGGGTACTTCCTCCTGGACTGAAACATCTGCACTGATTGCTTGTTGGATTTATGACATCTCTCTTCCTGGTTGCCTTTCCAAGAAGACACTTTGCTTCCCCACCCCTCCTATCCCTATGTACTCTCTATTCTGCAAGTGTCCGAATCCAGGCCAGAAGAGCAGGACCAAGCCGTTTGCTTGCCCACAGGCCTTTGATCAGAAAAATAAATAAGATGCTGCCCATTTGTCCACAGGTGAAGCAAATCATGGAGGAGGCTGTCACCAGGAAGTTTGTGCATGAGGATAGCAGCCACATCATTGCTCTGTGTGGTGAGTGACTGGGGGTGGTGGGAAGTGGGTTTAGAACTGCAGACACTGTCCTAGGCCGAGGAAAGAACTGTCCTCAGGTTTAGTAGTTTTCAAATATGGCTGCAAATTAGAATCCAACTCTGAAACATTTGAGATCTCCCTGGGCCTGGTCCCCGACCTACTGAATCAGGATCTCCAGGGCCCAAGGATCTACATATATCTAGTTCCTTTGATCCTTTGTGTGCATCAGAGTCACCGGAAGAGCTTGTTAAAACACAGATTCCTGAGTCCCAACCCTGGAATTTCTGATTCTGGTAGGTCTGGGGTAGGCCTGAGAATTTGCATTTCTGACAGATGGTTCTGATGCTGCTGGTCCAGGGACCACACCTTGAGAACCACTGACCTAGGTAATTCTGGTTTGGGAATCACTGCTCTGGTTTATTTTTACTTTAACTTTGGGGGAAGGGTTTGTAGTTTTGGGTGCTTTCTGTGCCACATCTACTTTCTAATTAATCCCACCCGTGTTGCTCTGGCATCCCAGCTCTCCAAGCACTGGATTGGGTGCAAAACAACATGGGCTACGATAGGAGGGAAAGCCAAAAGCCGTCCCGCCTTACAAGGGAAAAAGTCAGTAATGAAGCATCCCTTTCTCCTCACTGTGAAGACTTCTGCCTTTGCAGGGGCAAGCCTGTCTCTACATACAATAGAGTTTTCTTGGATTTCCAGGAATTCAATCTTCCTTTCAGCTCCCTTTCTCAGGGGACAGCTTGCCATCTCTATGTTGTTTTCCTTGGCCTCTGAGATTGGTGTTTGGGATTTGTGGAAGGGAGGTTGTGTATTTCTGAGATGAAGGAACGAAAGGAGCAAATAAGGGAAAGAGCACTGTTTGACAGTACCATGGTGAGGCAGATAGAGCTGCCCACCATCAGTCTGGCAACAAATGCTGAGGGTCTGCCACAAGCCAGATCCTGTTCTCCGGATAGGGAAATAGCAGTAACAAGATAGAGTCTCTGCCCCGAAGGGCTTACATTTTGTGGGGAGAGAGAAAACCAAATGCACACATAAATGTATCCTGTAATAAAGGTATGAAGAAAAATAAAGCAGAGAGATGAGGGAGAGCAGCTGGGGAGAGATGGCCTGTGAGCAGAGCCTGAGTGACAGACTGAGGATTCACGTGAATCCTGGTGCTCTGCTTATTTACGTCATCTTGGACAAGTTTCTTAACTTCTGTCACCCTTAGTTTGCTCCCCTAAAAACAGGACGGATTCCTATCTCAAGGAATTTTTGTGGGGATTGAGATGATGCATGTGAGCATTTCTAGCACTGTAAGAGCTCAGGAAATGTCCGTCTTTCCTTCTTCTTTGGATGTTGAGGCTGAAACTAGGTTTGCAGGATTTGAGTTCCCACCATCTTCCTTTCGGGTAAGTTTCCTGATTCTTTGAGATGTTATGATTCCCAGAGTTACAAGGAGCAATCTAATCTCACCTTTTCTCAGGCAGAACCTACGTTAGGGGAGAAGCATGGTAGTCTGCAATAAGTGGCTTCGAAGAATATTAAGAACTCTACTCCTTTCCACCTGTGTTGTGTGCCCCTGACATCAGCCACTATCTGTCATTGTCACCAGAAGGGCTCTGCTGGTGGCCCAGTTATGCATGGCTTAATTCCTTATCCAGACCACATACAACAAATACAGAAAACAGAATAAAATAGCACAAACAGCTTGTGCATGGGCACCGCATGTGGGTGGCCAAGGGGGAATAGGGGAAAGAGAGGCAGGGAGAAGAGTTGTGGGTATCCCACATTCAGGCCATTTAGGATGAGCAAACTGTCAGCTCTCCTCTGATCAGTCCAGGGGCCCACAGGAAGCAGTGGAGCTTTCACTTTTGTCTCCTGCCTGGAAGCCCAGGGCTCTTTCTAGCAGGCAGAGATACTACCCTCAAAAGGAATGATACTTCTACTTTCAGCCAGTTGTAGTTGCTGAAACAGAACAGGGGTCTGTGAAATAGACCCAAGTCTCCAGGGTTCTGCTGGATCTCAGGAGGTGCCTTAGGTCTGCCAGTGCAAACTTAAATGTCCACAATCAGATGAGAACGGTCCACACAAGAAGCTGTCTGGGTGTGAGACTGCAGGCAGTGGTGGTGGGGACTGGGGTGAACTGAGTATTGCTTTGCCACCATTCAGCTCCTGCAGGAATGCCAGCCCAGCCTTGCCATGGCCTTTGTTTTATTTTAGAGAAGCCATAAGTCTGGGTTTTTATTTTCAAAGGTTGACAACTAATTCCCATTATGTATTTATTTTTTTATTTATTTTAAGTAGGCGCCAGGCCCGGCATGGGGCACAATGCAGGACTTGAACTCATGACCCTGAGATCAAGAGTTGGATGCTTAATGGACTGAGCCACCCAGGCACCCCAAAATTCCCATTTTTAAAAAATGTGTGGGCCAAACAAAAGGCATCTCCAAGCCTCTGCCAGTTTTGCTGCCCCTGCCTTGGGCTCAGTGCTGTCACTGAGGGGAATGTTAGCAGGACGGGTTGCCAACAGTATAAAGCTAAGTCAAGCCCACGGAAAAAGGAATCCTTGGGCTTTGCCAAAATTGGTATTCAGTGGTGAGGTAAATCCCAATTTGGGCTCAAAACAAGGTATGTTTAAAGCAGTGACTATCAAACTTTTTTCCTGTCTGCAAGCCATTTACATGCATCATACAATAGAATCATAATCAGGGATTTTTGGGAGGAGGTAGAGGAAAGAATAGAGATGTATTGATGGAAAACTGCACCCCTTTGGTTTTTTGAAGATTTTGATGTGCCAGTCTCCTTCACCCCTGGGCAAATGCTCAGAAATGCATTTCTAGTCTGAAGTAGATCCAGTCTTATACTGGGTCCTGCTGTTGTCCCAACCACATCCAGAATTCAGCTTTGTTCTGGGAGGAATTGGAGTGCAGAGAAGGTACTGAGAGATCTGAGCAGAGCAAAAGCTGTGGAGGTTGGATTAACCACGGAGTGGCCACATTCCCTAGAGCCTTGGAGAGCACTGGGGCCCTGGGCCCCTCTGTTCTTGGCAGGGGAGGGCAGGGCCTGGGCAAGATGAGCTGCTCTCAGCTTCCTTAGAGTAGAGATACTTGAACTGGAAACAAGACTCTTCCTGGAGAGCCTTAGAAATGGAACTGAAGAATCCCGGGGGTGAGCCCTGACCCTGGGCAAACCCAGGAAAGTTGTGCCAGACCCCTGTTTCTATTACCCACAGGAGGAGGCAGACTCCCAGGACTGGTGAGAAGTGTGTGTTTCTTGTGTGTGTGCTGTGGTTGTTCCTAAACCTGTTTGTCCAGAAGCTGGTCAGGCCCCTGTAGGTGGAAACCTTGTGAGGAAGCTTTGCTGGCAAGCCCTGGCTGGCAGTGGGGAGGGCTTCTCTGTGTGCTGTTCTCCAACCACACAGCATGGCTGTCAGGATCAGGCCCGCAGCCAGAGGCTGGGGCTTGGGGAGTAGGCCCAAACCTACCATGTAGGAAAGGGGTCTCTGATATCTCACTTTTTTATTTTAAAAAGGCTTGTCAAGTTTGCATTTCATTTCATAAAATGGTCTTTGAAATGTTTAATATAAAGACCTACTGTTGAATCAAATTAATGCACCTTGTTTTTCCTGTGGCTTCTTAAATCCCCAGATGTAAGCTGATGTCTCCTGCCACCTCCTACCCCAAGGGCAAGGTGCTTTTAACTTTTTTTAAGTTTTATTTCTTTTATAAGTACCCCACGTAGGGCTTAAACTCACATCCCCAAGATCAAGAGTCTCCTCCTGTTGAGCCAGTCATGTGCCCCATGGTGCTTTTAACTTTTGCTTTTGGGCAACTCAAGGTTAGGTTAAACACCAAACTGTCCCAGATTTCGCCTTTGAACTCTGCATTTGTAATAATAATATACAATGCTTAAAGAGGACACTTTACTCTCTTCCCATCAGGGACCTGAGGTAATTCAGGCATCAACCCTTGAGCACTGGAGAAGCCGCCATTTCTCTGGACCTGCCCTTCCTCAGGCTCACGGCTAGGTGTGGCTGCCTCCACAGTATTTCTGTGTGCTCTGCTCTGATTGGGCACTGAGTTTGGATTTTAACCTTTGCTGGGTAAAACAGGTTTACAGAGCTGGCCTGGCACAGCAGGTTCTCAGACTCGTAATGTCTCTTCCGCTCCGTAATGTCTCTTCCGCTCCGCAGGCAAGGCATTGCGGGCAGGGCCCAGGCCCAGGTCAGCCCTGCCCCTCAGTCACTGGGGTCCCAGCTCTCCCTGCGCACATCCTCAATCTGCGGATTGTTGCTTCGGGCTGAAGATGGGCTGTGATGGGAGACGGGGTGGAGTCTGTGGAGCTGGGAAGAGCAGCAGGGCTTTATTAACAGCCTGCTCCCCGTTGCTAAGCAGCTTTCATTAGACTGGAAGGTCGGCTGCGGTGAGCTCCTCTGGGGAATGGTGAGGAGATGCTAATGAGCTGGGAGAGAAGCAGGTGCTCTGGAAGGATTGCCTCTCACCTGAGACGTTGCAGCCAGAGCTATTTCAGCACATGCTGAGATTCAGACTCCAGGCAGTTTTTAATCTGTGAAAGGGATTCCTTCTCTCTTCTTCCCACCCATACTGAATGAACAGCTCATTCTCAGGGTATCTGGCTTCTGCCTTTCACCTGCAAAAAATCGAGTAGGAAGGAAGGCCCCTGTGGGGAAGTGACTCCTCTCACCCTGCATTGGGACGAGGCTGTGGGCCTATGGTGGTGGTCTGTAGCCCAGACACTAAGTGTGTGACCATGGCCGGTTACTCAGCAGCTCTGAACCTACCCCAGAAGGTTGATGTGAGGACCAACGGAGTGACACAGGTAAAGCACACAGCATGGAGCCATGTACACAGTAGGTGCTCAGTAAATGTTGCCGTTATCATCATCACCACCACCAGCAACTTTCTACTTTGTTCTTCAAAGTGATCCTACAGGGTGGGGAGATGGGTGAAATAGGTGAGGGGGATTAAGAGGACACTTACCATGGTGGGCACTGAATAATATGTAGAACTGTTGAATCGGTAGGTTTTACATCTGAAACTAATATAACACCGCATGTTAATTACATTGGAATTAAAAAAAAAAAAGTGATCCTATAACCTTCCCCATCAAGCCGTCTAGAACCTGCTCCAGGATTTCATTCGAGAATCCATGTTTCTGAGAGTTTGGAGCATCTAAACAATTAGAGAAATTTGAACTCCAGGAACTCAATAATATTAAGAAATGTTTATTAATTTTGTAGGTGCAATCAAGGTATTATATATCTCTTTTTTAAAGAGTCATCTTTTACAGATACCTACTGAAGTAGTCATAGATAAAAATATATGATATCTAAAATTTGCTTCAAAATAACTTGGGGATAAGTGAAAAAGTGGTTGGAGGTGGTATAGCTGAAACAAGATGGGTCATGACTTGACCATTGCTTGAGTTAGGTGATGGGTACATGGTGTTCATTCTGTCATCCTCTTTACTTTTGTATATATTTGGAATTTTCCATAGTGAAGTTTTTTTGTTTTTTTTTTTAAGAGGAGGAAGAGATATAGTGAGTATAGACAACTCTCCTGAGAAATTTTACATGAAGGGGAGCAGCTAAATGGTTCAATACCTGAATGGGGATATAGGGCCAAGGGAGGTGGTAGTGGTGGTGGGGTTTTTTTGTTTTTGTTTTTGTTTTAAGTTGGAGAAGTTACAGAATGTTTATGTACAAATGTGAAGAACCTAATGGGAAAACATTGAAGATACAGGGAAGAGAAGTGGTGTTTGCTGGAATGATGTTCTTGAGAGGTGAAAGGGGCTGAAACCCAATGTGTAGGTAGACAGGGTGCCTTAGAGAGGAGCACAGCCAGACCATCTGTAGGGACAGGAAAAAGGCAGGAGTGCAGGGAGAAAGACACCAATGCTAATGATCACCTTCAGGGTACTTGAGAAGTAATGAAGGAGCCTTTTGCACTTATGCATAGCCTGTTGCTTGTAGTCACTCAAAACCTATTGAGATGGGACCTGTTCCTTTCCCTCATTGCAGCTGAAGCTCAGAGAGATTTAGTGCTTTGCACAAAGTCAAATAGCTAGTAGGGAAAGGAGCCAGAGTTTGAATCCATATCCGTCTTGCTCCAAAGCCCGTGCTACCAGGGATGGGTCCACCCGTGTGGCCTACCTAGGAGAGGAGCCTTGAGGTGTGGGGCATTGCGGAGCAGTTGGCCCTTGTGGAGACATGGCTCAGGTCACCGAACAGTGGACTCGGGGTGTTCAGAGATACTCTGGGAGACAGTGGGTCCTCGCTGAGCTGAGCGAGGCCAGCACTGTCCCGGTTCCCTGGAAAGCCATTGTGAGTGCTGTACATGTAGATTCTGCCCTGTATCTCCATCGGGGCGAAGAAGATAGATGTATGTGGGAGGAATTTCATTTTCCTCACCTGCCAGGTTCTGGATTATCAGGGCAGTTCTTTCTCCTCACGAAGAAAGTCTGAATGGGAGAGTTGCTTTCTTGTCTTAGGGCATCGAACCAGGCTGACTGCCCCTGAAAGCTGAAGCAGTCAGCGTCACTAGTGCCGGCGGACAGAAAATATACTCTAATTACCATAGAAATGCTCGTTCCGGGTCGAAGCAGCTGCTGTAGATCCTGGGTGGAAATAGCCAGCCAGGGAAATGGGGAGGACCGAGGTGGGGGATGCCTGCCCTCTCCCCTTTGCTCTTCCCACTTCATCTGCTACAGACAAAATATTGATTTCTCCCATTGGCAGTTGGAGGAAGTTCCGCCTTGAAAAAAAGGCTGCCCATCCCGCCCATTCCTTTACCTCCAGAGAGGCTGCTGCATCCAAACCATTCAGCTTTTAAAAATTCTGCTCTGGGGGCACCCGGCTAGCTCAGCCCGTGGAGCATGCACCTCTTGATCTCGGGGTCGTGAGTTTGAGCCCCACGTTGAGCATAGGGACTACTTTTAAGGGGCGCATGGGTGGCTCAGTCGGTTAAGCATCTGCCTTCAGCTCGGGGTCATGACCCTGGGGTCCTGGGATTGAGCCCCACATCCGGCTCCCTGCTCAGCGGGGAGTCTGCCCCTACCCCCTGCTCATGCGCACACTCTCTTTCTCAAATAAATAAAATATTTTTAATAATAATAAAAATTTAAAAAAATAAAAATTCTGCTCTAAGTAGTATCCTCAAAAACTCCAGGATCCAAACCAGCCACCTGTGGCTGACTGCTCCACCCCTCAGTTTCCTCACTTGGATTCTCTATGGAAACTACAACCACCCAACTCCCCCGTTGCACAGATGGCAGCCAGCAGAGGTGGGCGAGCAGCCTGCTCTTCCCGTTACCATCCCTTCTTGGCTCAGAGCCTTGGGCTTAGTCTTCATGTCAGGCTGTGCTGACTCTGGATGCAGTGTCCCTGTGTCTCAACCAACTGGCCTAGTTCTCCGAAGGCCATTCAGTGGATCCCTCTATTACCAGGCCCCTTGGCTGCTGAGCACAATTTTAAAACATAGGTATGTATGTGAGAGCCAGGGTTGTTGCTGAAGCTCCCTGGGCTGATGGAGGACCCTTCTCAACCACTGCTGCATGTCCTGGGCAGCCATCGTTTTAGTCCATTCTTATGGGCCCTGGAGATACCGCAGCTTGTCCCAGCCCACTGAATTTTCTCTGGTCCTTGCCTAGCGCAGATCACCTGTGGCTAAGCTAAGCAGAGCCCTGGTGCTCTTGTGGGGGTGGGGAACCAAGCCAGTTGGGAGGGATTGCTGAGGGAGCTGGTGAAGGACTGGGTGCCCATGGACAGACCCAGCCTTTCTGGGTTTTGTGATTTTTGATTCACCTCCAGGCTAGAGAAAGTTTCTAGCATCATCTCATAATAGAATCATGGTATCTGGGTTGGAATGGTCACCTGTTTATTATAATTATTATTCTGATTTGATAATATATTACCTGGTTCATAAATCAAAACTGTACAGAAGTTATACGGTGTAAAGTTTACTCCTTTACTTGGCTCCATTCACATCCCACTTTCCCTCTACTTACCCATTTCCACCCAGGTAACCGCTACCACTTTTGCTTCTTATGCATCCTTCCAGAATTTTTTATCCTAGTAAAAGAAATTGTATTCTTTGTTTCCCCCATACACACCCTTTTTGTAATGAAAAGGTATGCAATCACACTGCCCTGCATCTTGCTTTAGGAAACTTTTCATTGTTAGTTCCTAGAAAGCATCTTCCCTCGTTTTCAGAGCTGTATAATAATCTGTTGTGTGAATACACCATATTTACTTAACCTGTCCCCACTGATGGACATGAGGATAGTTTCCAGTCTCTTGCAGGTATATCTGTGGACTAGGTTCTCAGAAGAGGGGTTACCAGGTCAGAGGTTATCTGCACTACTGATGGATAGTGCCACACTGTCTTCCCAGGAGTGGTGCATGGTGCCAGTCAGCTGTCCCCACAGCGAGGTCTGAGAAGATCTAGTAACTTCCCGGGTCCCTTCTATCTCTGTCTACCAGTGTCTCCTCTATTCTAAACTGGACTCCTTGGAATGGTTAAATCAGTGTGTAAGGATTTGTGGGAAGGGGCCCTAGAGGCTTCTGTTAGCACTTGTGGTCTCCAGCCCATTTAGCATTTGTTAAGCCCCGTAACTTAATAGACCTTATTGGGACATCAGAGGTTGGTGAGGGAAAGTTCCAGGGCTGGTCTCGGCCTATCAGTGCAAGCTTTTCTCTGGGAAGATGGTGCCAGGGCTTTTGGGAGAGATGTCCACAGCAAGGTTCTTGTAGTTCCCTGAGCCTTCTTGTCAGGGGGATGGGATGACAGAGTAGAGAGGGTACCATGGGCTCATCTGGCACCATAGCTCCGAAGTTCTACTGGAAGACCAAGGTGAGGGGTGAGAGGGTTGTGCTTACTGAACCATGTCTGTTTTTCTGTTTTGTTTCTCTTTATTCACCCAAACCTTTCCAGTACAACCAATGACCAAAAATAGTGTTGATTTGTATTAATTAGTACACATTTGTCCCACATGAAATGAGCTAGATATCAGGGATGTCTCACCCCTCTTCTGGTGGATCTAGGGTTGCTGTGGGTGGTACCGGGACCTAGTGGAACAGGGGTTCCTGAGCCTTCACTTAGAAGGAGGATGGGTGGGGCGCCTGGGTGGCTCAGTCGGTTAAGCGTCTGCCTTCGGCTCAGGTCATGATCCCAGGGTCCTGGGATCGAGTCCCGCATTGGGCTCTTTGCTCAGCAGGGAGCCTGCTTCTCCCTCTGCCCCTCCCCCTGCTTGTGCTCTTCCTCTCTCTCTCTCTCTCTCTCTCTGTCTCTGACAAATAAATAAATAAAATCTTTAAAAAAAAAAACAGAAGGAGGATGGGATGGGTTGACTTGGTGCTTAAGCCATGATGACCATCTCCTGCCACAGCCCTCTACCCTGGGGAGGGGTCATGGTGGCAGTCTGGGGCAGAAAGCGGAATAAGGTGCTGGAGTTCTGCTTGGTGCTCTGGTTCGGTCAGGAAAGGCGAGGCATGGGCCTCTGGATGGTTTCTCCTGGGAAGGGGTGCTTGACAGTCTGTGAGAGGCCCTCCCTGGGGAGCAAGGGCAGCGAGAGAATTGGACCTCATTGCTGATGGTGCTGCAACTGAGTTCTGAGTGGTGTTCACTGTACATTGTGGGGCAGGGAGAGTCTTTATACTTGCACCTCTGAGTTTTGACCAGTGTAACTGTCTGTGGTTCAGCTCAACCGAAAAGTCTTAGAGCAAGGATTCTAAAGCTTTTGGGGATCAAGTACCCCTTTTAGAAGCTAAAAATCATAGATACTTTATCCAGAAAAACACTCAGGTAAGCATGCTGGAGCACACCAATGATTTTCCTCTTAGGATAGTAGTTCTCAATTATTATTAGTGTTATTGTTATTACTATTTTCTCTACATGCTGCACGCAATATTTTTCATTGCATGTGCTGACTTTTGGAGGACTGAGGGGCAGACAGCCCTGTGGGAATGGGGAAGGACAAGTATAGTTTGAACAGTCACTGGCCAAGGAGCCCTTGGAACTGGGTTAAGAATACCTGGCATAGAGAGTCGTTTACGTTGCTTGGAAGGTAAAGATTTCTCCTTCCTCAGACATTGCCTGGCACCTTGCCTACATTTCACAGAAGGAACTTAGGGGCTATGGGGTGAGCAGGAGGGTACTGGGCATGATGCTTGGGCTTCTCTCGATATTCTCTACTTGCTGTAATTGCTGAGGGATGCCTCTGCTCACCCCAGAGAACCCTAATGCCTGTGCTCATAGGCTGCCTGAGAGTGTGGGGGAGGCCAGGCGGGATGGGAGCGCTACTACCCACCATTCCCAGGCTCCCCAGCCTGGCTGCATTTGCAATCTCCTGGGGAAGGTGGGAAGGCTAATGGCTCATTATGCCAGCAATTAGTCACATCACTGAGGCACATGATTCCCTCCAGGACTGGTGCCACCTCCTGCCACTCTGGCTGTGTTCAGTGCTGCTTCTCTCCCACTCTGAACGGGGAGTGCAATCCCAGGAAATGGCCACCACTTTCCTACAGGTGCTGCAACCCCAGGACCAAGTGACTGGGACTCACTCACCTGTACATCACAGGGCCACCCAGGACCTCCAGGGACCAAGGGGACAGTCATGGAGTGGAGTATGTGGACACAAGTAGAGATTCCCCCACATGCACCATAGACACATGATATGTGTAGGTATATCTGTATACACTTGTGCACATACATGTGTGAACATGCTGTGAGGGAAAGGCTGGGCCTTATAAAATAAAGTCCTCTGAGGCCTGAGCAGGGAAGAGCCCAGCAGGAAGCTCCTAGAAGAGGGAGGGTCCTGCCTTGTTTCCCCTCCCTTGGGATGCTCTTACCTGGTCCAGCATCCAGGTCAGTCCCCGGGATTCTTTCCAACTTCTTAACTTCAGTACCAGAGAGGGCCAGACAAAACTCTTTTTTTTAAAGGTTTTATTTACTTATTTGACAGAGACACAGCGAGAGCAGGAACACAAGCAGGGGGAGTGGGAGAGGTAGAAGCAGGCTTCCCGTGGAGCAGGGAGCCCGATGCGGGGCTCGATCCCAGGACCCTGGGATCATGACCTGAGCCGAAGGCAGACGCTTAACGACTGAGCCACCCAGGCGCCCCCAGACAAAACTCCTAAGGACAGCAGTGACTGCCTGTCAGTTACTGAAAATGAGAACAAAAACCGGGTGAGAGCCTGGGAAAGTGGTTATTTCCTGAGGCCAGGCTTCATATTCTAACAACACTAGTCACAGTCAAGTTGATGGGGCCTTAGTTCCCGTCTTCCTGAGAGAGCAGCATCTCCACCCACCCCTGGGCAGCCTGTGGCCCCCCATCCTCTTCCTGCCAGGGAGAGGGCTTGCAAAAACGCAGCCCTTGCAGGTTAACTGTGGAACAGGATCTCGCCCAAAAGGGCTGAGGACTCGGGAACCAACAAGGACGGAGTGCTTTCTGGGAGCCAGACTCATGCACGGAGTTTACCCCGTTCGTCCCATGCAGCGTTTCATGCCAGTCCTGAGAAGTAGCGCCATTTCGTAGATGAAAACAGGCTCAGAGTGTTTTCCCCCACGTTTCCCAGGGTGGTGAGTGGCCGTGCTAAGCTCCAGACCCTGTTCTGACTCCCATCTCCGGCAGAGCACTGTTGTCAATCCGTATAGAAAGAGCACCTGTGACATGAGGGGAGCGCTCCTCCTCCCACCTGTGGGCCCCCCAACACACCTGGAGGAAGTGAAAGGGGCTGGGCCAGGGTTTGAGGTCCTGGGTCATGGTTCTGGCTCTGCCACTCCATGACTGTGATCAACTCCCTTCCCCTTTCTGGGCCTTTCCCTCATAATGGCCGAGCACCGCCCCCCATACATACTAATATTTTTAGACTCTACACATGCCTGGGGCAACTCCCCACCCTTTTCCCCCAAAGTCCTTCTTTCCTCCCTGCAGGATCCAGATGGAGAGTATAAGCCTAGCCCCTAAACACATGAATGAGTGAAAGGAAATCCTCCCAGCATGGGAAATAGAAACCTCTCTCGGCTGCAGGGCTCATGAATAATTCAGGAGCCGCTATTGGGTCTGATCTCTGTAGTGGCCTCATCCATATTTCACCTCCTTCCCATAGCCCTGTTCCTTAGCAACCACATCATCCATGCTTTCCGGGAGGGCTGCTGGGCCGTGTGCTCCCTGCATCGCCTGTCCTGTCGGTGCTGTCCATGCTTGCCCTCGTGGGCGGGGGGAGGAGCCACTGGAACTGGCAGCTTTGGTCCTCAGAGCGCCGGGGCAGTGCTGCACACAGGAGGCATGTGCCCACCAGGCGAGGGATGGTATGGCATGTCAGCCCCTGCAGGTCCTCCCTGGCCTGCCTCTGACGGAAACCTCTCCCCCTCCTCCCAGCCTGGGTCAGGGCCTGCCCTGACCCTGCTGTGCTCTCCATAGGTGTGCGGAAGAGGAGTGTTTCTCCCTTTCCCCCTCGTGCCCAGGCTCAGGTGCTGGTTTTCTTTGTGGCTCAGGTGCAGTGGAGGCTTGTCTCCTACATCAGCTGAGACGCCGTGCTGCAGGCTTCCTGCGCAGTGACAAGATGGCGGCCCTGTTCACCAAGGTGGGGAAGACGTGCCCAGTGGCTGGGGAGATATGCCACAAGGTACAGGAGCTACAGCAACAAGTAGAGGGCAGGTGAGTCCTGGGCCAGCTCCTGCCATCACTCACTTCTGGTCTTTGCACTTGTCATTTGCTCCCTCCCAGGTTGGCTTCCTGGGCTCATTTCTTGCAGGGTCCCTTGGGTGAGAGACCAGCCTAAGGGTGGGGGGTTGGCTCCTTTTGGACACAAGGCCCCACTTCAACCCTCATCTTAGTCAGTCCTCTGGGTTCTTGTGGCACCAAACTCTGCTCCTAACACCACCTATCTGGGGCTTACTCCCAGGCCCTCCACTCCTGAAGCCCACCCTCTCTTTGCAGGAAACCCTTAGCAGGCAACCAGGATGCCCTGCGGAGACAGGGCTCTGCCAGCGGGAAGGGCCCAGCTCTCAGCCTACAGGCCTTAAAGCACATATGGGTGCGCACAGCGCTCATCGAGAAAGTGTTGGACAGGGTCATGCAGTACCTGGTGGAGAACTGCAGGTGACTGCCCCATCCCCCAAGCAGCCCCTCCCTGGGGCTCACCTCCTGAGCAGTCCTTTAGCCCTCCCCCTCAGCATGCATGATTGTCCCCAACAGTGTATAGGCATGCCCGTCTTCCCTTCTAGCACCCGGAAAGCATAGACCACACAGGGCACCCCCCAAAGCTCAGTCCTTGTGGACTCATTTCTTCTTAGTGACTCACATGAAAGGGTCTTTGTGGGGATGTCCGTACTTGGTGGGCTTGATTGCCCTGGAATGAGTCTGTCTCTCCCCCTGGCAGCAAGTACTACGAGAAGGAGGCTTTACTGGCAGATCCTGTGTTTGGCCCCATCTTGGCCTCTCTTCTAGGTGAGCTGAGAGCAGAGAGGCCTGTGCTGGGCCAGTGGGGGCTGAGGGGCAGGTGCTGAGGGGGTACCATCTGAGCTAACTGTCCCTGTCTTCACAGTGGGACCCTGTGCCTTGGAGTACACCAAGCTCAAGACAGCTGATCACTACTGGACTGACCCCTCTGCTGATGAGCTGGTCCAGAGGCACCGTATCCGGGGTCCCCCCAGTCGCCAGGACTCCCCTGCAAAGCGCCCAGCCCTAGGAGTAGGTATCCCTCTCCCCACCCCTTATACTTATCCAGGCTATGCCCATGGGCCTGTAGGGAAGGGCAGCTTGGCCTCCATGTTCCTTGCAGACACAGGCTGGACCTTAGAGATGCACCAAGGTCGTGGCTACCTCAGGAGAGCCATTTATCCCTGCTGGCACTTATATAAATGCCAGGAGCCCATCACTGGTCCATGGCTGGAGAGCAGAGGGCGGCCGAGAGCAGACCCCGGACAGAATGGACCCCTGGGTCAGGTAGAGAGGCTCTGCGTGGAGGCCTCAGGTTGTCTGAGGCGGATTTCGCAGGGCTGGGCACTGAGCTGTGCCTTTCTGCCCAGATTCGGAAGCGGCATTCGAGTGGCAGTGCGTCAGAAGACAGGCTGGCTGCCTGCGCCCGCGAGTATGTAGAGTCCCTGCACCAGAATTCAAGGACACGGCTGCTCTATGGCAAGAACAACGTGCTGGTGCAGCCGGTAAGCGAACTTAATGCCCACCCCCTCTCCCTCTTCTTAAAGGCCCAGGACTAGAACTTTCCCCTGACTGGAAAGTCCCCTTCCTCAGAGGCTTGACTAGAGAGAAGGGGGGAGAAGGGCCCTACCCCTCACTTCACAGTTTCACATGCCTCGTGCCCAGCCTTGAGTTGGCAGGAGCCAACTCAGTTAGTTAGCATCTGCCCTGCTGAGAACCAGGCTGTCCAAAGGTGGGAATGGCGAGCGGCAGGCAGGGTGAACACCTGGCTTGGGTACGCCTGGCCCAGGACATACCTGGCGTCCGGGAGGCTGACAGGACAGGGCCAGTAGCACCAGGCCAGCCGGGGAGAGGAGGTGCCCACATCTGCGTGTGGCTCATGTTCTCCCGTCCTTCCTCCTGGCCTCCACTCCAGGATCCTGTGACTACTAGCTCAGGCTCCCCAGCTCCCGTTGGGAGCTTATGTCTCATAGGCCTCTCCTGGGAGCCTCAGCACCTTGTCACCTCTGCCTTCTGCTGTGTCTCCTCCCCATAGAAGGAGGACATGGAGGCTGTCCCTGGCTACCTCTCCCTGCACCAGTCTGCAGAGAGCCTAACTCTGAAGTGGACCCCCAACCAGCTCATGAACGGGACTCTGGGGGACTCCGAGCTGGAGAAAAGGTGGGGGCTCGGGGACTCCAGGCAGGGGGGTGGACAGACTCCGCTTGCTCCAGGAGGCAGGACTCACTCCTTATCCCGATGCCAAGAATTGCAGGAATAGGCTGCCTGGAGAGATTCCCAAGCTCTCTAAGATCAAGCCAGGCCTGGGCATGAAGAGGTTTGCCCGAGCCAAGCTTTAGGCAGCTGAGACTGCCAGGCTCTGTGCCATGACAGCACGGGCCCAGACGGACATGGCTGGCTGAGGTCACTTCTCGGCCACAGTCCTCCTGTCTTCAGGGTCGTTTTACAGGTTTTGGCGGTGGGAAATGAAGAAAGCGGGATGACAGGCCTTGCAACACAGTGACATCGATCTGGTTCCTTTCCAGCGTTTACTGGGACTATGCCCTGGTTGTTCCCCTCAGTCAGATCGTCTGCATCCACTGCCACCAGCAAAGTGAGCCTCCCTTGTCCTGGGCACAGGGTTGAGGAGAGAGAGAGACTGCCCTCTCCTGGCCACATACTGTGCACGGCCCATTGGATGTCTTGTCCTCCTCCTGTCGTGCCCATGCACCCAGTTGGGAGGCCTGGCTGACTGGGCTGTGGTGATGACCAAGGGGTCTCAGGGAGGCCTAGCCTCACTCACCCGTGTACACCCCACAGAGAGCGGCGGCACGCTCGTGCTGGTGAGCCAGGATGGCATCCAGAGGCCACCGCTGCACTTCCCACAGGGAGGACACCTGCTGTCCTTTCTGTCCTGCCTGGAGAATGGGCTGCTGCCCCGAGGCCAGCTAGAGCCCCCACTCTGGACCCAGCAGGGGAAGGTACCTCAGGGCTTGGGACACTCTGAGTAAAGGGATGTGTGAGGGGGGTTCTCTGCTCACGTCCTTCCTTTCCCCACATGGAGTTCTTAGCGGCTGCCTTGGGTGGGACCTTGGATCAGACGCTGCCCTGCACAGGCCGACCACCCACCCTTCCCTCCGTAGGGGAAAGTGTTCCCCAAGCTACGGAAACGCAGCAGCATACGGACCGTGGATGTGGAGGAGATGGGCACCGGGCGGGCCACAGACTACGTGTTCCGGATCATTTACCCCGGCCACAGGCACGAGCACAGTGAGTGTCTCAAGCTTCATCCATGGAGGAAGCGAGAAAGATGCTCAGGGAGGCAGGGGAGTGCAGTGTTAACCCAGGAGGCGTGGCAGGCAGGGTCCACTCACTGACCAGGCCAGGTGGAGAGGAGCGGTTCATTACTCAGCCTCTCACCAGACCTTCCCCTGTAGATCATCCCTCTGAGAAGCTGCCTCTCTTCTACCTAGCTGTCTTCCCCCACCTCGTCACCCCAAGATTCTTGGCTCAGCCAATATCGTACAGTATTCTCTTAGCCTTTCCAGCCCTGGCCCAAGAAAAAAAAATGTGGTGAGACTAGATAAAGAGAAGTTGGAGAACTCCATTCCTCCCTGGCCCACGGCCTGACCTCCACAAGGCAGCCTGGGTGCAGGGTCAGTGCTTCTTTTTGCATGGTGCAAATTGTTCACTGACTCCCCTAGAGCCAGAGCCCTCCTCGGACCAGCTACTGGTCAGAGGAGCTGTAGCTGGAGTAGGGGTACACCTGAAGAAGGTGAAACTTGGAGCTGGCCGGGGGACCTTGGGGACTGGGGGGTGCTGAGAGATGGCTTGGCTCTCATGGGTCCTGCCGCACCTGAACGCACACCTTTGGGCCCACGGGGCCTGTGGGTAGGTATCCGCCAACACCGGACTTCCCTTTCTGATGTGAGTGCCATTGCCCCTTATAGGTTTCTCAGGGCCAGAGTCCCCGGTCTTGGGGGTGAGGTCCGGGGATTTACCAGCGCGGAGCATTTATTGCCAACTGAACCACCTGCTCCCTAAATTTGCTAACTGGTGCCAGAAGTTGTCAGGGAGTTGTCTCTGTCCTAGCAGACGGACAACCAAGACGGCAAGCACACAGCCATAGCACAGATGGCCCCAGCAGGCCTGACGGGCCCAAGCCACGGCGGTCCCCCTCCCAGAGGTGCCTAACTAGGAGCCGTGCCTTGTGTCAGAATGTGTTTGCAAAGCTGGCATTTAATCCTGGGCTGCTGCGCAGCTGAGATGACTCAGTCTCCATGTCCCCTCTTTAAGCCTTGGCATCTCCCAGTTCTGGTCACTTTGCTTCAAGGACTGCACCCCCAGAGGGTGAGCCAGGGCCCCGGGAGGTGGAACCTGGCGGAGTGACTGAGGTTCTGCTCAAGTGCAGCGCTGGGCAGACCTTGAGGAGGTTGGGGTTCACAGTCTGAAGAGGGGGGTTTGGGGTAACCTGCAGATTTGCTTCAGCCTGACTCTGATGTGAGCTGAAGACCGATCAGGATCCATCTGCCAACAGTCGTGCCCTGCTTTGGCCAGGGCTAGGGAGCTCCTGAGCCGCCTGCCTGTCCCCACTGGTCCCTGTCTTTCACTCCCCTTACTCCCCCCCCCCCCCCCCCCCCCCCCCCCCCCCCCCCCCCCCCCCCCCCCCCCGTCAGCTCTCCGTCTGCTGCTCTTCCTGGACAGGGCCTCCTCCAGGGGAGCTCTGGAGCTGCCTCTTCCCCTCACTCTCTTCCACACTCTCCCCCGTAAATCATCCAGACAGCTCTCGGTCCCCCCAGCCCGTTCTCAGTGCCCAGCAGGTTTGAGGCGACCCAGACCCTGGTCCCCTCCTTGTAAGGAGGGAGTCTGGTGCCTCCTGCCAGGACCAGGTCCTCATGCCTCTGCCTCTCTCGCTGTTCTCTTTGAGCAGTCACTATTAACTACCACCACCTAGCGGCCAGCCGCGCGGCCTCGGTGGACGATGATGAGGAAGAGGAGGATAAACTGCACGCGATGCTCTCAATGATCTGCTCGCGGAACCTCACAGCTCCCAATCCGATGAAAGGTTTTTATCCCTGCCCCGCCCCTGCCCCGCCCCATCCCCTGGGCCACCTGCCACCCACCGCAGGGGCTCGGACGGCAGTGTTGGCATTATGGGACTGGGGTGGTCCCCCATCAGGAGGCAGGTCAGGGAGGGCAGAAAGAGGCGCTGGCAAGAAGAGGGGATGGTACAGAGAGCAGGGGGCTCGGGGCTCCCCAGTGAGTCTGGAAGGGAGAGGGCTTCATGCCTGAGAGTGAGGATCCTCTGGTAGGAAGATGTGACTATCTGGTCGCCTCTGGGGAACCTCGAGTGTCTTTCCAAGCACTACACCCACTCCTGGGGGCCGTGCTGGCCAAGCTGCGGCATTGTCTCTTTCTTTCTCCCCTGCTGGCTGGGAAGACTGGCCTCCCGGCCCTGGACCTCTGACTTCTGACTTAACAGAAACAGGATAGAGGTTCAGGCCCCTCCCGGGCAGGGATGGGAGCTGGACAGCTCACACGAATGAGTCCTGTGGCTCAGGTGAGGTGTTGGAGCCACCATGGAAAGAGACCCAGGGCTGGGTTTACTCAGCAGGGCTGACGGCTCTAGCAGGTACTGCCTGGAGCATGAAATCTAGAAATAAATGTGCCGGAGGTCTAAAACAGGTGTTTCCCACCCTCACAGACCTCAGAGTCCATGATTACAGAGGAGGTCCCTTCACTGTAAATGACCCGGCACAGTGCTGAGTTCCTCCACATTGGTCCCTCTGTCCACCACCCATCCTTCTTAGCACAGAGATAGGTGGGTAGAGGAGGAGAACCCTACTCTTTATAGAGAGCGATTGGCCAGGGGACCTGAGAAGTCTAGGCCAGATGCTCAGGGAAAATTGGTTATGAAGGGGCTGGAGCCAGCTTTCTTGGAGCTTAAGGGAACTTCCCTGTCCCCACCCATTCCCATGCCACAGAATTAATTTCTTCTCCCCTTTTCCTGCCCCTACAGAGGGTATCTAAGAATATGTGACACTCCCCTTACGCTTCCACAAACTTCTGCCAAACAGCCCAGTTCCTTAGCCCAGCCACCAAATCAGCACTGAGGCCCCCGGCCCGCCCACTCCCTGGGAAGCTAAGTCTGTGGCCTAGCACGCAGCACACCCCCAGCACAGCCCTGCAGCCGCCCCCCCACCTCGTGCCTGCCCTTGTGCCTTGCCTCCCTCGTAGCCCTCCTGGCAGGACCCACAGGCCCCCTTGAGCGGGAGTCCAGGGGAGCCTCACTTCTGAATTTGTCTGCACACAGCCCGCTGTCTGACTCCTTGCAAACCTGGGCTCGGGACTGATGCTTATTTACAGGTTAAGGGACTTGGAGCAGTGTAGGAAGGCTGAGTCAGGAAGGACAGGGATCCCTTTCTTACCGCGTGAACTGGTATCAGGCTGGAGGCTGGGGGTCCCAACAGAGCCCCTGTCTTGGCAGACTTGGCACTAGGAAGCCCAACCCCGACTAGTCTTAGGGCCGAGGCCTCCAGGGTCAGAGAAGCCCCCGTGCCCATGGAGTCCAGAGGCCTCGGGGCTTGTCTGGGCTTCCACTCGGGGAACTCGGGAACCAGACCAACCCAATATACAGCCCCTGGGCCCCCAGTACTTGGGGAAAGGAGAGGAGACCTGAGAGGAGAATTGGCAGGTGGTTGGGGATTTGATGTGGGAGCCCCCACCTCCACCCCAGTCCATAATGACAACACTGTTGAGTCCGTTCTACTAGCCGTTGCTTTTCAGGCCTGCCACATGCTTGACTTGTGCATGTGAATCAAGTGGCGGGTGTCCAGACTCTCCTCTCCCTCCCCCCACCCCACCTCCTTTTCCTGCTACCTCCCCACAGAGCAGAGATGCTGTTCACTCTAATTCTGCTCCAGGCCAGGCACCTTTCACTCGGAGTCTTAGGGGCTGTGGGGTTCAACCACCCTGATCATTTTTGCTTCAAACTTTCCTCATGCTCAGAGGAGAGAGTCAGAGTCAAAGCTGGCCCAGCAGATCCCCCCCACTCCCCCCATGTCCAGCCTGCTGCCCCTCACCCAGTCACTCCAGAGCTCCAGCTGTCTGCACTGGGTTAATTCAGAGATGCAGTGTTCAATGCTGGCTGGCTCAGCTCCTTCCTGGAGAATTAAGGTGAAGAGCATTGACCCAGGAGTCTTGCCTCAGTTGGGCCCTACTTTCTGGGCGTGAGCTTGTTTCCCTATGTGCCCACCGTTCATCCTCTGCACCTGTCGTACCCCCTCCCCCCCCCCCCCCCCCCGCCTGCCCGCCTGTTGCCTGCTGCCTGCCTGGCTGGGCCTGTTCCCAAACCCCCCTCCCATGACTGGCCTCTCTCCTGCCTGTTGCAGGGGCATGAGCTGGGCTCCTGCCCCACCCCACCTGCATTTGTCCCCTCCCTCTTCCCAGTTTTGGGCATGGCTTGCAACTCCTCACTCCCAGAGCCGCAGCCCCTCCACACCACGTATGTTCCCTTAATTTGCCTCCTGGTGGAGCTGAAGGGCCAGATACCTACAAAAACCCCAGCTGTGGGTCTGAGAAAGAGAGTCTCAGGCCAAGAAAGGGCATCCCCTGAGGGGACTGGAGGAGGCTCAGCTCAGCCCTCCCCACCAAGGCACATCCAGAGCTGGAGTCTGGCTCTGACAAAAACCGGGCCCAGGTCTGCTTCAGACTTCTAGCAGGCCAGGGCCCAGGCTATGATTCGTACGACAAAATGCTGTTTGAGAAAAGCCTCTTCTTCACACATACAGCTCTCATTCCTTCTTCTTCCCTCTTCTCTGCTCTCCCCTTCCCTCCTGGTGTCATCTCCTGGTCCTTACGCTTTCTGCCCTTACTTTGCTTCGTCTTTGTGACTCACTGGACCTGCCAGAGTCCCCTGTGGGCAGTGTCCTGCCCCACTTGGGTCCTAGGAACTCTCAAGGGTCTCGAGTTCTGACTCAGACCAGCTGGGCTGGCTGAGAAGGCTCCATCCACTGGTGGGGTAGATGTGTCGAGGAGGCATCTTCTGAGGCTGCAGTGGGCACCTCCTTCTGGGTGGGGGAGCGAGGTGCCCAGCACCGCCCCCACAGTGGCCTGACAGCACTGGGACTTTTGCCCTTCCTGCCAGCTCACCTGTGTGGTTGGAGGAGGCCACCATGCTAAATGCAGTCAGGCAGGGCGAGGATGGAGAACTCAGGAAGAACCCATGTGAGTTGGCAGCAAGGGCACCTGGGCTGGGTCGGGGAGCACTGCTCCTCCTTAACCTGTGACAGGGTCTAGAACCCTCAGAGGGGCAAGGTCTGGCGACTGGGACAAGTGGCTCTGGGATCCTCAGGAGCGTTGAACAGTGGAGACTCCTGATGTGGAGAGGTTCAAAGCATTGCAGCATCCCAGGCACCTTCCTGCCCATCTCAGAGTCTGTCCGGGAGGACCAGGCTGCACCATCGAGGGCCAAGCCAGCTGGCGGCGTTTTAGAGAGCTTAGGCTTTTGTTGTTCTCTTTCTTCCTCCTCCCTCTAGAAAAGCAAGTGCTCCTTCCATTGCTGATAGCAAGATGGAGAGAACAGACACAAGTATCCACAACTCAGTCCAAGTATTTTATCACACGCAGAGAGACTAGCTGGAGGGTGGGAAGTGTCAGGCAGCCTCTCTCTCCACCTTTTCCATCTCTGGGCTCTGGACCAGGCAGGCGCCACCTTGGTGGTTTGCTACCAGTGGGTGACTTCATGCTGCAGCTCTGGGCACAGAGGTGGGCATGCTACAGGTGCTTGTGGGGCGGAGGCCTGCCAGGCCCTGACCATGGCCCCCTTCCTGTCCTCAGATGCTGGTGACATGATCGAAATGCAGGGCTTTGGGCCCAGCCTGCCAACCTGGCACCTGGAGTCCCTGTGCAGCCAGGGCTCCTCCTGCCTCTTCTGCTCTACCCGCAGCTCCCCATATGCCAGCCCCAGCCGCTGCAGCTGTGTCCCCGACCGGTGAGTGGGCAGGGCCCGGAACACCAGCTCCCTGCGCCTGGGTCTGCCTGTGCGCATTCTGCCCTGAGGGGCTGTGGCACTTGTCTGACAGGGTGGCCTCAAGTTGGACAGACCTGGGTTCAATTTCCCTTCTGCTACCTATGTGACTTTGACAAGTTACTGAGTCTCTGTGAGCCTCTATGTTTCTGAGCCTCAGTTTCCTCATCTGTAAAATGGGAATAATACCACCTGCTTCCTAAGGTACTGGTGAGGACTAAATGAGGTGTGTGACTCAGTGAGCGCCCAGAGCTGTGCCCAGCACATAGTAGGTACTCAGTACGCGGGAGCTCTCCTTCCCAGTGTGGGCACGGACGCTGCCCTCAGGCTCTACATCTGAGGACACACCAGCTATCGGCATCTGCCACGTGCCAGGAATGGTGTATGAACGGCACTGGGGTGAGGGTCCTAGCCAGCGCCTGATGACAGGGCTGTTCTCTTTTACCTCTTAACTTCATTTTTGGCCTGCTACTCCTCGTGACCCTGAGATGGTTCTCTCCATTTTCACATGAGGAAACCAAGATTCACTAACATGAAGTGAGGTTAGTTGCCCAAAGTCCCTTGGGTGGTTGGGGGCCGGGTTAGGTCCCCAGCAGGTCTACTCAGGGTGACTGACAGACACAGGGAGCCCGCAGAGGTGCTGCGGGGCTGTGGATCCTGCTCACACCGCCCGAGCACCTTACCTGCCCCCAGGCCAGAATGTCCTTCTCTCTCAACCTCCTCCCACCAGAGGGGCCATAGCCCCTCCCCTCTGAGCCAGGTTATTTCCACAGGTTGCCCCTCAGGCTGCTGTGTGAGAGCATGAAGAGGCAGATTGTGTCCCGGGCCTTCTATGGCTGTGAGTGTAGGGTGGGGTGGGGCCGAGAGGGGTGGGAGCTGGGGGAGGTACCATTGTTATGGGTCCTGGCTCCCCCTGCCCCCCACAGGGCTGGCCTACTGCCGCCACCTGTCCACGGTGCGGACCCATCTGTCAGCACTGGTGCGTCACCACATCATCCCTCCTGCCCGGCCCCCGGGGGCCTCAGGGGGCCTCACCAAGGATGTGTGGAGCAAGTATCAGAAGGACGAAAAGGTGCACACTCTGGGGAGCCAGGGCCGGAGGCTGGGTCAAGGGGCTGGTGGGGTGCGGGGGAGCAGCAGCGAGTAAGGGGCAGCCTGCCCCCGGAGCAGCTCTCCTACACCAGATGGGCATTCAAGTAAAATGTCGTAGAGGTCGGGACTGATGGCCTTGGGGTGGCCCAGGTCATGGTAGAATCTCAGACAGCTGGGTCTGTGGGTTTCCATGGGAAGGGGGCTGGACTGGTTCTAGTGTGCATCCACATTATTCTGAAACCTTGGGCAAATCTCTGCATCTCTCTGGGCTCCGTTGCCTATCCTGGAAGGGAAGGAGGTTGAACTGGATCTCATCTAGCTGTAATCTGGGGCACGGAGGCCGTGCCCATCCCAAAGCAGGGTTTGCCTGGGCTTCGGCGGAGTGACGGAATCATTGTCCCCAGCCCCAGCACTCCATGGGAGGGATGCAGATGGGGTCGCCCAGCTGGGCTGCGGTGACCGTGGGGGCTATATGGTCTTTACTTCCGGGGTCCCTCAGAACTACAAGGAGCTGGAGCTGCTACGGCAAGTTTACTATGGAGGCGTGGAGCATGAGATCCGTAAGGACGTCTGGCCCTTTCTGCTTGGCCACTACAAGTTTGGCATGAGCAAGAAAGAGATGGAGCAGGTAAGGGCACCCGTACTCCCATGGGGCAGGGAGCTGGGGAGCTGGGCTTAGGGACCCCAGGAAGGGGCCTCTGCAGCCCCGGCGCCGCCCCAGCCGGAAGGAAACTCGGCGGAGGAAGGCATTAGCAGGGCAGCCCCACTGTGCCCCCCCCGCTGGGCCCCGGGGTCCCCCACTCCATGGTCACGGTGTGCTCTGAGACAGGCGGACTCGGCAGTGGCAGCAAGGTACAAGCGGGTGCTGGCGGAGTGGAAGGCCTGCGAGGCGGTGGTGAGGCAGCGGGAGCGGGAGGCTCAGCCGGCCCCACTCACCAAGTTCTCCTCGGGCAGCAGCATCGATAGCCACGTGCAGCGCCTTGTCCACCGAGATTCCACCATCAGCAATGACGTGAGCCTGACGGGACCTGGGGGAGCCGGGGGCAGGGGCCACCAGCGTTTTATAGGAGTAAAGCGGAGTCCTGAGCAGCAGCCCGAACTCTAGTAGGAGTCACTGGGAGAATATGGCTTAATGTGTCTGTGTCTCATTTTCTTCTGCTGAGAAGCCCGATGATGGCCCCCCTGCCGCCCCTGTCTCTGAGTGGCGCAGGAATGAAATGAGATAGTACACTGTGTTCTGGTTTAATGGACAAGCAGGGAAAGAAGGATGTATCAGGATCTAGGGAGGCGCTCCTTCCTACAGGGAGAGGTGTCTCAAGGCTAGAAACAGGCAGCCCAGGGTTGGAGTCCCAGGTCCATGGCCAGTAAGATGGGTGACTTCTTTTCTCTGGGCCCTGGTGTCCCTCTCAGCTCTGCTATCCTCTGACCGTGGAGGTTTCACCGAGAGCTGTTGGTCAGAGACCAGGACAGCACTCAGAGGGTCCCCGTCGGCGCCTACTGGCAGGATCTCCCTCCCACTGTGGTGTCCTCCCTCCCCACATGGAACTGATATGCTAGTTCAGAGCCTATGTAGTCCTTCTGGCATCACCCTGGCCTTTAGATGAACAGCGAGTCCCAGACCACGGCTGCGGGGCCAAACCAGAAACGATAAGAAGTTTCTGTTTTAAGGATATTCTTTTATTAACTTGTATGTTTTTTTCTTTAAAATTGTCTCTCTAGATAACGTCTATTCTTGTTACTTTACTAAATCCTTACACTAACAGAGAACTGAAGCTGGAACAAGACTTAAAGAAATATAACTACCAAGGGAATTCCTTGCGCTCCTTCCCACCTGCCTTGTTCTTACTCCCCTACTCGTGAACGTGCTCTCTCTCTCTGGCTTTGGGTTTTGTGCCGTCCTGAGTCCATACCAGCACCCCCGCTGCTTAGCCCACGAGCAGCAGTAGCTTTCCTTGCTGCCACCGACGTGAGGCTCGGTGCTGCTTACCTGATGCTAACCCAGCGCTTCATGCTTCTCGCCAAAGTGAAAACGGCTTTTAGCGTCCCTTTCCCTATGTAGTCCAAATAGAAAAACAGAACAATCTGCATGTGTCTCTTTTCTTTTCCCTAGGACTTGTCCACAGTGGCAGGCTGTTTTAAATCTAGAACAGGTTACCTTTCCCTTCTTACCCCCTTCCTGAGCTTGTGTGAAGCTCCTGTAACTGATTAGGCAATTGCTGGAGAAGTTTCCTGTCTTTCCTGCTAAACGGCCAGTACTGAACATAGGAAGAACTTGTTCTCCTCACACCTCCAGCCTGCCGCCCGCCGGGCTCCTTAGCAGCCTCACCAGGGCTCGTGGCGGCCTTCGGTCGTGCGCCACTCTCCTGCCCTGAGGCAGCCTTGTGACTTCGGGTGTTTGTAGAACTACACGTGGCTCACGTTGGCCATCCGGTGTCTGAGCCTCCGGTTGCCCTTCCCTGCGGCCGCCACGGGAATCCTGGAGTGCTTCCTGCTTTTTCTCTGGCCCCAGAGAGAGGCTGGGCTGGGGTGGGGGTGGGGGCCTGGATAGGGCTAAAGGTGGTGTTGTCCTGTTTGCCCGGAGCCTGATGGCTCTCCAGCTGTCTGCATGGGTCAGAAGGGGAGGCTTGGCAAGCCGGTGGGGGCGCAGTGTGGAGGCCGTGACGCGGCCTGCTTCGGACCCCGGGAAGGAGACAGCAAGCCAAGGGAAGGGGCTGGAGGAGGGCTGTGAGCCCCACCATCTCTTCACCCCCACCAGGTATTTATCTCTGTGGATGACCTGGAGCCCCCAGAGCCCCCGGGCACTGAAGATTGCAGACCCGAGCCTGAGCAGGAGCTGGGAGCGGGGCCCCCGGGCACCGCTGTGGCGGGACGGCAGCAGTCCGTGGAGTTTGACTCCCCCGACTCGGGACTGCCATCCTCTCGAAATTACTCCGTGACCTCGGGCATCCAGTCGAGCATAGATGAGGGGCAGAGCATGGGCTTCGAGGAGGAGGATGGCGGTGGGGAGGAAGGCTCCAGCGGGCTGGTCCCAGCGGCCGGCGCTTTCTCTGAGCCCCGGGACGCCAGCCCACACAAGGGCTCGCGGGCCAGCGAGCTGGAGGCAGGGGCCGAGCTGGTGGCCGTGTGCACTGCTGCCTACACCGTACGTGGACATTCCCCGGGCACTGTCCAGCCCCAGAGGCCCTCCTGGCACCCCGAGGCTTGCGGACGGGGGCTGGTGGGTGGCAGGTGGGGGGGCGCCCTGACCATCCTGTAGGGGGCACTGGGCCCGTCCCTCAGCATCCCCGGAGGGCTCTGTTCTCAGAGTCCCTTGGTTATATAGGCATCCCTGCCAGCCCCCACTCACTCCTGAGGGCCCCCCACTCTTTCAGATAGAATTACTGGATACTATGGCCTTAAATCTGCACCGCATAGACAAGGATGTGCAGCGCTGTGACCGCAATTACTGGTACTTCACGCCCCCCAACCTCGAGAGGCTCAGAGACATCATGTGCAGGTGCCACTCTGGAGCGGGGTTCAGGGCGGGAGGCAGGGGCCCTGCTGTGGGAACGGTTAGGTCCGGCAGGTGCCCTGCTCCTCTCCCTCGCACCGAATCCCACTTGGCGCTCTCTGCCTGGAACACCTTCCCTGCTGTGCCCCCCGCCCCACCCCTCTTCCTTCTTCGAGGTCTGTCACATCGCAGCGTCAGCCAGACTCCTCCAGGAAGCCTAGCCGATTGCCCTCGCCCCAGCCGGTTCACCGTCTCTTCCCCTGAGGGCCTTGAGGACAGAGGTCGTGGGCTGTTGACCACGGTCCTCCCAGTATTTCAGGGTCATGGAAAGGCTGACTTCTGGGTGGCAGGCTACTCTAGGGACGATCTCCCCAGGGATTCCCCCCGTAGTGACCGTGTACCGACATTTCAGCTACGTGTGGGAGCACCTGGACGTGGGTTATGTGCAGGGCATGTGCGACCTGCTGGCACCTCTCCTGGTCATCCTGGACAACGGTGAGGGACCGAGCCCGGGGGTGGGGGAGCGGGCAGTAGAGCGCATTCCCACAGTGCTGTTGGGATTGGGCTGACGCAAGCTGGAGAAAGGAAAAGAAGACCCCCACTAGGTCTGGAAGGGTGGGGGTGTAAGCCAGCCCTGTCCTCTGGGCACAGGACCCCCCCGTGAAGTGAGGCCCTGGGGTCACCTGCCTTGCCAGCCTCACTCCCGTTTCCCCTCAGATCAGCTGGCCTACAGCTGTTTCAGCCACCTCATGAAGAGGATGAGCCAGAACTTCCCCAATGGGGGCGCCATGGACACCCACTTTGCCAACATGCGCTCCCTCATCCAGGTGAGGTCAGCAGCTGCCTGTGGGCTCGTGACCAGCACCACTGGGCTCATCCATTGCCCACAGGAGGCCAGGGAGTGTTCCAACAATGCCCTTTCCATATAAGCTTAGTGTCTTTCATTTGAGAACCATGTTTCAAAGTTACAGATCAAGAGGGAATGTCAGCATGTGAATACTGTGCTCATGAAAGTTCTGGTGAGCAGTGTGGTTGACAGTGAATCAAACACCCAGAAAATGGTACAATTCCAAAAAGAGTAGCTCCCAGAGAGACGGGTGGAGGAGCAGAGCGCAGCCTCCACCCAAGGAGACTGGAGGGGCTTGGGAGCAATAGCAGGCAGCCCGTGCAGCCGAGGGGCCCAGTCGAGTGCAAGGGCAGCCGGGAGAGGCAGCGGCAGCTCAGTCCCGCTCCCTTTCTTTACTTCTGTAAGATCCTGGACTCAGAGCTGTTCGAGCTAATGCATCAGAATGGAGACTACACCCACTTTTACTTCTGTTACCGCTGGTTCTTGCTGGATTTTAAAAGAGGTAAGCGGTGTGGGTTGAGTGGTGGGGCTAGTGGTCAGGGCGTGGGAGATCCCTCCCAGCCAGAGTCAGTGATTCCTAACCCTAACTGCACTTTGGAACCGCCTGGGGAGCCTTTTAGAAATGCCAGCGCCTTGGCCCCACCTAGCGCCAGGCTTAGGAAGCTTGGCTGCCTGGGCATCCACAATTTTAAAAGCTCCTTCAGTGACTCCCAAGTGCTGCCAACAATCACCCTAAGCCAGTGGTTTTGGGGACTGTTTTCAAACCAAATCTTCTCAAGCAGCAAAGCCTATCCAAGTAGAGCTGCTCCAGCTGACAAGAGTGCAGGTGTGAAGTCGGCCCGAGCCCGGTGTGCAAGGAGTCAGTCACCGAGGAGAAGGGCAGGGTCTTGACCTGGGGCCCGGAACCCTCCTCTTGGACTAGGCTCTGTGTAATGGGGAGAATCCCAGGACTTGGGTCCCTGGAGCTCTGTCTCCACCTTTGGCTTCATCCAGAGACCCGTGGGGAGCCAGGCTCAGCCTTAGCCCCTTGCAATCCCCAGAGCTGCTCTATGAGGATGTGTTTGCCGTTTGGGAGGTGATCTGGGCGGCCCGGCACATCTCGTCAGAGCACTTTGTCCTGTTCATCGCCCTGGCCCTGGTGGAGGCCTACCGTGAGATTATCCGGGACAACAACATGGACTTCACCGATATCATCAAGTTCTTCAACGGTAGGAGCTGCTCCGGCCATCCGGGCTGCCCCCAGCAGCGGCATGGGGGCCTCCACTCCTGACCTGGGCAGGGTTGGAGGAGCTCCCTTCCCCGGAAGCAGGTGGAAACAGTAGGGTGGGCAGCCACGGGCTCCTCCCAGACTCCTGCCCCGCTCCAGCAACCCCACAGGGTCTGTGTGTTTCCCCCAGAACGGGCTGAGCATCACGATGCCCAGGAGATCCTGCAGATTGCCCGGGAGCTCGTCCACAAGGTGCAGATGCTCATAGAGAACAAGTGAGGGCTGCGGCCGGGAAGCAGCGGCCGACTAGGGCCTGGGCTCCGGTCCCCCGGGCCGCACAGGGAGAGGTGCAGGGCAGCACTGCTGAGACTGCCCGACCCCCAGCCGGCCCCGCCTGCCCACCTGAGTTCCTAAAAAAGTGCTTGTGAGCCTGGGATCTGACTCCGGGCAGTGCTGGCCCTGCGAAGGGGGCGAGTCAGGGGCCTGGATGCCTCAGGCCGGGGAGGGGCAGGGAGGGGGCAGGTTGGCCTCAGGGAGCGGCTGCCTTGGGGGACACCTACTCTGCTCCCCTCTCCAACACCTGGGAATAGCTCCCCTGTCGCCTGCAGCCTCGGCCTCTCCTAGAAGAGCTAACAGGGCTGGAGCTGCCTGGCCCCAGCCGGCGCGGGTCGTGTGGGCCAAGGGACTCTGTGCTGTACCTCTTCTTCGAGTCCCTTGGCAGGCGGCGTGCCTGTGCCCAGCGCAGCCCCCGTGGGGGCAGCCAGAACGGGTGCAGGAGCCGCCCACCTCAGCAGCGCTGCCACAGCCTCTGGCCGTCGCGGTGAGCCCGGCCCGGCCCGCCCAGGGCGCCCACGTGCACCTGCCCGGGTCCCCTCTCACTGCCTGGCTCTCGCTTTACGCATTAGTCCCTTCCCTGACAACTGTGTAAGTGACGCTTTTGCCCGCCGGGTGATCTGGAATGCGGTGGGGGCATTTCCCTCTGCAGAGGAATCCCAGGGTGGCTCTTGAGGGGGGAAATCCTCTCATAGCCTCCTCTCAGGGACAGGCCCGGCGCCCATCTCAGGCACCTGCTGAGTCCCTGGGTCTGGGGGCAGGGGAGGATGCCTGGGTCTCCCTTGTTTGTCCCTGGTGAGAAGCAAGGCTAGCTCTGCCGGCCGCGTGCTGCTGAGGGTGCGGAGAGGCCGAGAGACCCGGAAGTGCCCTTGGAGGAGCCTCACCCAGGGGTGCTGGGAAGGCCTAGCTCCTAGGCACGCTGCTTGCTCTGCCGTCCCCACATCCCCTCCACCCCTAAACACTTGAGGCTAGGGCTTTGCCCTGGGGCGAGGAGGCCACTCTGCCACAGGGGCCAGGGCCTGTCCAGCAGTCCCTTCGGTCTAGAGACTTCCTGCATTTGAGAAGCAGGGAAAGGGCCCCGCGGCCCTTCTGCATCCAGCACAGTCTCCCCAGCCCACCCCTGTCCTGGGCACTGCACAGCCGGTCTGGGGGCCAGCCACCCCATTGCCTACCCCTGTTGTCCGTGAGTCCTTGGCTGCCACCAAGCATGGCAGCCATTGTGTGCCTGCCTTAGTGATTCAGTGGTTTTGTGAGAAGCAGAGTGTGTATGTTTTTTTGGCTCAGAAATTATACTCTTCAGTGTTAACAGACCAATAAACCCAGCATTTGGCAATGCCTGAGGCTCTGGGGGCTGCTTGTGGGCTGGCACTGGACAGGGACTGACTTTGTGTATTGGGAAATTCTAGAAGTTCCACAATTGAGCTGTAAGGAGGGCCAGCCCCACAAGACAAGGTTGGTGAAAACAGAGAACCAAAGTTTCCAGGAGAGAGGGACCTCCGCTGTGGGCTGGTCAGGGGCAGGTGTGACAGCCAGACCCCAAGTACTCGGTGGGGGTGGGGCTCACCTCAGAGCCAGGGGTCCTGTCCCAGACCGACCAATGACCTGTCCGGCCTCTGGACCTAGGTCCCTGTCCCACCCCTCCCCCAACCTGCCTGCCCTCTTGACCAGCTACAGTGATGAGCTGATGCTTGAATGGGAATCTGTAGGAGCCTCCTGGGCCCTCCAGCCAGTGGGGAAGAACCCTGCCCCTCTGGCTCTGGTTCCTGCCCACGGAGCACTCCGAGCTGCCTGCTTCAGGCTGGGGCATGAGGAGACTGTCAGGAGGGATCAAAGCGGCTGAGGCATGGAAAGGGCCCAGCCATAATAGCAGGTTCCCACCTGCCATCCCCCACCCCAGAGGACTACGGCCCCCATCGTCCGTGGCTCCAGGTGGAGCGCCCTCCAGCCACAGCCCCCAGCAGCAGCATGTGGTCTGGTCTAGACACGGGCTTTCTGGGCATTAGGGCAACTCAGAGCTGCCAAATAACAGAACTGGTTGACACGGGAAAATCTTGGTCTAGGGAACCTTACAAGCTCCTCAAGGCAACCCCCCCCCCCGCCCCCATCCTGTTGCCTAGAACAATCAGAATTTCCTGTGCTGTCACTCCACCTGAAAGAAGTTCACCAAGGCCCCTGCTAAACTAGCCTGGCAGTGGCCCGGCTCCTCTACACACTCCCCCCTGCTCCCTCTCTGCCCACAAGCGTCGGCACTCCTTACCCCCTCGGCTGGACTTCCAGGACCGGAGGGAATCCTGCAGCCACAGTGATGGGTCTGCTGAGGGCAACGCCACGGGCAGATTAAGGAGAGCACGAAGTGCAAGTAGGAACACCCTCCCGGGGACCCTCCAACCCTGGAAGCCCCTCTTGCACAGAGCTGCTAAACGGAGGCACCTGGATTCCTACTCAGGACTTTCGTTACTCTGATCACGGGCCCCTCTCTGGCAGGCTCCAGCTGGGCTGGGGGAGTTTCTGCCTACCCTTAAGAACTAGCAATAGCCCTCAGGTGATACTGGGTCAGCACTGTCAGGGGCAGAGGCTTCATCCTTGGCCCCAGGGCCAGACAGTGGGACTCCTAACCCTAGGCCTTCCCTAAGGCCAAGGGACTCCGCTCTTCCTGGAGCTGCCAGCAGAGGGAGCCAGCATCTCACAAGTGAAGGGGCTGGCAGAGGGGCACTGGGTCTGGCCTTTCTTGAGGTTAGCGCTTCCTCAGAGAAGGGGACCCCAAGACGTTCGTGGCCACCACGTCCTTCCCTAAGGATAATCCCTCCCAGGAAGAGAAGCCGAGTCCATTCCTCTGGCTGGGGCTGGGAGTGGGAGTGGGGAAGGTGTGGTCAGGGCGTTGGACGAGGCGGCCGGCCCGGTCTATAGCTAAGCCTCTTCCTCACCCTCCCCACTTCCTCCTGAGACAGCCTGCAAAGGGCTGATTTCCCCTAAACTGGGAGAGATGTAGTTATAAGGACAAGGGTCTTCCAGGCCCATCTTAGAACATGGTTCTTTGAGTCCTGCCCTCCGACTTCTTCCTCTTCTTGTTCCTTTCCCTCATGGACTCCCCAGATGACCTGGCCTGACTTACCACCTCAGAAGCACATCCCCTCTCAAGAAGCCTCTCCCCGTTCTGTGCACCGATCCAGGGCAGTCCCCCCACCTTTCCTATTGGAACTTTCTCAAGTTCAGGATCCCCAGCTCTGCGGCAGGCCCCAGGGCTGAGTGGCACACGCTAGGGAACTGCCGGAGTTGTCAGATCTGACTGCAGCTCCCCAGGCTCCCAGGCGACCTGTGTGAGCGTACAAGTCACTTGGCCACCTCAAACCTGTTTCCTTACCTGCCAGAACAGGGCTAGTTCTTGGCTTATGTACTCCACCATGCTGTTAAGAGATGAAACAAGATAGTGTTTGTAAAAATGGTTTGAGGAAGTAGAAAGTATTACAAAAGCATAAGGAAGACCAGAACTGCAGTTCAGAGCTTGTTTAGGATTGAACATTGGCATCAGAACCAGAAGGTTCCGAATCTTCTAAAACTGACCAGCACCAAAGCTGCTGGAGGAACCTGCCCCCCTCAAAGGACAACGAGGCAAGGCCCCCGATGCTTCTTGCTGGAGGTCCTTCCTGAGAGGTGGAGGCCTCCTGTTGCAACAGAGTGACCCGGATGCTGCAGCCTGGCGGCTCCATCTCTGGTTTCAGTGCAGGTTTATTTCAGTTTTATATTTTATTCCAGGCAAGTGCTTATTACATGGATAGTATTCATGTCTCAATACCTAAAGTCTTGGAGCATGAACAGCCACTAGAATACAGTTCAATAGTAAAAATACAATATGTACAAAATTAGGGTTTTTGTAGGGTTTTGTTTTGTTTTTTTTTTTTTCCCACACAGCAGATGTATCCAAACACATAAAAATCTCTACAGTCTGGGGTCGCTACAGTTTGTATTTCAGGAAACGGAGACACAGTGACCGAGTCCTCACTGTAAACAAGGGCCACCTCTTTGGGGGATGGGGATGGAACCCTGGGATGGGGGAGAAGCTGTTCCTGGAGAGCAGGGGTTATGATGACCCCTCATTCCCCTCCAGGCACTCCCTGCCCTTCTTTGGCCCCCCAAGGAACCAACCTCCCCCTCTCCCCGAGGTAAAGGCTCCCAGCCAGTGAGCCACTCTTAACATCAAAAAGTAAAACACGCATGAGAGGTAAGGTGTGTGTGTGTGTATGTGTGTGTGCACGCACGCGTCCCCCAGGCTGGAAGGGCTAGGGAGGGGGATGGGCAGGCGGTCCCACAGGGTGAGGACAGACGTGGTCCTGACAGCTCTCAGAGGGGAGATAGATGCCCAAGGGAGGGCTGGGCGGCGGCTGCCCTCTCGGGCACACAGCATCACAGCGTTCACAAACAACAAAAACAACAGCAACAACACCCATCGTCACCAATCTGGACATAGTCATTCGGCACTAGATTCGAAGGCCCCCACTGCTGGGGTGGGGAGGGGCAGGGGCAGTGAGCGGGCGGATGAGGTATCTGTGCAGGCCCGAGAGGCCCCTGGCTGACACGCTTTCAACTCCGGAATGGCCTCAGAATGCAGGGAGGTTAACAGAGCCGGAAAGGGCAGGTTCCCCAATGCTTCTCTGACTGTTCCCTGGGCACCAGGCCCATCCGGCTCCCTCAGTTGTAATCTCTCGGGGAAGAGCAGAAGCTGGTTTCCCCAAGAACCAGGGTGGCGGGTGGTGGCTGCAGGGGCAGGAAGGCAGCAAGCTGGTGGGGTGGGTGTGAGGCTCCCTCCTGGGGGCCTCTAGATGACCAGAGGCCTTCCCTTTCCCCACCCCAGGCGAGACGGAGGAGAACAGGCCCCGGGGAGGTCTCCAGGACAAGGAAAGAACTGAGAGTTCTGAGGTGTCCAAATCTGTTCAAGACCTTTGCAAGCCTCCTCAGTATCCTGCACGTCCCTCCCCCTGCCCATCAAAGCAAAGGTCACACCTGGGGACACTGGCTTCCCCTCCCCACATCGAAAGGCCACTGGCCAGTGTGTGTGTCCAGGTGGGGAGGCGAGTGTGCATGTGTGTACAACTGAGTGTGTGTCTGACACAAGGCCACTTGTAATAAATACCCACATAAAAAGAGAAGCCAAGGCAGTCGGCAGAGGCAGGGAAAGCAGCAGGCCCTGCACACAGGCCCCCTCGCTCCCCCCCACCCCAAGCTCAGCCCTGCCCTAGATCCAACGAAGGACCTTCCTCAGAGGAAGGTTGTGGCACACTCAGAAGAGCCCACTGGAGAAGAAAAGTGGATGTTCAGGGGAAAGACAGAGATGATGCCAGAGACAGACTAGTTGGGGCAGAAGTAGCAGCCCTCCTCCCTGCTCTACAGGGCCCCCCTCCCCCGAGGGCATCAGGGAAGGGGCCTGGGCATTTGGCCCAGCCCCTGGATTCTGACTTCCTGAGGGCCTCAGCAGTGTGGCTTCAGGCTCCCAGAACCCAGACCAGACGCCGGCTCGAGGCTACAGGAGGCACTCGGGGGAGCGCATAGCACTGAGCAGAGGCCAGGGAAGCAGGGCGGCCAATGCGACAGCACCCCATCCCCTCTGCCTTTGGGAAGCCAAGAGCCAGGCCCAGGGGGTCCAGAGAAGCTCTCTCCTCAGCCCAGACCCAGGCAGTGCTGGGGAGGGCCAGCATGGCGACAGGCCAGCCAAGCCCTTCCTTCCCAGCCCCCACCCTCAGCCTACCCTCCCAAGGTCAGGAGCCCAGTAGCAAAGACTGGGGGGGGGCGCTCAGGGAGCTTAGCAACAGCGTGGGGTAGTTGTTGGTAGCGACTCCTCTTAACTAGCTTCTGCGGTAACGAATCAGTGACCGCAGCTGGGTCGGAGAACCCTAGGCCGGGGGGCCCACCTGCCTGGATGGGACCGCAGCGCAGCCCCGTCCTAGGATCTGTCACCGGCACTCAGAGCAGAGCCCCCGACGCACCCAGATTTCTGGGCCAAGTTGCTTCCGTTCTGCTCCCTGCCTGCTTTCCCCCCCTCCCCGGAAAGGCCTGGGAAGCGAAGGCTGAGGCTCCGGATGGAGGCCCCGGGCCCGTGGCCCCCACACGAGCAGCGGCAGCACTGGGAGGCAGGCGGGGCGGGGCGGTCAGCAGAACACAACACCCACGGCGCAGGCTGCAGGGGACAAGGCGGGGAGGCAGGAAGGGCACTGGAGCCGGCACCAGGCCAGGCGAGTGGCACATACACCAGAGTGTCTCATCACGTGCTCAAGTCCTAGGGCAGACCCCCTGCCCCGCGCCCAGCTCCCCGGGGTGGCCCTCCCTCCCCTGGCTCAGAGTCTCTGCACCCCCTCCCCTAGGAGGCCTGGGGGTGGGGGTGGGTGCGGCGGGCCTCGGCCTGGCTGGAATGTGTGGAGCTGGTGGGTGGGAGAGAGTGGGGGACGGGTTCCCCCTCCCTGCCCCCACTGGGGGCCTCTGAGTGGCCCTCCTCCTCAAGCCAGCTTGAGCGTGCTGACCGGGAAGGAGGGCATGGTGACCATGGTCACAGGGTTGAGCACTGTCTGGCCCACCAGCTGGGGGTGGTGCACCACCTGAGCCCCCACGGCCGGCTTCGCCATGACCGTGGCTGGGGGCCCCAGCCCGGCTGTGCCATTCACTTGCTGGTGTGAGAGGGTGTGGGCAATGTGGCTCACCGCCACGGGCTGGCTCACCGCCACGGGCTGCGGGTACAGGGGCAGCTGGGAGCCGAGGTGGGCCACGTGGTTGAGGGCAGCAGGGTGCACTGTGATGTGGCCGATGGGGGGCGTGGCGGGCGCCAGCTGCACAGCAGGGCTGGGGGCTGAGGGTGCAATGTGGGCGACGTGCTTGCCGCCCGGGCCCTGGAGAACGTGGTTCACAGTCTGGATGACTGAGGCGTGGGTGGTGGCCGTGTGGGCGATGACCGTGGAGCCCCCGCCAGCTGCAGCCACCAGGTGGGCTGGGGCCGGCACCAGCGTCTGCGCAGGGGCAGCCGGTGGGGGAGGAGGGGCCGGCAGAGGGGTCTTCTGCTGTGCTGGCGGCTGCTGCCCAGGCAGGGGGACGGGGGACAGGGCCACAGGCTGGGAGTGCGGGTGTGCATGGGGAGGCGGAGGCGCGGGGGCGGCACTGGGCGGTGGCTTCGGCAGCTCCGGGTGGGGGCGATGGCTCAGTTTAGGTGGGCCCAGGCCGGCCTGGTCCTCCTCCATATCCTCGTCTATGTTGTCCTCACCCTCTGTGGGGGGACACGGGGACAGGGACAGGTCAGAAGAGCTTGGGAAACCCGAGGCTGGAGTAGTAAATGCCCCTGGGGTCTGGGAGGCGTGGAGCCGGGAGGGGGGGGGGCCTGGCCAGGGAGGGGCGGACTCACCCGAGGCTGTGGAGGTGGAGGCCTGGTCGTCCTCGGGCTGGCCAGTCTGCCGGAGCACGCGGTCTATCTCCAGCACGTCCATCCACTGGCTCAGCTCGTGCTTGAGCTCGGTCAGCCGCTGCTGCGTGGCGATCTTCTCCCGAGCCAGGCGCTCCATCTCATGCTCATATTCCTTCTCCTTCCTCTTCAGAGACTGGAGAACAAGGCAAGGGCCCGAACGATACCCTGAGCAGGAGCTAGAGGGCCCCCAGTACGGAAACCTCTCCCCACGGCCACGCTGGTCTCCAGGCCACTCAGCCCCCAGGGCCAGGTCCGCAGTGAGGGGGCTGCGGGAGACCACACCCGCCCCTGGTCCGCGCCCGGGCCCGTGAGGCGCCGTGAGGCCCCCTGGCCTGTGCACTGCGCGCTCTCCAACACGCACCACCGACACAAAGCACAGCTGCAGTCAGCTCGTCCCCAGGAGGAACGCCCTCCCCTGCCCCCACCCACATCAACTTTGTCCGGAGGAGCTTCTGGGCCTCTGGCCCCATCCACCTGCCCCGCAGCCTCTTCGCTCCATCCTGCGGAGGACAGAAGGGGAAACGGACTCCTCGGCGCCGCTCAAGGCCCCCGGCACGCTCATACCACGCGGTCAGTCGCCACGCCACAAGCTACCCGCCTTGGAACTCATTCCCCAAAGAACCCCCGACGATCCTGCCCCTCTCTCCACAGCATCATTCCCTAGTCTCCTCCACTTCAGTGTCCCTGAGGAGCCGCCCCCCACCCCCCCGCATTTCTTCTCCACCTGCCTCCGTCTGGCTCGGGCAGCCGCTGGCTCGGCACCCTCCGCCTGGCCCTGGGCCGCTGCCCGCGGTGCCCACCTGGGCTGCCTCTCACCATCGCCTGCCGCCCTCCAGAGTCCCCGGGCTGCTGGCGGATCCCCCAGCCCTGGAACGCGCCCCCTCCTTCCACACCTGTAGCTGAGCTGCACTGAGCACCGCCGGAGACACTTCCGCCCTTCACCCCAGGTTCCGGTTGGCCCCGCCCCGTGACTCTGAGGCCACCCCCCCTCACTAAGAGCACCAGGAGGGAGCGCCCCTGGCCACGGAGCCCACGGCTGTCCGGGCACACAGGCAGCTGTGCGTGTGGGGGGCGCTCGCACAGGGGCCGCGTGCCGGGCTTCCCGTCGTAAGTGTCTCCAGTTTCCCCTCACACAGGACTTATTTGCAGCTCCAGAAGGCCAGCCTGTGTCCTCCATGACCACTCTGATGCCCTATTAAATGGACTCCTTGAAGTCTTGCAGATCTCCCTGCTGCCAGCTTCTCCTTGGCCCAGGCACGTCACGAGCGCTGGGGCCACCGAACACGGACACACTTGCCCTGCTGCACCCCGAAACCTCCGAACCTGCGCTGCTCCTGAGCTCCTGTCTTCCAAGGCTTGCCGGTCCCGGCAGGTGCAGAACCCACGGACCCTGCACACACCAAACTCTCCAGCTCGTCTTGGTTCTCCTCTCTGAACCCCGTCTCACACACAGATCCTCCTTTCTCGCCCCCCCTGCATCTTATCTGCTTGTGTTCCAAGCCCACACCCGAGCCCCCACCACCCTTCCCCGTCCCAGGCCCTTGAGCCCTTCCTGACGCGGCAGCCCACACTCGAGCACTTAATAGGACCATCAGTACTTAATCAGACACTGGCTCAGACGACCCCCTAAAAACTTCATGTTTTGTCTTTCCACCTCAGTACACACGGTCCCCGTCCAACGCGGTGAGTAAGGGCAAGGACTATTCCATAATTAGCTTTTTCCCTCGAACCTACCAGCGGCCAGGACAGAACTATGCGTATCTTAGCCCCAGGGGAAGGATATGTCAGGATGTGAGCATGTGGATTCCCACCTCTGTCCTGTCCCTCTGTCACAGGGAATCAGTCACCCGATGGACTGAGTTTGCCCTGATTCCATTTACTACGAGCAGTCTCACAGCAGCCTTCCTGACTGTTCACTTGCCCCTCGCCCCTCCTGGGTATGGCAAGATCCTCAACTTCACCCACTCCCTCCGGGAGCCCCAAACTCCTTGTATTTCTGATCTCACCAGTCAGGAATGCCTCAAACCATTAGTGCCTGCAACACACAACCCAGATACAACCATACTCTGTTCTGGCCTGAAACCTGGTAGCTTTACAATTCTGCCGGCAGTCCCAGGCCACACACGGCCTCCTCTACATCCTGGCTTTTGAGATTTAACCTGCTTCTCTCCACAGTTCTGCCAGAAAGATCCCTCCCTTACACACTGAGGCACACGCAAACACACACACACACACACACACACACACACACACACACACGGCTGGCTTCTCACTTGGCTCTACCCTGAGAGGCCAGTTTGCTGGACATGATATCAGATGAGGCCATACCAATGATGGGGCCTAGGGTGAGTCAGCTCTCACTTGAACCTTGCTGCTGGGGGGCTGGAAGTGACCATCCTGAACTCTACCCACCAGCAAGGAGAGTAGATTTCTGGCTCTGGGAGAAACTCAGAGGTCAAGACCTCTTTTTCTTAACTAGCCCAGTTCTCCACAGGCCCAGAGGCCCCTGGAAAGTTTCCCCAGGGTCTAGCTTTTGTCCACATTGCTTCATTTTAAACACATTTCCTAAGACTGCCTGGATGCACAGTTTGTTACCTGCCTACTCCTCTTCCTGTTTTTGTCCACTTCCCTGTGGCTTTCTTCAAACCCTTTCGCCCCTCCTAGCCACTCTGAGTCTGCCTGGGGGCTACAGCTTTCCACCTCAGCACACACCCAAAGCCTTCAGTCTACACAGCTAACGGGGTCTCTCTACTACTCCCTTTTGACTCCCATCTAGTGCCCTGCTGCCCCCATCTCTACGTGGCAACCGCATGACCACCTTTAACTTCCAAAACTGCATCCTGCTCCCCCCTGTTGGAGAAACTGGCCTGCGCTGGGCCTCTGCCCTCTGTTTTGCCTAGGTCACCCTGAAACCTTCAGGTCTCAGCTCGAATGCCCCTTCCTCAGCAACAACTTCCCTCACTCCCTAGAACAGATTCTGTGATCCCTGACCCTTTTACGTCCTCATGGCACAGTCCTCTGTTTTATTTGTTTATAATCTGCCACCAAGACCAAACCTATGAAGACAGAGACCCACGCTTTTTTCTTTGCTTCCTGCTTTACTCTCAGAGTCAGACACAGAGCTGTCCAAAGTACCTAAATGAATAAACAAATGAGTGAGGTTAAGGATTTAGAAAGCCTTGTTAAGTTTTGTATTTCTGCTTCCATTGCCCCAGGACAAATATCTCTTAGGAACAGCCTGGGTACACCTCGCTGCCTACTCAGCCCAGGCCCATGCCTGCTGGTTCTACTGAGTCTCTATTTCTAATTTATTTATTTATTTATTTATTTTAAATTTTATTTATTTTTGAGAAAAAGAGAATGAGAGAGAGAGAGAGAATGAGAGGGGTGAGGGTCAGAGGGAGAAGCAGACTCCCCGCTAAGCAGGGAGCCCGATGTGGGACTTGATCCTGGGACTCCAGGATCATGACCTGAGCCGAAGGCAGTCGCTTAAGCAACTGAGCCACCCAGGCGCCCCTCTAATTTATTTTCAATTGTCATTCAAACAAGGCTCCCCTTCCTAAGTATGTGTCTATAAAGTGGAATGTGCTATTCCATCCTTCCTGTATCTCAGTAATTGCTATGAAGTTGGTACTTAGAGAGGACGCATCCTCCTAACATCCCCATGATGAAAATACTTTTTCTTTCCTATTTAGCAAAATGGCAGTACAGAAGAAACTGATATTCAAAAGAACGTCACAGCACTTAAGGATTTGCTCCTAGGCCATATGATTAGGAATGACTGAAGAACCAGTAATATTCTCAAGATCAAGTTCTACAAAAACATGTAGGAAGTAGGCCTCCCAGGGCCCCTCCTCCTCCGAGGCCAGACCCGCCGCAAGCGACGCCCCGCCCCGCCCCTCCCGGAGCACGCGCGCACCCACGCGGACCCGGCTTTGCAGCGTCACTCCCCGCCCGCGGCACCCCACCGCTCGGCGCGCGGAAGCCCCGCCCCAACCCGGCCCCGCCAATCCCCGAGCCCGGCTCCGCCCCTCCCGGGTGCAGGAAAGCAGCCTGGAGGCGCGCCAGCCACTCCCCCTCGCCCGCAGGGCGGGCGGAAAGGCGCGCGTTCGCGGGAGGCAGGAGGGGAGCCGCCGGCTGGGAGCAGTGGCGTAGCAGCGCCTCCGCCCCAGGAACGAGTCAGGCTCCGGTTACCTCAGGGCTGTGACCCCGCAGTCTTGGCCGGGGGGAGGGGTAGGACCACGCCTCTGGCTCCTACTTCGGTCGGACCCTCCCTGACCCCCATCCCAGGGGGACCTTGTCGCTACCCGCCCCCCCCCCACAGCTGCCCGAGCACGCGGACAGGGGACCCCAAGCTTCCCCCGCCCCCACCCCGCGCGGGTAGGCAGCGATAAGTCCCTCCCACTCCCCAACGGCTCGGTTCCGACTCCGTCTCCGCCGCCCGCCCCACCCCCACAGCCTCCTTCCCGGCACGCGGAACCCTCGGCCGGTTTCCAGGGAAACCGAAACACGGGGCCGTCATGGCAACTGTCTTATCTGGCGGGAGCCCCCCACCCCGTACTGCGGAGGGAAGCCAGTGCCCCAAGGGGAGAGGAACACACGGCCAGGAGGGCCCCTTGAAAAGGGGCTTTTAAAAACCCAGGCAGGAGAGCGTAATTTTTAAAGGTCGGTGACCCCAGGACTGTTTTGGTCACCCAGACCACCACATTTCCCCGGTTTAACCCCCAAACTCGAGTCGTGGCACCTCAGTACTCTCACTGGAAGGCTCTTAATCATTCTGGGGTCAGAGTGGGGGGCCTCACCGGCGCGCCGCCGTCTGCAGGGAGCCACGCCCAGGGGACTCCCCACCCCACCACGAGCGACAGGCTCTCGGGCCGAGTCCGGGTTCCCGCCCAGGCACTGCGGGCGGGGTGGAGGCGCTGGGGCCGCGCCACGCCCTTCTCACCCGCGGGGGCACTAACAGCGCCAGGTGGTAGCACGGGCCCGGGCACCGGGGGACCGAGCTGCGGGGGCGGCGCAGATGGCGGGGCTCCGCGGGGCGGCCCGGCGGGGAAGGGGGAGAGGGGAACGCCGCGGCCGCCCTCCCCCGCGCACGCGCGCCCGTCCCCCCGCCCCCTCGCGGGCGGGGAGCCCCGCTGACGTCAGCCGGGCCATGTGCTCAGCGCCCGCGTGGAGGCGGGCGGGGGAGCCGGAGAGGGAGCGAGGGCAGGGCGGGGCGGGGCGGGGCGGGGCCGCGGCGAGGGGAAGAGGGCGGGCGGGAGTGGAGAGGAAGCTGGCGCTGCGGCCACCGCCCGCCCTCCTCTCGGCGGTGCCTCCCTCCCCCATACCTGGATGTACCGCAGCGCCGTCCGCAGCACACTCAGATTCGACGTCTTCTTGTCGTCCACGTTGGGGATGTTGCGCTTCAGGGTCTCAAAGCATTCCTTCAGATGGGCCCTCCTGGAGAGAGGGAGTGGCGCTGGTTAGCCAGCACCTGGGGGGGGGGCGGGGGCTGGGGGCGGGGGAGTAGGCCCCAGGAGAGCTTGGGGGACCAAGGGTGGGACCAGTCCCTGTAGGGGGCGGGGCGGGCCCAGAGACACACACACACCCCGCACGCGCACACACCTGTTCTTCTCCAATTTGTTGTGGACTTCTCTGGTTCCGATCCTGAAACCCAGACAGACAGGAAAGGAGGTTCAGGGAGGAGGGCCCAATTAGATGGCCTTCCTGCCCCCACTCCCCAAATGCCACAGGTGGTTTATTCTCCGTACAAAGCAGCAATGGGAGATATTCACCCTGTGCCGAGGCGTGTATACCCCCTGGAGGGCACATGTATGCTCATAATTCACAATCCCTTTAATCCTCCATCCTGCCCTTGTCCACCTGTGAGGAGACAGAAGGCCTCCTGGGGCTCACAGAAATAGCCAGTTGACCCCAGCCCTCACCCAAGAGATCCCCAATCCAATACTCTGTCCAAAGGCCTGGCAATGCCATCGGCCCATCCTTGAGGGGGTCAGAGAACACGGAAGCCTGACAACAGAGGGCAATGGGGAATGGACACAGGCACAGTGAGAACTGTCCAAATATAGTACGATGCTTCTCAGTTGGAGAGGTAGGACATGGTTTTGAAGGATGAGCTTAGGAGGGGCTACTTTCTCTTGCACACACAGCCCAGAGTGTGGGCAGTTCTCCATCCCACCAGCCTGGACTCTGCCACACCTCACTCACCCCCCAGGCCTCTTCTTCTGTTCGCTGGATTTGACTTCTTCGGCTGGTGCCAACTTCAGGGTCCCAAGAGTGGGTGGGGGTGGCTGCTGGGGGGCCAGCTGGGGCTGAACTCCAGGGTGAGGTGCTATGGTCAGGATGGGTGTGGGGAGGGGCTGCAAAGGCTTGGGGCTGCCAGTGGGCGGAAGGGTGGTCTTAGAGTCTGGCAGCAGGGGAGCAGGGTTGGGCACCTGCGGCCTGGTGGGCAAGGGAGCAGACTCCTTAATGCTGAGTCCAGGGGTGCTAACCAGGGCTGGCTGGCGAGGCGCCAGGGGCAAAGGCTGGGCTGCAGGAGGCAGTGGTGGGGGCGGGGGCAGAGGCTGAGGAGAGTTGGTCACTACTGGAATAGGAATGACAGTCAGTGGGGTGGGGGTGGCAAGTGGGGGTGGGGGTGCTGGGGGGGGCGCTGGGGGGGACAGAGGTAGGGGTGGTGCTTCAATGCGGGGTTCCTCCACGGGCAGGGCGTGGGCCAGCCTGGCCAGGCTGCTGGCCTTCTTCTGCTCCTGCTCTCTGTCCCGCTCCAAGCGGAGCCGCTCCTGCTCCTCTGTGCAGAGAGAACACAAGGGGCGTCTCAGCGGGCGGCAGTCCTGGCCTCCAGCTTCTGAAGTCTTTCAAGCAGAACGCGGCCTCTGACCCTGTCCCAGTCAGTGCTCAGCCCGAGACACCACAAATACCTATCTACAGCCAGCCAGGCAATGGGGCTAAGTGCCGGGGGGCACAGCAGTGAACAACACAAGAGACCTGGTCTCTGCTTTGGATGAGGGGAAGGACAAGTAACAGAGAACAATCCAGGCTGGGAGAGGAGAGAGGCTGTAGAAAGACAGTGCAGGAGTAGTCAGCGAGGGTGCTGGAGGCCTGGCAACCTGAAGGTTGAGGGGTTAGGCTGGTGCAGGGAAGTTCAGGAACAACAAGGCTGAGGGGAGTGGGGTGACAGATAAGGTGGGCAGAGGCCAGTCGGCGAAAACCCTCACATGCCACTACAGGAGAACGGAGCGGGGGGGATAGATCATAGCTTCTGGGGAAGGCCTTCAACAGTTTGTACCAAGTACCTTCAAGATGAAATAAATGAGCTCAGAGAGGCAAAGTGATTTGTTGAGAGTCACAGAGCAAGTCACAGGTAAAACTGAAACCAGACCCAGCCAGGAATCCTGACACCTGGCGGATGCCCATACCTGCTCTGTAAGCACATGCTCACTAGGCGTCTGTACACACACACCTGGATCCTCACAAGAGTCCATGCCACAGGCAGGGCTGGGACATCATCTTCAGTTCGCACATGAGGACATCAGGCCCAGGAGTCCCAGGCCAGGGCGCAGTGTCTGGTTTCCTCAGGGACCACACACACATTCGGTCCTCCTCTGCCCTCTGTGGTGCTAGAACTCACTGCTCCCAAATCCCTCCCCCGCCATCCCCCACCAGCAGCACAGCCAGAGAGGTAAGAGGCGGGCAGGAAGGAAAGGAAGGCAGCCCTGCACCTGTCCATTCAGCATCTCGGCTGCAAGCCCTGCTGCAAGGTGAGGCCTGCTCTGGAGCCGGCCAGGACCAGGGGAAGGGGAGGGCCCTTCCTGAGCCAGAAGTACCTCTCCGTCTCCACCCTGCCCGGTGCTCTCCAGGCCCCACCATTCCGGTTCCCCGGCCACAGGGCTGGGCAGGGGCCCTGGGAAGCAGCTGTAGCCCCCAGGCCAGGGAGCGGGCTGGTCCACCAGCGCTCCTGCGGTCCGGGATTGGCCACTGCTGACTAACTGAGCTGACAGCAGGGCCGGCAGGCACGCCCCTACGGAGGAGGGCATCAACCCCCCACTGGGGCCCTTGGGCCAACCGACAAAGTGAGTGTGAGCCGGGCCGGCTCGGAGCCCCTCCCTCCCTCAGGGGCGAAGGAGGAAGTCGAGCGGTGTCGTGAGAGGGAAGCGCTCAGTGGTTTCCCAGCAGCACAGGCCTCTTCCGTGGCCCCTGCCCTTCAGGAAGGGGAGCTGCCAGGCCTGCTCCAATGAGGGCAGCGCTCTCCCAGGCCTTTCCGGCCGGCACTGGCTTCTGTTACAGCCCCGGAGAAAACCAGCTGTCTGCCCTCCAGCTGCCCAGAGACCCCGCGGGCAGAGTGGTCTGCGGAAGGCCACTGACCAGCTACCCAGTCCATCCCCCGCACTGCTCCCCCCTCCCCCCTTCCCATCCCCTCCCCCTCAGCTCCAGGGCCCAACACAGTCCACCTTTGGGCCGGGACCCAAACTTTCATTGGGTTTGGGACCAGGGTTCCACTCTCCCATTAGCAGTGGGACAGAGAGGGCCCCAAGCCCCGAGGACAGGTGCCCTGGGAACCCAGAATGAAAGTAAACCTCATATTCCCCATATTTGAAAGGAACCCACCGCTCATCCAGGAGATGGCAACCTTCTCACCTACCCTCTCCGTTCCAGAGTCAGGCAGCTACGCCTCACAGGCGCTGGGAGGGACCCAGGGCAACAGCCAGGCTCTATCACACCTGGATCAGCAGGAAAAATCTTGACTGGTGGGGAAGAGGGGGTGTCCCAGGCCAGATGCAGCCCACCAAAGCTTCCTGCCTCCTCCCCACCCAGCAGTGACCCTCTTCCTATGCCCTGCGGAGGGGGAAACAAAGTGGGGGGAGCAAGCTGGCAGTCACTCAGGGGACTCCCTCAGTAACAGAACAGATTCGGGCTCTGTAAAATAATGCTCTGCGGCAGCCAGGCGTGCACTCCCTCTCCCACTCGCAAACATGCCCACGACGCTGGCCCCAGATAAGTTAGCATGACACGTCTGGGGTGATTCAGGGGCCACAGCAGGCACAGGGCTGGGGCCTGAGGAGTCTACACTAGGTAGCCCGTGTTCAGGGGGAGTTCTCCCCTTCTTCAGGCTAATAGGAAACTTGGTGCATAAGGCAGGCCCCAGGATGTGACTAGGTCAGGTAGAAGAGGGTCCCATTTGAGCCACCTCCATGAATGCTGGAAATGACCAGGCCCTCCTGCTGACGACTTTTTCCCTCTCACACATACATGTGCACACACATCCTCAGGTGCATCAAGGGAGCAATCTGGCTGGTCTAAGTCAGGAAACCCACCCTTGAAACTGAAAGGGGACATGGATAAGAGGATCCCTGTCCAGAGCTGTTCATCAGGTACATACCCAGGAAAGCAGTTCTGGTCACCAGGTCCACACATGACCCCTTCTCTCCCACTGTCCCCACCCCAAGCCAGAAGACAGAACCTCAAGGAGGGGGAAAAAATGAATTTGAGATTGACGTGCTGCGGCTAAATCTAGCCATCTGCACGTGAGCTTTTGGAGTAGATCTGGCTTTGCACCATCCATCCCCTAAGACCTCTGGCCCCACCAAGAAGGAACTGTGACTGGTCAGTTAAACTGGGCCTCTGCTCAGCTCCCTGCCCCCAGTTCTCACCACCTGGGGGAGGGGCAGGGCTCTGCAACTTCTTAGGAGAGAACCATTCCCAGGCTCCTTTGCAGTGTTGCACACATCATCCCTGCCCTTACTGTCAGCTCTGGACTTAGTATTTTGGAAAGGGTGGGGGAGATGATAGTGGGGGGGGTCCTCTCCCCTTCCCCATAAGACCAATCAGTCTGAGGGTAAAGTGAAGGTGAAGTGGTTGTTCCCTTGGGGAAAAAACAGGGTCAACCCTGTTCACCTCTAGCACAGTGCCTGATACACAGCAAGGACACAATAGGTACGCCTGAATTGCACTCTGCTGGTGGCAGCAGGTGACTCAAGTCTCTCCAATTCTTGTGCACGCACCCTCCTCCCCTCGCCCCCTCGCTGCGCCCGCAAACAGGACATTCTCGGTCACCACCATCACTGTCCAGGGCCTGACCCTGCTCGGGACCCAGAAGATAAGGGGGAGGGGCACGCTGGCTGATGTCCCGGCCCATCAATTCCGTAAAACCCAAGCATCTCATCTCACAGATCTCGAGTGACTCCTGACCTTGAGAGGCCGGTCGACCAGTCACTAGGCCGGGCGGACCCGCCGCTCCCCCCGCCCCTGGCCCGCTGCCGCTCCCCCCACCCCACCCCCTCCGCCGCCGCGGCCGCGGCAAAAGCTGCAGGGCGCGCGCGCACAAAACACACACTACTACCTCCTGCATGACTCATCATTGAAGCAACAATAGGCAGAGAGAAAGGAAAGGAGGGCGAAGCACTCTCTCCACCACAACGAACCCGGCAGAAGGAGGGGAGGGGAGGTTGGAGGGGACATGAGTCCCCGGATACAGCACACACACCGATCCAGGGCCGAGGCCCTCTCAATGGTCCGGAAAACGGAGGTCTTTCCCTCCAACCCCTATTCCTGCAGCACCCTGAAGCTGGGGACCACCGACAGAGCGGGTGGGATGGGAAGCATCTGAAATCCTCGTTTCCTGCCGAGGGAACGCCAAAGTTTGCCCCTTCTCAGCCTGGCTCATTCCACATTGTAGCTAGGGGTACTGCCAGGAGGTCCTGGTGAGAACGTTCCCCAAAACGTCAGTGGGAATATGTGAGCTCTAAATGTCCTGTCGCCCTGCGATTCTGAGGGTTTCCCTTGCCCCAGGATCAAAAACAGGAGGTTGGGGCGAGAATGGACAGGTGAGCTCGGCGGCTCCTCCTTCCAGCGCACAGGCTCTCCCTGGGAGGTGCCCGGCGGCCGGAGCCAGGGCCCAACCCGGCGCAAGGCCACTCGCCAGCCCCGCCCAGGCCCCGCCCCCGGCCGAGCGCGAGGCAGCTGGGAGGGGCCGGGCCGCTCTGTCCCCAGCGGGAGTGTCCCCCGTGCACGTGGTCGGAGGCGGGGCCCGTCCACGTCACCACCCGGTGTAACCAACGGGCTTGGAACGCAGGCACACGCAACATTCCAGCCGAGAGCGGGTTTGGAACGCGCAGACACGCCACATTCCACACCGACTAAAGTGGGGCGCAGCAAGGGGGGCCCGGGGACTGCCCCCAGCGACCTGCGGGCCGTTTCGCAGACACCCAATCAGCCCAGCTCTCACCCAAACCCCTGAAGCGCGACCCAGCCCAGCTCTGGGAGGCGGGGTCAGGCGGGGCTGGCCAGGATCATAAGACACGCGATGTCATTTCATTCTGCAAAGGCCGCCTCCGCCCCAAGCGGCGCGTAGATCGGCCGGGAGCGCCCCCCGCACCCTCCCCACAGGGCCAGGGAAGCCGGGGAGCTGCTCGGCGTAGAGTAATTCCCACCCCCCACTCCGTTACACACACGCCCACTCGTGTGCACTATACACTCGCCCGTGTACACGTCCGTTCATCCGCTCTCCTCGAGGCTCACATCACACATTCCCCCGTGCACACACGCACGCACACGCGGGTCTGCCACCCCCACGCAACACCATTCCACACCCCACCCCCCACCGGCTCACACATCCTCGGCGCTACCGAGGGCGCCGCTGACCCACGCGAAAGGAGCCCCCACGAAAGGTGCACACGGGGTGGCAGGCAGCTGAGGTGGCGCCCACAGGAGCCGGGTCCCTCACTGCACGGTAATGAATTCATTAATTAATTTTACTGCCCCCAACGTTCCTCCCCGGGCGGCGGCTCCTGTGCGGAACCTTGCGCTGCTCGGCTTCGCAGGCCGCCCGGGAAGGGGTCCTGCCCGCGGTTTCGCGTCGGTTCAGAGACCAGGGTCGCTCGTCTCCCCTTCCCCGGTGCCCCAGGGGCCCAGCCCGGCCGCTCACCACGTGCTCTCTGTTGTTGCTGCGCTTGCCATTCCAGGAAGCGGGCCGCCTCCAGTAGCGTCTCTATGCTCATCGCGCCGAGAGCTGCCGGGGGCGCGCCGGGGCCGAGACTGCGGCCCGCGAGCCGGGCACAGGTCAGGCTGGCGGGCAGGCAGGAGGGAGGGATCACCTCCGGGGGGCGACAGGGCTGGGCGGCGCAGCGCACTCCGCAGGGAAAAACGGGAGAGCACGGAGAGAAAAAATTGTTTCCCAAAATATTTGCAAAATATAATTTGCAAATTAAAAAAATTTTGATGCAAAAAACAAAAGGCGGCACTGCCTCCCTCCTTCCCCTCCCTCTCTTTTTCCCCCTCTGATGCCTCCCGCCCCGCGGCCCCCGGGAGTCCCGCCGACAAGAAAAGGCTTTGCAACAAGATGGCGAGGAGGCACCGACACACACAACAAGGGAAGGAGCCGCGCTGCCCCCGGCCGCCGCCCCCGCTACTACACCGGGGCCGCAGCCAAAGCCCGGACCGGAGCCCCCGCCCGCAGGGCCGCGGCGTCTCAGGAAGGGAGGGGCGGGGTCCCGAGCGGGCTGGCCCGCCCACTATAGACGGCGCGCGCACACGTGGCCTGGGTGGGGGTGGGAGAATATCCAGCCCCGCTCGCGCCCTGCATTTCCGCTTTCTCGCCTCGCCCCGCCCCGAAGGCAAGCCACAAGTTGAGCCAGGGCTGCGTGTTGCGGTCATTCACAACAAAGTGTGTCCTGCTGGAGGAAAAGAAGGGGGGAAAATTTAAGACTTAAGTTAGCTCAAATAAGGATATTCCAGGTCAGGGAAACCTTACGATGGTAGAGACTGGCCTGACCCCTGGGTCTCCGCTCCCTACCCACACGTGACCTGATTCCTGCAACCACCCGGCTGTCGCAATTCCCCCGGGATCCGCCCGTGGGCGGAGCTGACGGCAGGAGGCTGCCAGAGACTAGCGGAGGGAGCGGAGTGATGATCCGGTTCCGCGTTTTGCCTCCGTTCCTCCCCCCGCAGTGCGTTCGCATCCTATTAGGCGACGTCACCGGGCCGCGGGCCAATGGGCGGGCAGGACAACACGGCATGGAGCAGCTCCACATGGACACCCCGCGCCGCCAGCCTTCTGTTTAAAGGGCCAGTGTCTAACACGGTCACATTCGTGGGTGCGGATGGGTCCACTGTAAGAACGGAGGGTGGGACGCCGAAAGGGAAATTCTGCAGTTGTGCCCTGGCCTACCCATTACTCTTCACCACTCTCCCTTCAAAACCAAGTCTCTCTCTTTTCTTCCCCCAAATTCTTGTCTTTGTCCACGCGTGTCTAATGTGGATGGCCCACAGTCCACCCTTTGCTCTGGGGCCGGGGCGGGGGCAGTTGAGGCAAGGCGTCCGCAGCCCAGACCAAGGGGGCGGGGCCCAAATCGGGAACAACAACGTGGAGGGCGGAAGCCTGGCCCTGCCAGCCGCTGGGCGACTGAGGCCGCGGGCGGGGCGCGGGGTCGGGACGCTCAGCCTGGTCTCGACGGCGCTCGCCAAGAGGGCGGGATCCCCGGCTGGCGCTCGCTGCCGCCGCTCTTGCGCTAGTATTTGGGGGCGCCTGCGGGTACAATCAGAAAGTTAGACCTTTGTCAGGGTACCCAAATCCTCTCATTTTGCAGATAAGGAAACTGAGGCCCAGAGACCGGAGAGGACTTGTCTAAAGTCACTCAGTATTCCAGTCGCTGTATGCCCTGGAGGGAGGAGTATTTATCCTTGACCCCGTGGACGACTCTTTTGAAGGCAGTTCTGGGGCAGGGCACCCAATTCGAAAAAAATCATGGGGGAATATCAAACTGCCTGCATGGGAAGTGGTCTGCCCACTTATTGCAGTCAGGGTCTCCAAAATCTTCATCTGAAACCCTGCTGTTCCGCTTCTTTGGTGCAGGCCACACAAGCCCCACTGGTACAGTTGGTAGTGACACAAAGGCCGGCTGAAGGCACTTTGGTAGCACCCTGGAGCATGTACAGTACAGCTCTGCTGGCCCAATGCCAGCAGTCCTATGGCCCCCAGGGCCTAGCCTCGGATTCCTTTTTTTGCTACCAGTTCAGAGTGGGACAATGCCAGCTGGGTTCAGGGTCCTGCAGCCTGGGCTTCACCATCACACAAAGCTACAAAGCAAAACTTTATGAGGACAGCTGAGTGGCAGACCACCCTGCCAATCTATCTCATCCCACCCACTGTGCCCTTAGAGGGGTATGTTCCTATTTTGGGGTCTAGCTTAGAGGCACAGAAAGCCGGTACAAATGCATGCCTGCTGGCTTTGCTCCCTTCCTTTGAGGGCATAATGCATACTAAGGAAAGAAAATCTGCACAGATCTTGGAAATCAAGAACCTAGTGAACAGAAGGAAGGGGGTTGTTTGCCAGCAGCAGTCTACAGAGAGATCTGATCTTTACACATTTAATGCCCGAGTCTGTAGCTGAGCAGAGGCCATTACACATGTCCAGGTGCCACTAGCTTTGCTTACAATGGAGCTGGAAAGGAAGGTGGGGGAGGGGGTGGGAATAACGTAGCCCAGGTGCCCTGGAATGAATGCCCTTTTCCTGGGAGGGCGAGATCTGTGCTGGTCCTGACATTGCTTCCTTTTAGATGTCTGCCACCTGCTACTAGTGTGATTGGGCCTGGCCCACGGCACAACCAACGAAAATGAGAAGTTTAAAGGCAATACACAGGTGTGTGTGTTGGGGTGGGGTGCTAAACATTGTATGTAATATACATAATAGTGACCTGAATAACGTTGTTGACCAAGTTTTCATTTTGTTTGGGGTCAGCACTGTACTATTCTGTCCAGTGGCCCACGATGCTCAGAGAGCTCCATCCAGCTGTACCTTCTGCCTTCCTCAAGTGGTCATAGGACTCATATAGTCCTGAAGTCTCTTGTAGAGGTCAAAGCCCAATTTTTGACTCTTCTTTGTCAGGTACCAGCTCTATTCCATTAAGAAGGCACTCCTCTGAAAAGGAACATTCTGAAGACACCTTTTCTGTTAGGGGTGGGTAAGCAAAACATAAAAGTGGGGTGAACAGAGTCAAATGCCAGTCTCTCCCTTGCCCCCAATACCCCATCTGCTCTAGAGCTTAGTGGAGATGCTTGCTATTTAAAACAAACAGCCTTACTGGCTTCACATGATCATGTTTATTCGGGTCATGTGGGGACAGCAGCCAGGGGATGTTAGGCAAAAGAAGGGTTTAGAAAGGAGGCTTTTTTTTCTAAGCCTGTTGTTGCCTACAGGAGCCTGAAAATAGCTAAACAGAATTTCTTATCAGCCAGGGTTTCCCCAGTTGGGGAACGGACACAATTGGGGTGGGAGATACCTATAAGGGGGGTATAAAAGGAGAGGGGAATTTATAGGAGAGCCGTTTAACATTTTAGCCCCAGCTTCCTGTTCCAAAGGGATGGAACTGGGGTAGAAACTGGCAACTGTATTCCTTCAAAGGAAAGTGAAAAGAAGTCTGATGTTTCAGCAGAAAGGTGAGCACTTCGTGGGAATGATCCAAAGCCCAGCCATCTCCAAAAAGTTGTTCCGAAAGTTGTTTTATGGCTTCTAGGTGCTTAGTAGCTTTAGAGCAGGACACCTGGGCCACCCATCATGTGTACTTTCTCATGAAAGGATTTCTATTTTCAGTCTTCCTCAAGTCAGTGCATCCTAACGCCCAGTTCAAATCCCTCAATTTTTTAATATGCTGAACCAGAGACATTCCCTTAATGAGACGGTCTTCCATCCTCCACCCCACCCCACTCCCTCAAACAAAGCATTCCATACATACGCAACTCCAAGAGCTATGAAAATCAGTTTCCTGACCCCTAAGATGCATACATAATGAGACGGCAGAAAGGACACAAAGCCAAAGTACAGGTATTTTATATTAGATCCCAGAAGATGTCCTAACTGTTCAGGACCAACTTCTCAAAATTCTGCAAGTGGTTTTTTTGTTTTGTTTTAAGGAGCTTTCCACATATCATAATTAAGCCAAGACCAAAGGGAGAAAGAAAGCCAGCCAGGACGAAGAGAAGGGACAGAAGACTAGTAGTACACCCAGGGTCACAGCACAACATTCATTTAACAAATATTTATTGTGCGCCTAACATGTGCCAGGCACTGGGCTAGGTGGCCTTGTAGCCAAGGCCAGGTGACCTTTGGTAAGCCAGGGTGGGGTAAAAGGTCACAAAGCAGAACTCAACTCCACAGTAATACCTGGAAAAGCTTAGCTTTGCTCTCTACCACCACCGTGCTGGACATAGCATAAGAGATCCTATGACCACAAAAGACCCATAAGCATGCTGACGTACTCATTTAGGTTAGGTTCCCAGATCATCATACTTTTCTAAGAAGGAGAAGAAATTAAGTGGACCGAACCTGATTCCTGACAAGCCCAGTCTGAATGATGAGCAGGATTTTGAATCGCTTTGATAGAGGTGTATCCCATATGGTATTCATCCAGTCATCAGTGAGGTGGGCTCCTCAGAGCCGGCAGTTTCCACCAAAGTCCTCACCTACTTTCCTCCACTCCCACTGAGGAATGGACTTCTCCTGAACCCTCAGAACAGGTACAGTCAAGTCACGTACTTTCCCCTCTTCCTTGCCTCATATGATGTCACAGCCGGAAGAGTTGAAATTATCTAGTCTAACCTCCCAAGAGAAGCTGTCTTATCCAACGTCACAAAGCTGCTTAGTGTCAGCTGGGATGAGAGCAGCCTGGTTCTCCCTTGACTGCGTTGGATAGCCAAACCTGGGAAGTGGGTCCAGAGTCCTTGAAAACCTCACAGAAATGGGTGATGACAGGAGAGAACTTCTCCCTTCTGGCTAAAGACAGGAATAATCATTAACTTTGCTTAGTGGTGCCCAATAAACAAACTTAGCAGATGAACGAGAAGGGAAGGAAAGAGAACCAGACTTAGGATCCAGAGGCTCAGACTATCTCAGAGACTCAGGCCACTGAGGAATTAAGAGCTTCTAACTGGGCCTGGGTAGATAGCCATTCCTCACTGGTGCCTATGTCTGGCCTGAAAAGGTGACTGGGGAAAGGGGCAGATTTTTATCCAGGCAACCGCCCTGGGTGTGGACACTGAGTAATAAGGAAAGAAATGCAGTTCGGAAGCAAAAAGGGAGGAGCCACGCACTTTGAGCTTTTCTGAGAAACCAAAGAGGCTAGTTAAACACTGCAGCTAAAGATGGGGGCTATAGGGGACTTGGTAGGAAGAAACTGATCAAAGCAGAAAGGCACGAGGGAAAAGACAAGAACTTCAGCTATTCCTCTTAAAAAAGAGGTGGCTTTATGAGAGAAAATGAATTCAGGTCATTGGCAGGGAGATGGGGCAAGGTTATGAGCAGAGCAAGGTGTAGTCATGTGAGTCAAGAGCCAACTGGGTCAAGTGGGGGTGGGGGGTGTCCATGACAGGGGAGGCCCCCCAAGGGCAGAGGAGCTGGACTGTAATGCCCCATGGAAAGGACTGAGGTCGACGGTCCCAGCAATCCAAGCTCACACCTAAAAGGCAGGCTGCACAGTCAAGTCTTTAAAACCCAAGAGATCAGCTACCCGTGCTCATAACAGCCCTCTCAGAACAGTAAGGCCCTGAGCAGTGGCCTGTCAATGACTGGACTGCCTAGATCCAGGGCTAGCTCCACACCCACAACTGGACTTCTTTCTAAAGCCCCAGGGCCCACTGGGAAAGTCTCTACTGGACAGTGCTGGGGACAATCGAGGACACTCCAGGAGCCACACAGCAGCCCATGCCTCTCCTCCCACTTCCAGGCTGGGGGCTGATAGAGTACATGACCCCACCCCCCTGCCCACAGGAGTACCTTTCCCATCCCAGACACCTCAGATAGCAGTGCTAGAACGTCCCAGTCACTGCTCAGAGAGTTACTCTGTGATGACTAGAAGCATTCGTTAAACATAGTTAGGTTCTTAAATGTCACATCATATACCAACATCAATTCAAATGTTACATATAAAAAATAATGCCAAAAGGAGCCATAAGAAAATACAAGGAAACATTTTTTCTGCTCCAGGAGCAGTGAAGATTTCTACCCATGAAGGCAAACAAAGAAAATATAAAGGCAGATGGGGCGCCTGGGTGGCTTGGTCGGTTAAGTGTCCAACTCCTGATTTCGGCTCAGGTCATGATCTCAGGGTCTTGAGATCAAGTCCCCGGTCGGGAGGGCAGTCGGCTTGGGATTCTCCCTTTCTCCCTCTTCCTCTGCCCACCACCCCTCCCTTGTGCACTCTCTCTCTCTCAAAAAAAAGTAAAAAATACATAAAAAATGAAAATATAAAGGCAGAGGCATGACAGATTTGATTACATAAATCCTCTACAAGCTCCTGGGTGGCTCAGTCGGTTAGGCGTCTGCCTTTGGCTCAGGTCATGATCCCAGGGTCCTGGAATCAAGCCCTGCATCGGGCTCCCTGCTCAGCGGGAAGCGTGCTTCTCCCTCTCCCTCTGCCTGTCGCCCCCCCTGCTTGTGCTCTCTCTCTGTGTCAAATACTTAAAATCTTTAAAAAAACCCACAAAAAACAAAAAACCTCTACAAGCTCCTAACTGTAAAAACAAAACAAAATCACCATAAATAAAGGGGAAAGGTAAATGACAAAATGGAGGGAAATATTGGCAAATGTGCTCTTGCAGTTCAGTAACAAAAAGAACACTTGTATAGAAAAATGGACATAATTTAAATTTTATAAAATATATGAAATAACATACATAAGTATGTATAAACATATGAAGATGACCTTGCCAATACCATAATAAAATTAAAACACTGGCAATTCTTGTCTATCAATTGATAAAGGACTTTTTTAAAGATTTTAGGTTTTTTTTTTAAGATTTTTAAAAATTTGACAGAGCAAGCGAGCACAAATAGTGAGAGCGGGAGAGGGAGAAGCAGACTCCCCCCTTAAGCAGGGAACCCGATGTGGGGCTCAATCCCAGGACCCTGGGATCATAACTTGAGCCAAAGGCAGATGCTTAACCGACTTGAGCCACCCAGGCGCCCTTAAGATTTTATTTCTAAGTAATCTCTACACCCATCGTGGGGCTCGAACCTACAACCCTGAGATCAAGGGTCGCATGTTCTACCAGCATGCCAGGCATCCTAATAGAGGGTTTTTAAAAAAGATTAGCCTTGGGGTGCCTGGGTGGCTCAGTGAGTTGAGCATGTGACTCTTGATTTTGGCTCAGGCCATAATCTCAGGGTTGTGAGATCAAGCTCTGCCTCACGCTCAGTGCTCAGCGCAGTTTGCTTGAGATTCTCTCTCCCTCTCCCTCTGCCCCTCCCCCAGCTTGTTTATGCTCTCTAAAATAAATAAATAAATAAATAAATAAATAAATAAATAAATAAATAGCTTAAAAAAAAAAGACACTACAAATTAGCCTTGTAGTGCTATCAAAGCAGTGGTAAAAACTGGCATTAATGGAAATGTAAACTAGCACACCTTTTTAGTAACCAAATTGGCAATATACACAAAGAACCTTTAAAAAGGTTCCTCTGCTTCAGTAATTCTTATGTAAGTTTATCCTAAAGCAATAAGAAAACACAGTAAGATTTTCAAGAAACTCCATCCCTAATGTGGGGCTTGAACTCACGACGGGGAGATCAAGAGTCCCATGCTCTACTGACTGAGTCAGTCAGGCGCCCCCCCACACATAAAGATTTTTATACAAAGATATTCACTAAAGCATTATTTACAATAGTGAAAACCAGAAACTAAAATTTCCAGCAAGGTAGTGAAGTAACACTCACAATATGGCATGTAAAGAAAACAGGTTGTTAGCAAACCAAAATATTAGTGGTGGTTGTCTCTGGGCAGTGTGATTACTGGTAATTTTTATTTTTACAAGTTTTCTGACACAGAGATTAGTTTTATAATCAGAAAGTTATCACAATATATTGCTACATGAAAAAGATTATAAAAAGTCATATACAATATGATCCCACATTTGCTATTTAAAAATATATATACATATAAAAATACTAACAAAATATAAAATAACTCCATTTGAATAGTGGAATTATAAATTTTTATCCATTATTTTCTAAATTCTTATAATGAGAATGCATTACCTTTGTAACTATGAACAAGTTAAAGGGGAAAAAAGTTCTCCTGTGTTCTCTCAGGAAGGGCCTCATATCTCTTGATCTCAATGTGACATGTTGCTATGGATCTACTTCCCACCCCAGTCCTTCTTCTGAAAGTGCTCCTGTTTCACCCCCCAACGTGGGTTTTCTTCATCTCCCTCCCCGCCACCACATCTATCTAAATCTCTTTCTGCTACTCAGCTCTGAAGTTCCCCAGAAATGGTTCAGGCGACCCTTCCAGTCCAGATGAGAGATAAGAGCACTAAGGTAGTGGCAGTCTGGATGGAGAGGCTGGGCTGCATTTGGGAGATATTTCCAACGTGAAAGATTTTAGTCCCTGGTGGTAAAGGAGAGAGAGGAACAGAGATTCCTAATCTGGGCAGCTGGATGGATGGTGATCAAGAATATGGGAGAGAAGCCAGTTGTTTTTTTTTTTAAAGAGTTTATTTATTTATTAGAGAGAGAGCGCGCACAAGCATGGGGAGCGGCAGGCAGAGGGAGAAGCAGGCTCCCTGCTGAGCAAGGAGCCCAATGCGGGACTCGATCCCAGGACCCTGGGATCGTGACCTGAGCCGAAGGCAGACGCTTAACAGTCTGAGCCACCCAGGCATCCTGGGAGAGAAGCAGGTTTAAACAGTAAGTTGAGTTTGACACTGCCGTGGTCCTGGGGGAGATGTCCAATAGGTGGTTAGGTACGTGGATGTTATAAGTTCAGGAAAGGTCTAGATTTGGGAATGATGAATCCATGGGTGAACAAGTCATGGGAGGGGATGCAATCAGCCAGAAGTGCTAGGAGCAAAGAGCAAACAAGGACCCTGGATGGAATCTTCGGGATTCTCTCCTAAGAGGTGAGAAGGACTCTTTTACAAAAAAGGCAGACAGGCAGGCAGGCACGCAGCAAGCCAACTTGAGTAGGGGAGGTTAATAAGAGTTAGGGAAGTGGAGGCAGCAAATTATTTAGACAGTTCTACCACCTGGTGGTGGAAGAGGTCACAAAACTGATGGGTCTACCAGGTTTTTACAGAATACTGAATTAGCTGTCAGGATTTACAATTAAGTAAATTTCTCATAAATCTGGATTTCTGGCTTCTTGCAAAAAAAATCAGAAGATCCAAGAAACACTATTTTTGCATGGCAACAACCAATGGGAATCCCTTTTAGTCAGAATATGAGCTCTATCCCTTCTTGCCTGGCCCCTACTGTAGAGGATGAGGAAATACTTCCCTTTGTGAATGAATCAAGTCCTTATTAGTGCTCATCTAGAGTTCAGAGAAATACAGGCTAGAGTTTGATTCAAAAGCCCCACGTGTGCCCGTGAAGGCAGGAATCCTGGGACAAACACACCTGAATTAAGGATCCTACACCAGACTGGGAACCCCCCTTTCCCAGCAAGAGACATCCAATCTCTTGAATCACAGAATCTATGGGAGCAGGCCCATGCCTCCTCCGCTGTCCCGGGAGGGGTCTGGCTCCACAGTGCTCTCCGCAGAGCCTTCTCTTTTTGGACAGCAGTAGCCTAAGCTGCCATTTCCCTGGGGGCTAATTGGCTGCTGAAGCCAGCCAAGTCCCCTAGCTGGGAATTTCCTGGCTCTAGTTTCTAGACTTGGGCCACGCTCCCTGAATGGGTCCACCAGATGGCAGGCAGCCTTTTCTTTCCTCTAGACTTACATGAGTTCATTCACCCTACCTGGGGAAGATGACTTGCTGTTTTTTTGACAATTGCGACTTTCTCCAGCAAGATCAAAAAGCACATCAATTCTGTTAAGTGAAATATTTGGAGCTGCCTATTAAAATATTAAAAAAGTAAAACCCTTCTTCCATTATTATACAATTATGTATTATCAAAGAGTCATTACCTAATTATCAGTTATTTTACATTGATTCTGATCCAACATGTGCTTGCACTAGACATTTTATTATGTGGTTCCACTAACTACTTAATTATCTGCACTGCTGCCAAATACAAAATTCTATGAAGATTTGGTAGCATAAATTAAGAACTAATTATAAGCAATTTCATTTATCAAATCTTGCTCATTGATCCCAGGCTTGAAAATAATACTACCTTAAAGTGCTAAATGAAGTGAAGCTGGTTGAGAGATGCTTTTTCTCTCTTCCTTGTGCTATGTAATAGAAGTCTCCTTCCCCAGAGGTAGGTCAAATGAGCCTAAAAGCCCATTTCCATTTAAGTGTAGCATTTGTTACAAAATCTTGAGATTTGGTACAAGACCCCAGTCTCAGATTTCTGGACCCAAGTTCAAACCCCATCTCCGTGACTTAGCTCTGTGGATAACCTTAGGGCAAGTCACTTAAGCTCTCCGAGCTTCCATTTTTTTTAAAGCTATCACAGAGGGACACCCCACCACTGTACTGAGTTACTAAACAAGACAATTTATGTAGAAGATGCCCAATCAATTTGGTTTCCCATTTGTCACTCCAGTACATGGAAGCGTGGGGTTTGTTCTTGGTCAAGAAGTGGTACTCTACACCTGCAGTTCCACACTTGAGGTCTTGGCCTTCGGACATGAGTCTATGGGTAGATGTTCTGGCCAGAAATGGAAAACTCAAAGAAGAATACAAAGAGATGAGCAAGTTGAGAAGACCGCTCTGCTTATGCACTCCTCCAGGTGTCTTAGTACTTCTCACTTCACTGCTGCTATAACTCTGCGAAGCAAGAATCCCTCATCTTTTGTACGAGGAAGCCAAGGCTTAGTGAAACTGACTTACCCTGCGAGTGGAACTGGAACACAAAGCCAGGTCTGATGATGCAAAGTCTCTTTCCTGCTCTTCATTCTCCTAGAGTGCTGGAGAAGCATCTGGGATTAAATATCCTTTGCCCTCTTGGGAACATCATATACAAGCCAATTCTGCCAAGTCCAGCAGCAGTTTCTGGTCCACTCCTTCTTATCACAGTTTCTTGGCTCACAGCAAGCACCCGTGACCCTCCACTTCCCAGGGGAGAGCCTAGAGTCCCTGATGTTTTTGTTTGGACTGACAGGCAGATAGGCCACACCTCAAAGGGCATTCAGAGGTGCAGGGCCCTCACTCAGTCCCAACACAGCCCCCTGCAGTAAGAGCACAGCCTCCAGAAGGCAGCATTAGCTGTTCTAAAAGGGAGCATTAGCTGTTCCAACCAGTAATTAAAAAAATAAACTGCTGTTTTAGTCATTTGGGTGAGTCACAGCAGAGGATCTGAATGTCTCCACAGAGCAGAGTGGGAGCTGTTGGGTATGTGCGTGAGGCCCTGCTGCTAGTGGGCTGAGCCCCACACAGGGCTTTCAAACACTGTGCTGGCACTAGCGCCAAGACTTGGTACTGGGGAGCATTCAGAAAGGTTCCAGACAATCCACGCTCTGCTCCAGGAGGCAAAAGCCAATTCAGTCTCAGGAGTAAATGTCTTCTGCATTTCACGGGGGCTAGTGCCCACTCGGCAAACCCAATCTCCTGGCACCAACTTCTTTAAACAAGGTATGTCACGTCCCTTTCCTAGGGGCACCTCCTGGATGGCTGCAAACCTGCTGCACCTTTGAGACTTTCCTTCTCCAAGAGGCTCCTTAGTTTTCCAAACTGGACCTTTTCCCTCCTCATGTGCAGATAGATCTGTTGGGGGGCCACCCATCACCTCTCATTCTGTGCCATAACAATAAGGGTAGATGGGACTTTTCCTTTACCCACACAGACCCCAGAGTTAGTAATATCTATGTTCAACAGAGAAACATCCCTTGTGGGAAACAAGGCCTAGCTCACCAATATAATGTACACAACACAGAGCCAACTGTGCCAACTTCTGAAGTAAACAACATATATGCCAGTCAACCAGACAAACCAAAGGAAGAATTTAAAGACAAAAGAACAATGAAAACAGTTTCTTAGAACTCTCTAGATTAACTCTTCCTGGAACCCAAGACTTCTGGAAAACTACTGTAGAGCCCCCTCCAGTACCTCCACTAACTAGATAAAAGTTAATCCAAAAGACTGACCCAACCTGGGTATCTTCTAGAGTAGCAGGACACGTGAAAATAAAAGGAAATATTGTCAACTGAGACCATAAAGAAACATAAAAAGGTGGACATACTATGCCCAGATAAAAAGACCATGGGGTGGTGGGTTTTTCCCTCTTTCTACTTTTACTTTCCAAATTTTATTTATGTGAAAATTTACTTGTTTGCATAAAAAATATTATCTGGGTAGCAAATGGATATTTCAAGAAAATACCAAGGACACATTTTATCCATTCCTGCAGTGAAGTGAAGGTGCTTGATCAAAGGGCCAAAGATGCCCCCGTGTGGCTAGAGAGGAAAATGCTGTGGGTTAGGTTAGATGAAGGGCTACCTACTCCCTTCTTTTAAGAGGGCTCGGATTTTCCATAGGCTTTTGCATCTTTTCCACATCTTGCAGTTTTATTACTAGTCAGAGCTTAGACGTTGGTGTGCTCACATCATTTCCATCAAGAGAAGAGAGGTTTCTTTATTTCAAAAAATAGATACTAAAATTTTAAGTGACAAACGTGAATCCTTCAGATCAGCTGAAATTCCACCATGGTGACACCAACCCTTCTAGGACACGCAGCAGTGCTCCGGTGAAGGAACCAAACTGCTAGAAGCAAAGCAGATTCCAAAGAACAAAGGCAGCTTTGGTCCCCCTTGGAGAGTAAGTTCAGCTTCTGCTTCTACTTTAGTTACCAAGAGATCAGAAGCCAATGCCAGGGACCAGAATAGAATTTAAGATAATACCACAAAGATTTAAGTCCATAAAATCCATCAACATGAACTTGACCTCTAGGCACCTAAGGCAAGCATCACTCAACCTTAAGATACACTGGTCAATAACCTATTTCTTTTTTTTTTTTTTTTTTTTAAAGATTTTATTTATTTGACAGAGAGAAAGACAGCCAGAGAGGGAACACAAGCAGGGGCAGTGGGAGAGGGAGAAGCAGGCTTCCCGCTGAGCAGGGAGCCCGATGCGGGGCTCGATCCCAGGCCCCTGGGACCATGACCTGAGCCGAAGGCAGACGCTTAACGACTGAGCCACCCAGGCGCCCCAATAACCTATTTCTTGAAAGAAAAACATTCCGGGGCGCTTGGGTGGCTTAGTTGGTTAGGTGGCTGCCTTTGGCTCAGGTCATGATCTCAGGGTCCTGGGACCAAGCAAGCTCTGCATCCAGCTCCCTGCTCAGCGGGAAGCCTGCTTCTCCCTGTCTCTGCCGTTCCCCCTGCTTGTGGTCTCTGTCAAATAAATAAATAAAATATTTAAAAAAGAAAAAAGAAAAAAAATTCCTTTTTCCCTTATACCAGAGTGTATGCTACCACACATCACGCAATTATAAAATATATGCATAATTAAAATAATTTCTGGATGTCTTTTAAAAATGTCTTCAATGTTCTCTCGTTAGACAGAAATAAACTTTCTTCTCAGAGAAGAAAACGAAGACATCCAAGTGCAAAGAAAGCACTCACAGCTCTAGCTGGAAGCTTCAAGCCTCATCATTCAGTTTTTAAATTCTAAGAGCGTGAGCTCACCACCTATAAAACCTCCTCCAGGACACTGAGCCTTAAACCTGGGGCACTGAAACACATAGAGAAGCAAGACGCATCTTCTGCGCCTCCAGTCACACGGAGCACTTTCCGGGCAGCCCTCAGTACCAGACTTAAATGAAAGTTAGTACCATGCCTGAAATGCATTTTGAACAGGCAGGGAATGTATGTAAATACACTATTGTTCTAACACAGAAAAATACAAGACATTAAACGAAGAGAAGTGTAATATAAAATTAAATACACAGCATGAGTACAAAGTTAAGCCCACACCCTTGCGCACCCAGATCATCTACAGAAAGAGACTAGAAGGAAACACTAAAAGACAATAATGGTCATAAGACTGCGACAAGGGGTGATTCTGTTGCTGTTTTCTACTCTCATTTTCCAAATCTTTAATGAGCACGTGCTACTGTGTGTGACCCTGGGTACTGGTTTTCTCATCCTGTCAGAGATTCTTCTCTCTGAAGGGGTGGGAGGAGGGGGTGTTCACAGAGCTTTCTGAAATGATCCAGGAGGTTTATGGATTCTCTAGAGGTCCTTGGACTTCTAGTGAAGAACACCAGTTAGTATGTTCTATTGGGCAGCTCTGTCTTTACTGACAGAGGGAAGTACAATATAGTCCTATTTTTAGTTCTTTTATCTCTGCTGAGGGCTGGGTCTAGGTGCTGCCAAGACAGGCCAATTTCATCAGTTTTCTGCCCTAACCAATAGCCACCTTTCAAAAGCATGGCTTAACTACTCAGCCCCAGTCTTCTCTGAGGATAAGAAGGGGCTCTGGCACTGTACTCAAAGAGTTCAGTCTAGACACAGCCTTAGGACCACTGGTGTAAAATCAAACTCAAGGTGTGAAAGTTAAGCACAGCAGAGGGTAACTGAGACACTAAGAGAACAAAAAAAGAGACCCCCTTTCCAGAGGTATTCTTGCTGAGCCCTGAGACATTCCAATGAGAAACATGTTTTAAGAACATGGTCACCCTGGCCTCAGAATTTCCAGTGAGAACAGGTAAGCGCCGGAGAGATTACAAGGGAACCCACAAAAAGCAATATATGATCAACTACAACTTCTCTGCCAATAGATGAGACTTTTTTAAGCAACCTACTGCTCATAACTATCTTGCTCCATTTCTTACTTCTATCATCAGTCATTTATCCATTCAAATCTATGGAAATATTCCCCCGAATCCCAGGATTCAAACGGGATTGACAGATTTCTATTCTGCATATTCTTATATTAAAAATAAAACAAAGCTCCACTTCAAATGTCAAAAGAAAAAAAATTATAGGGCCCTTAGGTGGCTCAGTTGGTTAAGCGACTGCCTTCGGCTCAGGTCATGATCCTGGAGTCCCTGGATCGAGTCCCGCATCGGGCTCCTTGCTCGGCGGGGAGTCTGCTTCTCCCTCTAACCCTCCCCCCTCTCATGTGCTCTCTCTTATTCTCTCTCTCAAATAAATAAATAAAATCTTTAAAAAAAAAGAAAAAGAAAAAAAATATACATCAGTAAAACCACTACAAAACCGTACTTTCAAACAGGTTGGAGGTAGGGGTATCGCTTCATTCTGTTGTGTCTCAGTCACATCTGGTGGGAGTTTGGCTTACCTAATTCTGTTTTCTGAAATAAGCACCATCAAAACAGACATGAATCAGGAGTGTGACGCTTCCAGGCGCCCTCCCAGGTCAGCCCTTCTTCCTGGCATTACTAAGCTTTCTCTCCCTGACTCTCCCACCACCTACAATCAGGCCAGTTCCTTCCTCAGGACTGACGCAGGGGTAACCAATCCTATGTACCCAGAGAAGTCTTGCAGGTGACTCTAGAAGTGGGCACAGGGCCTATCTGTCCGATGTACTGCCTCCATTCAGAGAACAAGAAAGCCATCCCTCCTCAAGAAGCAACTAGGGATGACCGAGCAGGATGCTCTGTAGTTCCGACCCAGACCAGACTCCAAAAACAATCCTTTCGGCCTCAGCCTAAAGCTAAGGTGGTCAGCTTAAGTCAGGTTTAAATCCCTCCTGGGTTTACTGATAGCTTTTTGTTGATGCTGGTAACAATTTTTCCTCATGAACTACCATACTAATGCCCAATAACTTTAAAGGGGTGGCGGTGGGGAGTGTTTTAAAATAGATTTATTTTATTTTAAAGATAATTGCACATAATGTTATCAGTGGGCCTATGGTGGAATGCCTCTTGCCACCCCAAAGCAGGCTACTTTATAGAAACTTTCCCAACTGTGCAAGAAGTTAACTAGCAACAAGCCTGAAAATTTGGTTACGTATATAGGTACAAAGCTGGTTCATCAAATCCCTGTTCTGGCCCTCAACCCAATGCATTTCAACTAAAGCATCATCCACCTCCTTCTTCACATTTATCAAACACTTGAATAGGTAATGTCCAGCCACTCCTTGGAGATGGCTCCCCTTTTCAGACACTGGACTGCTGAACTGCTCAGAAGCCTCTCGGTCCTGGGCTCCATTGCTAGAGCCTTTACAACTCTCCAAAACCTCCATCCCTCCCTTTTCCTCATTCCTTTCATCCTCCATGGGTTCTGGGTTTTCTTCCTGGGAAAGGAGATCCTGGTTTGAGCAATGGCCCTCAACAGTGGCAGACTCGCCTTCCTGTGAAGCAGGCCCACATGGGACACTCTCCCCGGGGCCCTGGGCCAAATCTTGGCTACTGCCAGACTCTTTGGGGGTGGACTTTTTCTCCTCCAAGGCTTGGATGACATCCTCAGGAGCTCGGGGAACTTCTCTCAATTGTCTCACTCGTTCTCTTTTCTTTCTCCTTAAATGAATCCAGGAGTTTTCTATTGCTGTTAGAAAAAGGCTAATTTCTTCCTTTCCACAGGGAACTCGCTTATGCTGGACCTATTGGAGGAAAAACAGAATTTTAGAGGAAATCACTTTTCTCCTCTCAAAACTCCTTTAAAAAAAAAACAAAAAAGAGGAGGAAGGAAAAAAGAGATTGTTGTAAGTACTTCTTCAATGTGCTTAACCAGGTACCTTCAGGTCGGTGAGGATTTTTTCAATCCATGCTGTCACAACTACTATGCCTTCCACTGTCTCAGAGCCCAGGGACGATGATGCTTTAAGGGACAATTCTTTCATCACAGACTCCAACACTACGAATGTAATGGGTTTCCTTGACTTCTCTAATTTTCTTCGCTTACTGGGTGGTGACTGAAAGAAAAAGAAGGCATGGGGGAAGAAGGGAAAGTAATCCAAATAATCAAATCCCATGCATTATAATGAACTCAACTAGGGACATTTCCATGACTTCTACTACCAAATGCAGAGCACTAAAAACAAAAAGGCCTTTGCATATTTACTTTCAATACTTAAAACAACTCTGTCAAATAGATTTATCACCTCATTTTATAGAAAGGAAAACTAAGATACAAAGATATGTAACCATATCAGGGTCACATAGCTAGTAATCTGCAAAGTTAGAATTGAACCCCAAACCCAGGTTCTTTGCCATAGGCTATCGGTATATAACACCCTCCAATTACTAAATGCTCTTCATCTATGTGTTGTGCCCAACACACACCTGTACAATTATTTATTTCATGGCAACTCAAGGGCGCTGGGAGCACTTTGTTCTCTTCTTTAAAGAACTGCATGGTTTAGGCCACTTGGGTGTCTCACTCGGTTGAGCATCTGCCTTTGGCTTGGGTCGTGATCCCGGGGGTCCTGGGATCAAGCCGCAAGTCCAAGTCGGGCTCCCTGCTCAGCAGGGAGTCTGCTTCTCCCTCTCCCTCTGCCCCTCCCCCTGCTCATGCTCTCTTTCTCAAATAAATAAATAAAATCTTAAAAAAAAAAAACTGCATGGTTTAAAATCTCCTATATGTAGTCTAAGTTGATACTTGCTGAGGCTTGAAGGAAAGCAGCTGTTAGCCACAGCCTGTGAGATCACATGCGAGGAATGACCAGGGCCACTAGGGTCACATGGGCAGAGAAGGAGGCCTGCTGAATCTTGGCTAACGTGAGGACCAAGCCAACAGTCAGCTGAGCACTGCCTCTGCTGGAAGAGGAGACACCAGTAGTGACAAGAAGAATGGATTTAAAAGCCAGTTCCACATCATTCAAGACTGTCGTCTTTCGATTTCAAGCTTAGGAAGTGCATTATACTCTACCCACTAGAGGGACTCAAGTTCCATTTTAAAAACTAAATGACATTGCTGTATTTAAAACTTATTTCTATAAAGGTAAAAATTCACTAAATTTTTTTTTTAAGATTTTACTTATTTATTTGAGAGAGAGAGACACAGTGAGAGAGGGAACACAAGCAGGGGGAGTGGGAGAGGGAGAAGTGGGCTTCCCGTGGAGCAGGGAGCCCGATGCGGGGCTCAATCCCAGGACCCTGGGACCATGACCTGAGCCGAAGGCAGACGCTTAACGACTGAGCCACCAAGGAACCCCAAAATTTACTAATTTTTTTTAATGACTCTTAGCTAAGACCAGATATATTATGAACACTTTGTTTTAAGAGACAGATCTGTACCTGTCAGCAAAATTTATCAAAATTTTAAAAAATGAAGATAATTCTAAAGGTTAGGGACAAAATGAGCAGGTAAGGATTATAAGGAGAAGGCTCATAAAGAGAAAACACCTTATCAGCTTTGAAGACCTTCCCGCAAGCAGCAGCCCCTCAGTGCTGGTGTCGCTAACCGCAACCCCACCGGAGACACACACAGACACATGTGAACACACACAGTCAGGTCCACTTACTGCAAGGCCTTGTACAAACTAACCAGCAACTCCACATCTCATAAATACACAACAAAACAGGCAGTTTTTTCTATGCTAGAAAACTTCTAGATCATATTTCTAAGAAATAATCTATATTCTCCCTTCATACCAGATATTAATTAAAAAAATAAAAATAAAAAAAGGAAATTAAAGAACACTAGAAAACAAGCTTAGGAGAAAAGGACCAGGGGTGCCTGGGTGGCTCAGTCAGTTAAGCTTCTGCCTTTGGTTTGGGTCATGATCCCAAGGTCCTGGGATCCAGCCCCCCTCATTGCTACTCAGCGGAGTCTGCTTTTCCCTCTCCCTCTGCCCTTCCCCACCCACTTGTGAGCTCTCCTGCACGCTCTTCTCTGTCAAATAAATAAATAAAATCTTTAAAAAAAAAAAAAAAGAAAGAAAGAAAAGAAAAAGAAAAGGACCAAAAACAAAGGGTATATATATGACTAAGAACTTGTTCTTGGGGAGCCTGGGTGGCTCAGTTGTTAAGCATCTGCCTTCAGCTCAGGTAATGATCCCGGGATCCTGGGATCGAGCCCCGCATCGGGTTCCCTGCTCGGCAGGAAGCCTGCTTCTCCCTCTCCCACTCCCCCTGCTTGTGTTCCCTCTCTCACTGTCTCTCTCTCATTCTGTCAAATAAATAAATAAATAATCTTAAAAAGAAAAAAAAAGAACTTGTTCTTGAAAAATGAATCATGGACTCCAAGCTCTGAGTTGGAACTTGTTCAATTAATGTTTCAGACAAGATGAGAGAAATTCATATTGATATTAACACAGAAGTATTGTTATTACTCAATCACCCAACATAAGAAAGATAACTCCTACAGTCTACTGAGAGTCTAATACTTTTCACTAAGGAGCTTAAGCTGGGGAGGAAGAAAGTTAGTGGTGTATAGGAGGGGGATGGGGGACAAGAACCAGACTCCCCAATATCCAAGGCTGTTTACTATGGACAGGTCACTGTAACAGGATCATCCCTGACAGCCCACTCAGCACACCAAAGGTCACTGACAAATATGGCTAAAAGGACAGCACCTCATATCTTTTCTGACAGAGATGGTAATCACTTGTGCTTAAATTCCAACAAGCATAGTGAAGATGTTGCTGTTTCTCAATTTGTCATGCTAGGGCTGGCCTACAATATTCTTTCTCCAAAAAAAAGAAAGGATTCATTATCATTTCTAGAACTTAAAGGAAAGAAATGCATCCTCACCAAACCTAGTAAGAGCTCTATCATGGATCCACTTTCCAAGCTCTGAGGGAGTCAGAAATAACAAGATAGGCAATTTATTACCCTATTACCCCAGGATGAAAATGAAAACTTCTGTATCTCAAACACAGCTCCTTTACCTGGCACTGTGGCCCCAGTTTTTCATATGTAATGGACAACTGATAAATCTGGTACTTCTGAATATTTTCAGTGAATTGCTTTAAAGATTTCATTTATTTATTTGAGAGAGAGATGGAGGGAGTGCATGTGCATGCGCACGCAGGGAGAGGAGCAGAGGGAGAGAATCTCAAGCAGACTCCCTGCTGAGCTCAGAGTCAGTTGGGCTCCATCCCAGACCCTGAGACAAAATCAAGAGTCGGACATTCAACCGACTGAGCCACCCAGGCACCCCTTTAGTGAACTGCTTTAATACACACGTACATATACATAGGACTGTTTCAGTTTTATTCTATTATAGAAACTAGGCACTCAAGAGACAGATAATTCATAATCTAGAAATTCTCAGTTTTTATTTTTTTATTGTATTTTTTAAAAATAGATTTTATTTATTTGTCAGAGAGAGAGAAAGGAGAGAGAGCACAATCAGGGGGAATGGCAGGCAGAGGGAGAAGCAGGCTCCTTACTCAGCATGCGGGACTCGATCCAAGGACCCTGGGATCATGACCTGATCCAAAGGCAGACGCTTAAATGACTAAGCCACCCAGGCGTCCTGAGATTCTCAGTTTTTAAACATTCTTAAAAAGATTTACCCATTTATTTGAGAGAGACAGAATGCACACAAGAGCAGGGGGAGGGGCAGAGGGAAAGGAGGAAGAGGGAGAGAGAAGCAGACTCCCTGCTGAGTGTGGAGCCCCAACACGGGGCTTGATCCCAACACGGGGCTGAGATCATGACTTGAGCCGAAATCAAGAGTCAAACGCTTAACCCACTGAGCCACCCAGGCGGCCCCTAGAAATTCTCAAAGTTTTTAAATGATTGAAGTTTATCATAAGCTTGGCTTACAGCAATCATTCCTTTCCCCCTCGTGTTTGTACTGAAATTTCTTAGTAGGCAGGGCCAGACTAAAATACAGAGGTAGGCCTTGAGAAATTAATATTTAAATTCAACCCCACAGGTCTCTAGTAGCAGGTAATTTTATACCCTGCCTCAACACTAGTATAGAAACTGTCTGTTTTCTCCCAATTGAGATGAACTTATTTGCAAATATGCTTATGATCTCAAACTACAAATATTTTATATTTTTTTAAAGATTTTATTTATTTGAGAGAGTGAGAGAGAGAGCAAGAGCAGGGTGAAGGTCAAAGGGAGAAGCAGACTCCCTGCTGAGCAGGGAGACCGATGTGGGACTCGATCCCGGGACTCCAGGATCATGACCCAAGCTGAAGGCAGACGCTTAACCAACTGAGCCACCCAGGCACCCAAAACCACAAATATTTTAAATGAAGAGTGCTATACTCAAACTATCATCATGTACTTTAAGCAGGCAAGATAACATAAATAATTCAACATTTTAAACTGTAAAACAAAATCACTTACTTACAACAGCTAGTTCAGTTTAATGTGAAGAACTGGAAGGTGAACTTACAACTAATTTTGGATTAGAAGATGTACTACTGTATTCCCCAACTGAAAGGACAATGTGAAAGAAGTTTGGTGAGGAACTCTACACCCCACAGGGGATATTGGCTTTGTATCTTTTGAATTACAAGGATTTAATGAATAACAATCAGCGGGAGGGGCCTCAAGTGTTATTTTGTTGCATAGTTGAAAATACAGTAGATTGAAACCATATATTGAACAATAACAGTTTTTAAATTTTAAAATATGCTTTACCTAGCAGGGCTGTCTATAAATCTCTTGAATCCTCCCTCTTAGTTTAATTCCTAGATCTCAGTGACGCAATCAGTCAAGAGACTTTCGAATGAGGTACAACTTGACACAAATCCACGTAGCACCTGCTATGCTGCCTGTTAACTATAGCTAAGGCAAAACCTCCCAGAGAAGCCACAAGCTACATGAATCATTAAGTTCTCCCTAGGATCTGCAGGAAAAGATGGGAGTCATTCACTAGAGATCTGCTGAGCATGTAGCCACAGCCTCCTTGTTTTGACAAAGCAACCTCCAGAATGGTCTTGAGGGGAAAGGAGTGCTCTTGCTCTTGGCCACTGCAGTGGAGTCCTTGCTGCTCTGCTGAACTCTGAATGGCTGATGCCGCGTTCCGCCCGCCCGGCCCTCCAGAAACAAGCCGAATGCCTGGGAGCTGTGATTCTGCACAGGCTCTCACTATTTGGAGAAAGAGACCAAGGGCCAAGAGTGACACCTGACTAGAATATTGACAGGAGGTGTGCCGGGAGGGACAGTCAGACTATCTTACCAACTATGCCTTATTTGAATGTGTATGAGCTCTGCTGCCACGAAGTAGATTGAGTATTTTGTGGTCTAAGGGTGTAACTCCCTTATTAACAAACAGTTCCGTGGGCATATCTATTGCTATCTTAATCTGACAGGTTACTGTTTAAAATGTCCTGAAATCGGGGCACCTGGCTGGCTGGCTAAGTCAATAGAGCATGTGACTCTTTATTATTATTATTATTTTTTGAAGATTTTATTTATTTGGGAGAGAGCAGGAGAGAGAGAGCAGGGGGAGGAGCAGAGGGAGAGGGGAAGCAGGCTCCATGCCCAGCAGGGAGTCTGACTGGGGCTTGATCCCAGGACCCCAGGATCATGACATGAGCCCAAGGCTGACTGAGCCACCCAGGTACCTCATCACTTTTTTTTAAATGATTTTTTTTTTTTAAGATTTTATTTATTTGACAGAGACACAGCGAGATAGAGAACACAAGCAGGAGGAATGGGAGAGGGAGAATCAGGCTTCCTGCCAAGCAGGGAGCCCGATGTGGGACTCGATCCCAGGACTCTGGGATCATGACCTGAGCCGAAGGCAGACGCTTAACGACTGAGCCACCCAGGCGCCCAAGACTTTCTTTTGTTTTAAAGTAATCGCCACACCCACCATGGGGCTCCAACTCATGACCCCAAATTCGAGTCGCATGCTCTTCCAACTGAGCCAACCAGTCGTGGTGGTCTGAACCCTACATGTATATTTCCTATGTTACACACACACACACACACACAAACACACACACACACACACACACACACAATGGAAGGATAAATTATAATGACCCATGGAGAAGTGAAGGATTAGGATGTTTCAAAGAGACAAGAGAAGCTAGACTACTGACTATACCTTTTTTTTCTTTTGAGATTTGACTTTGAAGCCATGTATCTTTCACAATTACAAAATTAAATAGTTCACAAAAAGAAATCCCTAAGAAATGAAACCAATGAATCCACTAACTGTGTATGGGCTTGGTGGCATAAACCCACAAAGAAACATTCCAAATGACTTTAAAATCTATCAGGAGACAGTCCCCAAGGACAAAAGAAATGAAAAAAGGACAAAATAGTTATTTCCACAAATCATTTTGTTGATGGTAATGTTAATTTTGAGACTGCTGGAAGACATGAACAAACATTTCTCCAAAGAAGACATACAAATGGCCAACAGACACATGAAAAAATGCTCAACATCACTTGGCATCAGGGAAATACAAATCAAAACCACAATGAGATACCACCTCACACTGGTCAGAATGACTAAAATTAACAAGTCAGGAAACAACAGATGTTGGAGAGGATGTGGAGAAAGGGGAACCCTGTCTTATACTGTTGGTGGGAATGCAAGCTGGTAAAGCCATTCTGGAAAACTTGAATATAGAGCCACTGGGGAGAAGTTGAAAATAGAGCTACCCTATGACCCAGCAATTGCACTACTGTGTATTTACCCCAAAGATACAAATGTAGTGATCCAAAGGGGCACCTGCACCCCAATGTTTATAACAGCAATGTCCACAATAGCCAAACTATGGAAAGAACCCAGATGTCCATTGACAGACGAATGGATAAAGATGGGGTGTATATATACAATGGAATACTACTCAGCCGTCAAAAAATATGAAATCTTGCCATTTGCAACGATGTGGATGGAACTAGAGGGTATTACGCTAAGCGAAATAAATCAGTCAGAGAAAGACAATTATATGATCTCACTGATACGTGGAATTTAAGAAACAAACAGAGGATCATAGGGGAAGAGAGGAAAAAATAAAACAAGATGAAACCAGAGACAAACCGTAAGAAACTGTTAATCATAGGAAACAAACAGGGTTGCTGGAGGGGAGGGAGGTGGGGGGATGGGGTAACTGGGTGATGGACATTGAGGAGGGCACATGACGTAATGAGCACTGCGTATTATATAAGACTTATGAATCACTGACCTCTATTTCTGAAACCAGTAATACATTATGTTAATTAACTGCATTTAAATTTTAAAAATTAGAGATAAAAAAAACTTTTTGAGACTGCTGTGGTGAAACATGGGTCAAAACAAATGAATAATTATGTTAGCATGGTTGAGGACTAGCCTGTTTTGTTTTTTTTTAAGATTTTATTTATTTATTTGACAGAGAGAGAGATAGTGAGAGCAGGAACACAAGCAGGGGGAGTGGGAGAGGGAGAAGCAGGCTTTCCGACGAGCAGAGAGCCTGATGTGGGGCTCGATCCCAGCTGGGATCATGAGCTGAGCCAAAGGCAGACGCTTAACAACTGAGCCACCCAGGCGACCCGAGGACTAACCTGACCTTTTAGAGCCCCCAGTTTCCTCATATAGAAAGTGGGGATAATACCATCTACTTTCACTTGATTGTTGTCAGGTTTAAATAAAAATGACATTAATGTGTGTGATGCATTCAAATAACAGAGACTATCTCCAGTGCTTCAAATCTATTAGACCTATTAATGTCTCGTTCACAATGTTGCACCTTAGTACAAACCCTACACCATTCCCTTCAACATTCAAAGAAAACTTACTGAGCACCAGTCAGATCTGACAACTCCTCCATGAAGTCAGCTCTGACTAGACCAGCCAGCACGGCTCTCATTTTGGGAACTCCCTAACGCCTGGCCATTCATTTCAGCACTTACTCAGTTATAATTCCGTAGCAATGCTTTGTTTGTGCTTCCCACCCATAAAACCTGTCACTGAAAGGACAGAAAATGGTGTGTTTTTTCTTCGGTATTATCACAATGAAGGTCATACTTAATAAGTAACTAAGAAAAGAGTCCTTCTGGACTCTGGCTCTGGTTTTGCTCAAAAGCTCAGCTCCTTAATCACTGCATGTTTTACAGCCTACGGTATAGCCTGGTATAGTACTGGTTTTCAAACCATTTAACAGCAGAATCTTTTCAAGAAATAAAATCAATACGTAACATCGATGCAAGCAGATCAGTTCTGGTTAAAATGAGAGCAAGGCCTGAAGTACCAACCTGACATCTGCCCCCAGCTGTCATCCCCCTGTGGCACCCTATACAGAATCCCTAATCTATCTAGAACCAGTGTGAATACCTACGCAGTAGTAAGGACAGTATTGCCAGGAGAACCCAGCTCTGACACTAACAAGGTTACCTGATTAATTTGACCCCTTCCCTCCATCTGCTTTCCAAAATCCCTGTAGTTTTACTCCCTAGACAGGAAAGTCTCCAGGCTTAAAAGAAATGTCTTGAACACAGGGGGATAATTTTTTTAAAACCAGAGTTCTAGAGCAATGCTCATACCAAGAGTGCACAACTTCCTGGGACCACACTATTTTTCCTTCTTATTTTAACAAGTGTTAAACTTCTGAAAGCAAAGCAAAGCTAAAATAACACCCTGAGCAATTAGAGGAGAAGCTGGGACAAAGAGACATTCTAAGTGGCTTGTTAAATTTGTAAAGAACAGTCCTCACAATATGCTTCCTTATATTCATCATCAGTCAGGAATGATTGTACAAAAATTCCATCAACACTAAGACTCATCTTTTTGTTGCTAAAATAAATCCAGACAAGAGCAATGGACTTAGTGTAGGCACTTGAATCAGAATTTTTTTTAGCATTCAGCACCAACAGAGACAGAGTCAGTGGGCCTGAGATAAGTGAAAACAGAAGTTGCCATAGTAACTTGCACATTTACCCTAAAAAGGCAGGAGTGGGGGTGGGGTGGGGAAGTAGGTCAATATTTCTACTTAACTAGCTCTAGTCCTTGGCTTCCTCTCATTGAAAGCAGCATCCTCCTATCTCCCCATCCCTAACGGGAACAAGAGGGGAAAAAGTCAGATAAGCATTTCAAAACGCAAGGGGTGGGGAGAGGTCCAGGTGGAGGGAAGGAGAACCAAGAGGACAGCCCACTGAAAACCTCACCAGTGCCCTGGGACTACCCCTGGGAAAGCAGCTGCTGATCAAGGGAACCAGTGCTAAGAAACTGTTGCTGGGTTACTGCAAATCAGAAATTGCCATTTTCCCTGTAGCAGTTTGAGTGCACCTAATGGAACACTTGGGAACGCATTATTAACAGCTTTGAGTTGAGGGTAGTGGTGGGGAGGGAGTACTCTGGCATGGGAGAAACCCGAGGCCCTTTGCAAGAATGCCTCTTTGCAAGAGGCATTCTTTGATGGTTGAAACTACAAATAGGGCTCAAGCATGGCCTAAAAGACAGGAAGGGAGAAGGTTCCTTTTCAAAATAAGCTAATTCTGCTAACACAGAAACATAGTGCCCTTTGATATTTTGATCTGAAATGGCTACTAATCCAAGAGGGCAAAGGTAACTCTGGGCTCTGAGATGGCACGGAAAGTGCCAGAGCCCATTATAAGCTCTTCCACCTGCGGCGCCAACAAATGCAGGAAGCAGATTAAACAGAAAGCATTTGGAAACAGGCGCAGTTCCACTTTCCTGCAACTGTTAGTATCCGCACAGGGATAACCCAGTGTCTACAGAGGGATAACCTAGGGCATTACTACTGATTTTAACAATTTGGTGTGAAAACCCCAATATTCTAGAAAATGACAGAAAGGATAATCCTATAGGGAGGTAAAAAAAATTAGGACCATCTTTTTAAACAGTGGACATTTCAAACACTGACTTCTGGTTTCCCTACTGCATTGTACAGAGGTGGGTATAGACTTCTACATGATAGGTCATTCAAACTTGACTGGGAGACACATTTCTTTCTTTTTTTTTTTAAGATTTTATTTATTTATTTGTCAGAGAGAGAGAGAGCGAGAGCACAAACGGGGTAGCGGCAGGCAGAGAAGAAGCAGGTCCCAGCTGAGCAGGGAGCCTGACGTGGGGCTTGATCCCAGGACCCTGGGATCATGACCTGAGCCGAAGGCAGCCGCTTAACCGACTGAGCCACCCAGGCGCCCCTGGCAGACTTCTTTCAACCCAGCAGCACACTTAGTAGCAGAGTGCAGAAAGGACAAGCTGAGTTTTCAATGTGAGCCCATGTATTCAGAAACATCTGCAAACTGGGGCGCCTGGGTGGCTCAGTTGGTTAAGAGACTGCCTTCGGCTCAGGTCATGATCCTGGAGTCCCGGGATCGAGTCCCACATCGGGCTCCCTGCTCAGCAGGGAGTCTGCTTCTCCCTCTGACCCTCCTCCCTCTCATGCTCTCTGTCTCTCATTCTCTCTCTCGCAAATAAATAAAATCTTAAAAAAAAAAAAAAACATCTGCAAGCTGTCCCCTTGTGGTTCTGCACATGTCTCTACTGCTCTAGACACAGCAACATTTAAGATGACTTGAAAGACCAAGTGCAACTAAGCCTTTGGGAGAAGAGCACCCAGAACACGCATATTGTATGGACAGGGCGTCAGAAAGCGGAAGGACCAGGTACCAGGTCCCCACAAATACTACGGGAGTACAGTGTTGAGCAATGTATGCATAAACTTAACATGGAACCATGGCTCCAGCAACAAGGTCGATCACTCCTGTGAAGGAACTATGAGAATAAACAGATGCTATTCTATTACCATCTCTCAGTACAGCCCAGAAAAATTATTCAGTCTAACCAGTTCAGAAGTATTTTTCCTTTACACACAATAGCACAGAGGACAAAGAGAAGTTTGTAGAACAAATTATCATTATTTTTTTTATTATTATGTTATGTTAATCACCATACATTACATCATTAGTTTTTGGTGTATAGAACAAATTATTTTTTAAAACATTCTATTCCAGGGGCACCTGGGTGGCTCAGTCGGTTGGGCGTCTGCCTTCGGCTCAGGTCATGATCCCAGGACCCTGGGATCGAGTCCCGCATCGCATTGGGTTCCCTGCTCAGCAGGGAGTCTGCTTCTCCCTCACTGTCTGCCCCTCCCCCCCCGTTTGTGCATTCTCTCTCTCTCAAAATAAATAAAATCTTAAAAAACAAAAACAACAACAAAAACATTCTATTCCAGAAAATGTTCAAGCTTAAGCAGATGCAAAGTAGAGAGACTAGAATAATGACCTATCACCCAGCTTCAAAACTGACCAATTTTCTACTAGTAATTTTAAAGCTAACACAGAACCTTTTACTGGAATGATCCCTAAATGTTACATATCAAAAGCCTGCAACCCCAAACAGCAATTTCTGTATTCACCAATAACCACAGGAAACAGCTTCTCTATGAAAGTATCAAAATAAATAGACTTCAATTTCAATTCTTAAGGAATATCCAGCAGAATAATTATATTTGCAAGGTGTTTCTACAGGTTATATTACCTAAATTTTTAATTCCCAAAAGACACATTTCTAATTCATTTATATCTGCTGAGCAAGAATCACTGTGTTGCACAAACCCAGAGAAAGCCTCCAGGGTCACCACAGTCAGCCCTCTAGGACTGTGTCTTTTTTTTTTTTTTTAAAGATTTTATTTATTTATTTGACAGAGAGAGAGACATAGCAAGAGAGTGAACACAAGCAGGGGGAATGGGAGAGGGAGAAGCAGGCTTCCCGCTGAGCAGGAGCCTGACATGGGGCTCGATCCCAAGACTCTGTGATCACAACCTGAGCCGAAGGCAGACGCTTAACGACTGAGCCACCCAGGCGCCCCAGGACTGTCTTATTTTACAACCACTTCCCATTCCGAAATAAGCATTTGGGGCAAACTTCAAGGAAACCAAGGCAGTACAGATTTAGTTCATTTGTGATCTACTAAAACCCATCATGTGCTGGCATTTGGAGAAGCTAAAGCAAAGTCTCTACTTACTGGTACTGTAACATCATCATAAAAACTCCAAGCTAAAGCCCATCTCATTGTCCGACCTTGACAGAACTCAGTGTAGGTGACTTTAGGAACCTGAAACGAACAAACATGTCATCTTAATCAAATTGAAGTAATTCTACCAGTATGTTTTGGGTTGTTGCCTCATGTTAATTATGTGTTGGTTTTGCTTTTTATCAGTTAACAAACACTACTATCCCAAAACAGTTATGCATAGCTATCTAAATTATCTCCCAACAAAGTTGTGTTTTGTTTTTTTCTCTCCTAAAACATTAGAGAGAATTTAGAGTTCTGGTTTCAAAGTCCAAATATTCAAAACACCCAAAATAACACAGCTCTTCAAAGAACCACTGGTAAATGATTCAAATGTTTTTTTTTTCTTTTCTTTTCTTTTTGGAAAGAGAGCCACCAAAGCCTAGCTAGATATAGCTATGCAGTCTCCCTTTTGTCTATCAGATTTTAGGGGGGAAAAAATGAAACTACTTTGTTGCTGTTAGAATTTTAACAAAGAAAAGGTGTGATAGGGAAAACAGGATGGGTACAATGTCTGAGAGAAACCAGAAATCAGAAACTTGGTCTCTACCACTGACCACACATTTGACCCCCTTCTCTGAAAAGTCATCTGGCTCACGCTTACTTGTGCCCAAACACCATAAACTGGGAGAGGAGTCAGGGGGCAGTATTAATTTGCCACCTGCTTTTCAAAAGAGAAGCAAGGGGCTGAATTAATGTGGACTGCACCATAAAGGGAAGCAAACTTGCACGAGTATCATTCTAGTTCTAGCTGATCTTTGATAACTAGGTATGTGTAATGTATGTCAGTTTCTGAGATCATAAAGCAGTCAGATGTGGAGTGAGTGACAGGTAGAACCAGGTGTTCTGATTTCTGGTATCTCTCTGATGTTGTACCCATCCTGTTTTCCTCCATCTTTTCTCTACTTGTCAAAGAAGGCCTTTTAAAAATAATTTATAAAAAGCTTCTTTTACAAAATTAAAAAATAAAAACAAAACACATTTAGAGTTTTAAGGTATAAAGGAAAATTCCATACTCTAACTCCCATCCAGAGGAGATGTATTAGAATAGTAATGACAAAGACTTACCCCTTGTATACGAAGTTCTTCCTTCAGAGGAGCCAGGCTGCATTTTTTCCCCAGCATACAGCTATACCACCTAGGGAAAAAAAAATCAGAGAAGTAAAACACTGTTTACATGGTTACATTTTTAAATTAAGCATTTTTCACATGAAAAAAATGAGAAGAGCAAAAAATTTTGAGTTAAGTTACAAGTAACAATAACAAAAATTTTATTTAGACAAAGAGCAAACCTAGCAAAGGAAAACAAAGGCACCTGGGTGGCTCAGTCCGTTAAGCATCTGCTTTCAGCTCAGGTCATGATCCTGAGGTCCTGGGACTGAGTCCTGTGTCGGGCTCCCTGCTCAGTGGGGAGTCTGCTTCTCCCTCTGCCCCTCCCCCCGCCCCATTCATGCGCTCTGTCTCACATAAATAAATAAAACCTTAAAAAAATAATAATAATAAAATAAGGGAAAACAAGCCCAAAGCAACTTAAAAAAAACAAAAGCCCACTTAGCCTCTCCAATGATTCAGGGCTGTACATATTTGGAAAGAGAGTGAAAAAGAGAGAGGTCTCCCCTGTGACACTCAGAATAAAGGCCATTTGGCCTTTAGGACAGAAATTAGTTAATAAATAACAATAAAAACATGTATACCTGAAATTACTACAATGTTGTATGTCAAATTATACCTCAACTAAAAAAAGTATGAACACCCCCCTATACCATCTTAATAAAAATTGTAAAATCTGGCATGTACCTATACTCTGAGATGGCCTCATCTGCAAATGATTTAAGGATATATATTAGGGTTTCAAAAGAATATGAAGTCAATTTCTTCTATAGGAAACACAAATCTAGAAGAGGGAATGGGGAGAAGATGGAATGAACTGGTTAAAAGGTAAAATAGAATTCAGCCTATGAAAGATTAACTACTATGCATTCTATCATAAGCAACTAGGAAACCTGGCCAAATAAATGTAACAATTGTTTTTCAGACATTGGACAACTGCAGTGAAAACCTATAATCTCCGGGAGAGAAACAAACCAGGTGAGTCCCATAATTGGCAGAGCTTACTGCCTGAAGGAAATTTCCAAGCAGCAATGCAGGGAAGGAAACTCAAACAGAGCCCAATAATCTTTTTTAAAAAATTTTTTTATTGTTATGTTAATCACCATACATTACATCATTAGTTTTAGATCTAGTGTTCCATGATTCATTGTTTGTGCATAACACCCAGTGCTCCATGCAGAACGTGCCCTCCTCAATACCCATCACCAGGCTAACCCATCCTCCCACCCCCCTCCCCTCTAGAACCCTCAGTTTGTTTTTCAGAGTCCATCGTCTCTCACGGTTCGTCTCCCCCTCTGATTTCCCCCCCTTCATTCTTCCCCTCCTGCTATCTTCTTCTTCTTCTTCTTTTTTTTTTTTCTTAACATATATTGCATTATTTGTTTCAGAGGTACAGATCTGAGATTCAACAGTCTTGCACAATTCACAGCGTTTACCAGAGCACATACCCTCCCCAGTGTCTATCACCCAGTCACCCCATCCC
>NW_022589743.1:24793326-24803256 GCF_004348235.1 Phoca vitulina
TTTGCTGTGCAAAAGCTTTTTATCTTGATGAAGTCCCAATAGTTCATTTTTGCCCTTGCTTCCCTTGCCTTTGGCGATGTTTCTAGGAAGAAGTTGCTGCGGCTGAGGTCGAAGAGGTTGCTGCCTGTGTTCTCCTTTAGGATTTTGATGGACTCCTGTCTCACATTGAGGTCTTTCAACCATTTGGAGTCTATTTTTGTGTGTGCTGTAAGGAAATGGTCCAGTTTCATTCTTCTGCATGTGGCTGTCCAATTTTCCCAACACCACTTGTTGAAGAGACTGTCTTTTTTCCATTGGGCATTCTTTCCTGCTTTGTCAAAGATTAGTTGACCATAGAGTTGAGGGTCCATTTCTGGAGCCCAATAATCTTGAATTGGTGAGCAAGAGCCTGGATTTCAAAGGCCCAGGCAGTAAGGATTTGAAGAGCAAAATACAAGACAGGAAGGACTTGCATAGAGAGAGAATTCTAGGCATCTGCAGAAAAGTTCCCTGGAATATTTTACAGAATAAGGATTTGCACCTGTGAGGTGGAACTCCATGAAACTAGGGGGAAAAATTCCCAGAGGGGCTCCTGAGTGGCTCAATCAATTAAACATCCAACTTTGATTTCCCCTCCGGTCATGATATCAGGGTCCTGGGACCAAGCCCTGCGTTGGGCTACACACTCAACACGGAGTCTGCTTAAGGATTCTCTTCCCCCCCAAACTCTCTCTCTAAAATAAATAAATATTAAAAAAAAAAAACAATCCCCAAAAGCAATAAGCTGAACAATTCCTGGAGTCCAGACATAGCTAGACTAGTTTGCAGTTCTACTGGCCAGAGCAGAAAGCCCTTGTTAATAAAAGGGGCATCTATCTAGTGGAGCCCTAGAAAGTATATTGCTTTGTAATGAGTCTAGAGGCTATTCTATATTTACCCTATTGAAGCTTAAAAGTAAAACTCAAAAGGCTCAAAGATCACAAGTAACTTAAGTAAGCATCAGAATCTGACATTCTTTAAAGGAACACGATGAAATCCAGCACCCCAAAACATAAGATTTGCAATGTCTAGCATCCAATAAAAATGACCAGATATTAAAAGAAGCATGAAAATTACTTGCAACCAGGATAAAAAAAATCAACCATTAGAAACAGATCAAGAAATAAGAGATGATGAAATTAGTAGATGATGACATTAAAACAGCTCTTAGAAATATGTTCCATAACAAAACATGGACATGGTGAGGAACATGAGGGAAGATATAAAAACCAACCAAATGGAACTTCTAGACATGAAAATTATGATACCTAAAATGAAAAATTCACTGGATGGGATTAACAACATACTAGACTCTGCAAAAGAAAAGACCTGTGAAGACATAGCAATAGAAACTATCCAAAATAAAGCACATGGGGGGAAAAAGACTGAAAAAAAAATACACACAGCACAACGTGACCTGTGGGACAATATCAAGCAGTACACATTAAGTGGTGTTTCAGAAAAGGGGTATAATAATAATTAATTAGACTAGAAAACAGTAACAAGAGAATCATAGTTTTCTTAAATATTTAAATCTTATATAAAATGTTTAAAGTATGATGACAGTGGGAATGATATCCACCCTCCACTTCTATGCAAAATCGTACTAGAGATTCTAGTCAGTACAATAAAGTGATAAAATGCATAGACTGAAAAGAAAGAAAACTGTCTTTCTTAACAGAAGACATGACCATCTATGTAGAAAATTCTTTGAAATCTAGGGAAAAGCTACTAGAATAAATGTATTCAGCAAGGTCACAGGATAAAAGCTCAATATAAAATCAACTGTATTTCCTTATAGTAGCAATACATAACTAGAAATTAAAATTTAAAAATTCAATTTACAATAGCTTCAAAATACACGAAATACTTAGGAATAAAATTAACATAATATGTGCAAGAAAACCATCAAACACTGCTGAAAGAATTCTAAGATCTAAATAAATGAAGAGCTATGCCATGTTGGGATGAAGATTTAACACTGGTAAGCTATCAGTTCTCTCCAATTTGATCTATAAAAATTGATAAAATCCCAACCAAAATCCCAGTAGGCTTTTTCATAGAAATTGATAAACTGATTCTAAAATTTATACGGAAATGAAAGATTTCAAATAGCCACAACAATTTTTTGAAAAAGAACAACAAAATTGGAGGACTTACACTACTGAATTCAAGACTTATTATAAAGCTCTGATATTAAGACAATATGGTAATGGCATAAATATAGACATACAGATCAAGAGAACGGAATGTAGTCCAGAAACAGACGCACTTATATTATCAGTTGATTTTTTAAATTTTTATTGTTACGCTAATCACCATACATTACATCATTAGTTTTTCATGTAGTGTTCCATGATTCATTGTTTGTGCATAACACCCAGTGCTCCATGCAGAACGTGCCCTCTTTAATACCCATCACCAGGCTAACCCATTCTCCCACCCCCTCCCCTCTAGAACCCTCAGTTTGTTTTTCAGAGTCCATCGTCTCTCATGGTTCATCTCCCCCTCTGATTTCCCCCCCTTCATTCTTCCCCTCCTGCTATCTTCTTCTATTTTTTTTCTTAATATATAATGTATTATTTGTTTCAGAGGTACAGATCTGTGATTCAACAGTTTTGCACAATTCACAGTGCTCACCATAGCACATACCCTCGCCAGTGTCTATCACCCAGCCATCCCATCCCTCCCACCCCACCCCCCACTCCAGCAACCCTGTTTGTTTCCTGAGGTTAAGAATTCCTCATATCATATCAGTTGATTTTAAACCAAGGTACCCAAAGCTTACTTTTCAAAAGACACTGTTATAAAATTAAAAAGGCAAACCACAGACTGGGAGGAAATACTTGCAAAATACATCTGACAAAGGGCTTGTATCCGGCATATATAACGAACTCCTACAACTTAGTAAGATTAATAAACATAAAAAAAAATACAGGGAGACTTCTAGTTTCTAGTCCAACATGTAAGAAGTTAGAAGTCAGTACACTGTTTAAGGTAAAAAACCTAACCATCTGAAAAACTAACAACTCTTCCTAGATCCATCACAGAGCAACTCAAAGGGAAAACAACTGCCTCTAAAATTAGACCACCAGGTGAATATAAAGAACCACAACTCACTAAACAGAAACCCAGGAGCAAACCGCCATGGCAATCATTGCTAAGCTAGGGAAACCTGAATTGTAACTGAAAAATTCCTGGAGACGCAGCATTGACAAGTCTGAGAAATAAAAACCCCAGGAGAACTCCATCATCAGGACCCCAAACTTCTGTGAATTTTACCTCCAGAAGCTTGACCAGGTTCACAGTGAATATGGGAGAAAAAAATCTCTGTGCTTCCAGCAGGAAAAGAGAAAAAGGGGTAATTTTGAAATAGGCTAGAGCATCCTGTTCTTAACAAGACTCAACCTCAAGAGAAACTAGTTAACCAGATCCTAGCCTGGGGTATTATGAGAACCTAACTGACCTGGAGGAACGGCATCATCCAACTCCAGCCTACTTTAGCAATCCTGTCCCAACAAGGGAGAGGGGGAGGAGGTAAGGAGGGACTGAGAAGCATGTGTGAAGTTCACAATCCAGAGGCACAGACTCACTAAAAGACGGAGACCTACTCACAGGACATGTTTCCCCTCTCCCCACACCTCACCACCACATTACAGAGGCCTATTTATATTTACAGCAGTTCCTTCTACCGAGTATATTATGTCCTTCTATCAAGAAAAAATTACAAAACATACTAAAAGGCAAAAAACAGTTTGAAGAGACAGAGCTAGCATCAGAACCATACATGGCAAGAGCGCTGGAGTGTTGGAGTTATCAGACTAGGAATTTAAAACAACTATGATTAAAACTAAGGTTAGGACGCCTGGGTGGTTCAGTCGGTTAAGTGTCTGCCTTAGGCTCAAGTCATGATCCCAGGGTCCTGGGATTGAGTCCTGCATCGGGATCCTCGCTCAGCAGGGAGCCTGCTTCTCCCTCTGCCTGCCGCATCCGCCTGCTTGTGCTCTCTTGCTCTCTGACAAATAAAATCTTAAAAAAAAAAAAAAGATGCTAAAGGGCTCTAATGGATAAAGCAGACAGCATGCAAAAACAGATGGGCAATGTAAGCAGAGAGATGGAAATTCTAAAAAAAGAACCAAAAAGAAATGCTAGAGATCAAAAACACTGTAACAGAAAGGAAGAATGCCTTTGATGGGCTCATCAGTAGACTGGACCCAGCTGAAGAAAGAATCTCTGAGTCTGAGGCTATCTCAACAGAAACTGCCAAAAGTGAAAAGCAAAGAGTAAAGGCACAGGAAAACAAAAAACAAAAAAAACCACAATACAATATCCAGGAACTATGGGACAACTACAAAAGGTGTAAAGTATGTGTGATTGGAATTCCAGAAGAAAAAGAAAGGTGCAGAAAAAATATCTGAAACCATAGTGACTGAGAATTTCCCCCAACTTAATGTCAGACACCAAATCACAGATTCAGGAAGCTAAGAGATCACTGAGCAGGCAAAATGCCAAAAAAAAATTATTCCTAAGGCATATGATTTCCAAAATACAGAAAATCAAACATAAAGAAAAAATCCTCAAAGAAGCCAGAGGGAAAAAGCTACATTATTTACAGAGGAACAAAGGAAAGAATTACATCAAACTTCTCTTAAGAACCATGCAAGCAAGAAGAGAGTGGAGTGAAATGTTTAAAACGTTGAGAGAGGAAAAAACCCACCAACCTAGAATTCTATACCTTGCAAAACTGTCCTTCAAAAGTGAAGGCAAAATAAGACTTCCTCAAACAGAAATTGAGGGAATTTGTTGCCAGTTCCTTTTCTAGAGAACTTCTCTTGACATTTACAAGACCTTACAAGAAGGAAAATGGTATCGGGTCAGAAACTCAGATCTATATAAGAAAAATGAAGAACAAGGGAGAAGAAGAAATAAGTGAAGGTTTAAAAAAAAAAAAAACCTAAAAGTTATTTTTTTTTCAAAAAATGATTTTATTTATTTTATATGAGAGAGAGAGAGAGCGCGTGCACACACGTGAGCACGAGCAGGGGGAGGGGTAGAGGGAGAAGCAGACTCTCTGCTGAGTGGGGAGCCCGATGCGGGACTCGATCCCAGGACCCCAGGATCATGACCTGAGCTGAAGGCAGACACTACTGGCTGAGCCACCCAAGAGTCCCAAAGCTTTTTATTCTTATTTTTTTCACTGTTTTTCAAAACTTTTAAAATTCTTAATTGCTATAACAGGTAACAGTTTGTTAAAAATAACAATACCAACAATGTATTTGATTATGTATGCTTATAAATATATATGTATGAATGAATGACAGCAAAAATATAAGGAACATGAAGGAATTTTTATATTTACAAGTTTTATCAAAATATAGCATATACAGTAAAATTATCCAATTTTAAGTATGCAATTCAATGACTTTTGACAAATGTGTACATTGCCACCACCACAATCACAATATAGAACATTTACATCACCCTAAAAAGTTCCCTAGTGACCCTCTGCAGTCTTTGCCCCCCTACCCCAGCCTCTAGTGACCACTGGTCATTCTGTCTTAATTGTTTTGCCTATTCCAGACTTTCACATAAATGCAATCACAGAGAATTTTTTTATTTGGCTTTGTATTGTTTTTTTTTTTTTAAAAAAGATTTTATCCATTTGACAGAGACCGAGATAGCGAAAACAGGAACACAAGCAGTGGGAGTGGGAGAGGGAGAAGCAGGCCTCCCCCCAAGGAGGGAGCCCGATGTGGGACTCAATCCCAGGACCCCGGGATCATGACCTGAGCTGAAGGCAGACGCCCAACAACTGAGCCACCCAGGCGCCCCTCAGGCTTTGTATTGTAAATACACTGGCAGTTGGTTCCAACTTAATACATTAAATAATATAAATAAAAATCTCACTGTTTATAGAAGTATGAGAAATACTATTATATTGCTATAGAAATAGTTTGCACTAACCAATATTTTGTTTTCATTGTTTGTGGATTTAACAACAGGTGACTGCCCCTATTTTTGTTTAGTCAATCAGTTTTCCCTTTGAAAAGACAAATAATTGTTTTACCTAAACTACTTTAAACAAACCTGGGTAAATTTATTTATAGCATAATCAATTTCATTTGGTGGCTTTAAAATGTTTGGGACAAAAACAATATGCTCCCTTTAAGAAGACAGTATATAAACAGAGAAATCATTAACCAGGAATTAAAAGCCTTTGGTACGTTAGGAACAAGATGGAAAAAAGAAATTAAGAGCAATTAGTGCTCACACAGTAACAGTATAAAATAGGTTAACACCTTTCCTTTAAAATTAGCATTCCTGAACATATTAGATCAGAATCACCAGAAACCAAGAAATAGCCCAGAACAGAGACAAAAGAAAGATAGTATACATTTCCTCAGGAGATGAAGGAAAGTAAATATTTATATAAGTAAGTCTTCTAACAGTTAAATATGTCCTTGGTAGTTAAAAATGGCTTGGTAGAGTTCACATTTCTTTTAACCCTTGCTGTAAGCTGAATACTGTATTGTGAATCTTTTAAGATTTAATCTCATCAGTAACTTTTCTGCAGCATTTATATTTCTTAAAGGAAAAGCAGAAGTAACAGGGTATATTAAAATTCTGAGTTGACTTCACTTCAGAAAATGCCTACCCATTAGATCCTAGCTACTCTCAACAGGCAGCTTGTGACAACTAATCAAAAATGCAAGTAGAAAAAAAATGAACAAAAGGAAGATCTAGTCACCCAGGAGACTGTGAACCCATTATACTATTTTAATGATGAAAGTAGCACTCTACTCATTACAGCATTTAGTAACTCCTCTGAGACAGTAGCTTTCAAGAAAAATTATTTTGAAATAATTTCAAGCGTACAGAGAGTTGCAAGATTAGTACAAATGATTCCAGTATACTCTTCACCCAGATTCATCAATCAACATTTTCCATTTGCTTGCTCTGTGTTTTTTTAAAACCATTTGAGAGTTAGCATCATTATGCCCCTTTCACCCTAAATATTTTGGCACGTACATTTTAAAAACAAGGACATTCTCCTTCATAACCACAGAACAATTATCAAATTGAGAAAATTTAACACTCACATAGTACTATTTATATTGGGAATACAGTCCATTGTCAAATGTCACCAATTATCCCTATAATGTCCTTCATGGCAATTTTCTCCCCCGATGCAAGATCCAATCTAAGATCCTGCATTTCATTTACGTGTCAAGTCTCTTTAGTCTCCCTCAATCCGGAACAGTTCCTCATTCAGCCTTTTTTTTTTTTTCCATGACCTTTATATTTCTGAAGAAATATTCTACAAAACCCCTCCAAGTTGGTTTGTCTGAAGTTTCGTCAGAGTTAGGCTGAAGCTATACATACTGGGCATAAAGAGCACAGAGTGCTGTTGTGTCCTTCTGGGTGCAGCACGTCAGAAGGTGATCATCCGCTCAAGGTGGGATCCCCCGGCTCCTCTACTGTAAGGTTACCATATTTCTTTGTGATTGTAAGTAATCTGTGGGCAGATACTCTGAAACTACTAACATCCTGATTCTCTTCAAATTTTCCACTGTTGATCTTCCATGAATCAATTATTAAAATAATGATGGCAGGGGCTCCTGGGTGGCTCAGTCTTTAAGCATCTGCCTTCGGCTCAGGTCATGATCCCAGGGTCCTGGGATCGAGCCCCGCATTGGGCTCCCTGCTCGGCGGGGAGCCTGCTTCTCCCTCTCCCTCTGCCTGCCTCTCTGCCTACTTGTACTCTCTATCTCTCTGGCAAATAAATAAATAAAATCTTTAAAAAAAAACAAAACAAAATAAATAAATAAAAATAAAATAAAATAATGATGGCAAAATGGTGATTTTTCTAACTTTATTCTTTCTACATGTATTAGTTGGCATTCTACTATTAATAACTTTTCCTCTCTCCCCTTTGCTTATTTTATTTAATGGCTTAAAACCCATTATTGTCATTATTTATTATGAAAATCATATTGTCTCCACCCCAAAACTGCTAGAACTCATACAGGAATTCAGTAAAGTGGCAGGATATAAAATCAATGCACAGAAATCAGTGGTATTCCTATACACCAACAACAAGACAGAAGAAAGAGAAATTAAGGAGTCGATCCCATTTACACTTGCACCCAAAACCATAAGATACCTAGGAATAAATCTAACCAAAGAGGCAAAGGATCTGTACTCAGAAAACTATAAAATATGCACGAAGAAATTGAGGGAGACACAAAGAAATGGAAAAACGTTCCATGCTCATGGACTGGAAGAACAAATATTGTGAAGATGTTAGTGCTTCCTAGAGCAATCTACACATTCAATGCAATCCCCATCAAAATACCATCCACTTTTTTCAAAGAAATGGAACAAATAATCCTAAAATCTGTATGGAACCAGAAAAGACCCTGCATAGCCAGAGGAATGTTGAAAAAGAAAAGCAAAGCTGGCGGCATCACAATTCCAGACTTCCAGCTCTATTACAAAGCTGTCATCATCAAGACAGTATGGTACTGGCACAAAAACAGGCACATAGATCAATGGAACAGAATAGAGAGCCCAGAAATGGACCCTCAACTCTATGGTCAACTATCTTTGACAAAGCAGGAAAGAATGTCCAATGGAAAAAAGACAGTGTCTTCAACAAATGGTGTTGGGAAAATTGGATAGCCACATGCAGAAGAATGAAACGGGACCATTTCCTTACACCACACACAAAAATAGACTCCAAATGGTTGAAAGACCTCAATGTGAGACAGGAGTCCATCAAAATCCTAAAGGAGAACACAGGCAGCAACCTCTTCGACCTCAGCCGCAGCAACTTCTTCCTAGAAACATCGCCAAAGGCAAGGGAAGCAAGGGCAAAAATGAACTATTGGGACTTCATCAAGATAAAAAGCTTTTGCACAGCAAAAGAAACAGTCCACAAAACCAAAAGACAACCGACAGAATGGGAGAAGATATTTGCAAATGGCATATCAGATAAAGGGCTAGTATCCAAAATCTATAAAGAACTTATTAAACTCAACACCCAAAGAACAAATGATCCAATCAAGAAATGGGCAGAAGACATGAATAGACATTTTTCCAAAGAAGACATACAAATGGCCAACAGACACATGAAAAAGTGCTCAACATCACTTGGCACCAGGGAAATCCAAATCAAAACCTCAATGAGATATCACCTCACACCAGTCAGAATGGCTAAAATTAACAAGTCAGGAAACGACAGATGTTGGTGGGGATGTGGAGAAAGGGGAACCCTCCTACACTGTTGGTGGGAATGCAAGCTGGTGCAGCCACTCTGGAAAACAGTATGGAGGTTCCTCAAAAAGTTGAAAATAGAGCTACCATTCAATCCAGCAATTGCACTACTGGGTATTTACCCCAAAGATACCAATGTAGGGATCCGCAGGGGTACGTGTACCCCGATGTTTATAGCAGCAATGTCCACAATAGCCAAACTGTGGAAAGACCCAAGATGTCCATCGACAGAAGAATAAAGAAGATGTGGTGTATATATATACAATGGAATATTATGCAGCCATCAAAAGGAATGAGATCTTGCCATTTGCAACGACATGGATGGAACTGGAGAGTGTTATGCTGAGTGAAATAAGTCCATCAGAGAAAGACATGTATCATATGACCTCACTGATATGAGGAATTCTTAATCTCAGGAAACAAACTGAGGGTTGCTGGAGTGGGGGGTGGGGTGGGAGGGATGGGGTGACTGGGTGATAGACACTGGGGAGGGTATGTGCTCTGGTAAACGCTGTGAATTGTGCAAGACTGTTGAATCTCAGATCTGTACCTCTGAAACAAATAATACATTGTATGTTTAAAAGAAAAAAAAAAGAAGAAGAAGATAGCAGGAGGGGAAGAATGAAGGGGGGGAAT
>NW_022589743.1:24803356-25061759 GCF_004348235.1 Phoca vitulina
GGGGGGGGGGTGGAGGATGGGTTAGCCTGGTGATGGGTATTAAAGAGGGCACGTTCTGCATGGAGCACTGGGTGTTATACGCAAATAATGAATCATGGAACACTACATCAAAAACTAATGATATAATGTATGGTGATTAACATAATAAAAAAAAAGAAAATCGTATTGTCACAGATTTGGCTTGAGCTGGCTCCTATACCCTTTTGACATGTCATATTTTGAGCACTTGCTTATTTTTCGGTATTATAAGACATTCCAGGCTCTTAAACTTACCTTTACCCAGCACTGGAATCACCCATTTCTCCAAGAGGCCTGGTTCTTTTTAGTGGGGATTGGTTATTTTATATTTATTTACTTTTTAAAAGATTATTTATTTGAGAGAGAGAGAGCGAGCAAACGAGCATGAATGGGGGGAGGGGCAGAGGGAAAAGCAGACTCCCTGCTGAGCAGGGAGCCCGATGCGGGGCTCGATCCCAGGACCTTGAGATCATGACCTGAGCTGAAGGCAGACGCTTAACCAACTGAGCCACCCAGGTGCCCTGGGATTGGTTATGTTAAAACACCAAACCTTAAACTGAAGTGTAATGTAGAAAAACAGATAAAAGCAGAGGTTTGGCATGTAAGTGGCAATGAGCATAGTCTAAAAACGTCTCTAGCTGTAGAACCTAACATTTTGCTGCCTATAACTAATTACCAGAATAAATGCCCCTAAGTATGCAGCAGAGTAGCCCTAATGTCCACCCAATCTCAAAATTTAATATTTAAACTACCGTAAATTACAAATCCACATGGCTAAAAATAAAACTTTCATTCTATGTTTTTCTTTAAAAAGTAGTTTTAATTATTCACACACATTTTTACATGTGCAAGAAACACAGTAACAAGATTCTCCAAGAGTGGGGCCAAGTCTTTTTCATTCTTTGGTATTTCTTTTTATTTAAAAAAATTTTTTTACACATTTTATTTATTTATTTGAGAGAGAGAGAGAGAGCATGAGCGTGGGGATGGGCAGAGAGGGAGGGAGAAGCAGACTCCCCACTGAGCATGGAGCCCGATGCAGGGCTTGATGAGGGCTCGACTGCTGGATGCTGAGATCATGACCTGAGCCAAAGTTAGACACTTAACCGACTAAGCCACCCAGGCACCCCTTTTTGTAATTGCCTGATGAACTAAAAATACACGCTTTTTTTATTGTAACAACTCTCTTCTTTGACCGCTTAAAGTGGAACCAGTGACTACCTACTATAGGTGGATATGCCATAAAAACGGATACAGCTAGCTCGTCATGGCATGAGCAACTGGATTCAACCTTTTCTCCCTAAGACCTGAGCAGTCACCAATCAACGATGCTCTGCCACGTCAAACTTGAAAGGAATTAAACTATGATACCTAAATTAAGGTGATGAAAAACACATAACCTGATTCATTAAAAAAAAAATCATATAGTAGCCCCTCATCCTTCAAGCTGCTTATTCTTCATCTTCCTACGTTAGTAGGAAGAAAAAATCAAAATGCCAGCATGTCTCCTGTGGAGCTCACAATTAAGAAATACTCTTTTAGGTTTAAATTGAGAAAAAAGCTCTTCTACCTGGAGAATAGGCTGGTATATTATCTGTCCCCCAATACATTTCTACATTCTATATCTGTGTAGTGAGTTGGTACACTGGAGCAAGGGGTGCATTTCTTTCTAATGACACCCAAAAAACACTTTTATTGATTTGCAACCCTTCAATGGGTCCCAGTCAAAGATGAAACCAGAGGTCAAAGACAGCCATCCACAATAATAGTCTCATTAGATTGATCTGTGGCAGTTCAGTAACAAACGAGAAGTGGTATGTTTTTTGTAACAATGAAAAAAAGAATAAATATAATGCCCAATTATAAGGAATTACTTAATTATGGACTGTTGTCAAGCTATTTAAAATTACTGCTATGCACATACCATTAACCACAAAGAAACAAAGGAATGAAAAAAGTAAAGTTAAAAACAAAAGCAGAAGACAAAATTATTGGTATTCAGGATCACAACCGTGGGAATGAAAAAAGGGGAAACTGGCAGGAAATGCACCCAAAATAAGCTAACAGTGTGTCAAAGTGCTGAGATCAATGTTTTCTCCATTTTCAAATTTTCTGTAAGTGTGATTATTTTAAAAGATTAAAATTATAGGGGCAGCTGGGTGGCTCAATCAGTTAAGCATCCAACTCTTGGTTTTGGCTCAGGTCATGATCTCAGGGTTGTGAGATCAAGCCCCATGTCAGGCTCCACACTCAATGGGGAGTCTGCTTGGGAGATTGTCTCTCTCTCTCCATCACTCCCCCTACTCGTGCACATTCTCTCTAAAATAAATAAATAAATCTTTTTTTTAAAAGGAAAGATAAAATTATAAAAAATAGTAGTAACATCTAACATTTAGATAGCACTTCAGTTTACATGTACATTCATATGTAATTTCTCCTCATTCTCTGAACAACTGTAGGAGGTATTATCCCAATCTCATAGACAAGAAAAATCAAGTGGCTTACCCTTTTATAAAGACAAGTCCAAGTTTATAGTAAAATGGAGTCTTTCAGCTGAAGAACTGATTAAAAGCCCAGTTATAAAATCTACAATTATTCCCTGCAACTATTACTTATAGTACCCCATAACTATACTAGCACCTACTTTAAAAAAACAAGAGGGGAGGGGTGCCTGGGTGGCTCAGTCAGTTAAGCATCTGCCTTTGGCTCAGGTCATGATCCCGGGATCCTGGGATCCAGCCCTGCATCGGGCTCCCTGCTCAGCGGGGAGCCTGCTTCTCCCTCCCTCTGCACCCCCCATGCTTGCTCTCTCTCTCACTCTCAAATAAAGAAAATCTTAAAAATAAAAAAATAAACAGAAGGGGAGGGGGAGCTCTTTATTAAAATAACATAACAAAGTACTTGTAACATCCTTTCAACACAGTGAACCACAGCATGTAAATCTACTGAATTCCTACAACAGTCAAGAGTTAAGATGATCCTCTTTGATATTCATTATATCAAATATGTGTTCATTTAATTCTATGACCACCCTATGAGGTGTGAGGCAGCTATTATTATCCCATTTTACCAACAAGAAAACAAAATTTAAGTCAAAGAATTACATTCAAAAGGCACAGATTATTCAATTTATTGCCTATCACCAAATATGTAGAGTATATACAAACCCAAGAAATATCTACCATCTGGTAGGCGGTAGGGATTAGAAAGGAAAAAGCAGAAAGAGGAAAAATGGTGAAATCTGTATTAAGTTAGAACTTTGCAGATACAGATCTCTGGTTCCTGGAAAAATCATAAAATAACTGCCATAAAGGGCATCAGCTCCAGACCTAATAACCAATGACAAGACTGGAATTCAGGCCATGAGGAGTCTGACCAAGTCTGCTGATCTATTTAGAAGCTTCGGTGAGTGAGTCTCTAAAAAAGAAAATGCTATGAAGTAAGCTCAAGTCACAGGCACAAAACATGAAAGGTAAGGATGACAAGCACTTACAAATCTTCATCAGCACTAGAAAGGCTGTCTACTCAGAAGTCTAGCCACACGCTAGAGCTGCAGCCGCCGCACAGGGTGGTGGGAAGAGTACTAGACCAGAATCAGGAGATCCAGGTCCCGAGCTTCTAATCTGTAAAACTAAGATACTGCATAACTTTACCTCCCAAGAGCCTCCCAGCTGCAAAATTCTTTAAGGTACAAAACAACACTGCAGGTGCTGCTGAGCATGCCTTAGGTGAAGCATGAATTGTAACAGGGAGATAAGGCATCTTGAGTGCCATCACTGACATCAGTCCGACAAATTTAACTGATTTTACCCCATGTTACAAATTCTGCTTAGTTCCTACACTTTTTCAGTAATAATAAGAAAAAAAAATTCTAGAGGGATAAGCAGCAGATAGTAGGGTTAAAATACTTGTTTTTAGTCACTTATTCAGAGCTTCAAAATACAGGCATACCTCAATTTTTTGTGCCTTCTTTTATTGCACTTCACAGATTTTTTTTTTTTTTTAAACAAATTGAAATTTGTGGCAATCCTGCATTGAGCAACTCTATTGACACCATTTTCCCAACAGCCGTTGCTCACTTTGTGTCTGTGTGTCGCATTTTGGTAAATCTCCCAGTATTTCAAACTTTTTCATTATTATAGTATTTGTTATGATGATCTGTGACGGTACTACTGTAATTATTTTGGGGTGTCACGAATCACACCCATGTAAAATGGTGAACTTGATCAATGAATGTTTTGTGTTTGACTGCTCTACCAACCAGCTGCTCCCCCATCCCTCTCCCTATTCCCTGAGACACTATGATACTGAAATTAGGCCAATTAACAACCCTGTTGTAACAGCCTCGAAGTGTTCAAATGAAAGGGGGGGTCCACTTCTCTCACTTTCAATCAAAAGCTAGAGGTGATTAAGCTCAGTGAGGAAGGCATGTCAAAAGCCAAGATAGGCCAAAAGCTAGGCCTCTTGTGACTGTTAGCCAAGTTGTGAATGCAAAGAAAAATTTCTTGAAGGAAATCAGAAGTGCTACCCTAGTGAACACATTAATGATAAGAAAGCCAAACAGTTTTATTGCTGATATAGAGAAAGTTTTAGTGGTCTGGATAGACAATCACACCAGCTGCAACATTCTCTTAAGCCAAAGGCTAATCTAGAGTTGGGCCCTATTTCTCTTCAATTCTATGAAGGTTGAGAAAGGTGAGGAAGCTGCCAAGAAAAGCTTGAGGCTAGCAGAGGTTTATTCATGAGGTTTTAAGGAAAGAAGCCATCTTCATAACCTAAAACTGCAAGGTGAAGCGGCAAGTGCTGATGCAGAAGTTGCAGCAAGTTATCCTGAAGATTTAGCTAAGATCATTAATGAAAGTGACTACATTAAACAATAGATTTTCCATGTAGATGAAACAATCTTATATTGAAACAAGATGTCATCTAGGGCTTTCATAGCTAGAGAGCTTCAAAGGACAGGATGATTCTCTTGTTAGGGGCCAATGCAGCTGAGTGATTTAAGTTGAAGCCAATGCTCACTGAACATTCCGAAAATCCTAGGGCCCTTAAGAATTATGCTAAATTTACTCTGCTTGAGCTCTATAAATGGAACAAAGCCTGGGTGACAACACAATGTTTACAACATAGTTTACTGAATATTTTAAGCCCACTATTGAGACCTAGTGCTCAGAATAAAAGATTCCTTTCAAAATATTGCTGCTCACTGACAATGCACCTCATCACCCAAGAGCCCTGATGGAGACGCACAATGAGATAAATGTTGTTTTCATGCCTGCTAACACAACATCCACTCTGCAGCCTGTGGATCAAGAAGTAATTTTGACTTTCAAATCTTATATTTAAGAAATACCTTTCTCCCCATCAAAATACCATCCACTTTTTTCAAAGAAATGGAACAAATAATCCTAAAATTTGTATGGAACCAGAAAAGACCCTGCATAGCCAGAGGAATGTTGAAAAAGAAAAGCAAAGCTGGCGGCATCACAATTCCAGACTTCCAGCTCTTATTACAAAGCTGTCATCATCAAGACAGTATGGTACTGGCACAAAAACAGACACATAGATCAATGGAACAGAATAGAGAGCCCAGAAATGGACCCTCAACTCTATGGTCAACTATCTTTGACAAAGCAGGAAAGAATGTCCAATGGAAAAAAGACAGTGTCTTCAACAAATGGTGTTGGGAAAATTGGATAGCCACATGCAGAAGAATGAAACGGGACCATTTCCTTACACCACACACAAAAATAGACTCCAAATGGTTGAAAGACCTCAATGTGAGACAGGAGTCCATCAAAATCCTAAAGGAGAACACAGGCAGCAACCTCTTCGACCTCAGCCGCAGCAACTTCTTCCTAGAAACATCGCCAAAGGCAAGGGAAGCAAGGGCAAAAATGAACTATTGGGACTTCATCAAGATAAAAAGCTTTTGCACAGCAAAGGAAACAGTCCACAAAACCAAAAGACAACCACAGAATGGGAGAAGATATTTGCAAATGACATATCAGATAAAGGGCTAGTATCCAAAATCTATAAAGAACTCATCAAACTCAACACCCAAAGAACAAAGAATCCAATCAAGAAATGGGCAGAAGACATGAACAGACATTTTTCCAAAGAAGACATCCAAATGGCCAACAGACACATGAAAAAGTGCTCAATATCGCTCGGCATCAGGGAAATCCAAATCAAAACCTCAATGAGATACCACCTCACACCAGTCAAAATGGCTAAAATTAACAAGTCAGGAAATGACAGATGTTGGCGGGGATGCGGAGAAAGGGGAACCCTCCTACACTGTTGGTGGGAATGCAAGCTGGTGCAGCCACTCTGGAAAACAGTATGGAGGTTCCTCAAAAAGTTGAAAATAGACCTATCATAAAAAAAAAGAAGAAGATAGCAGGAGGGGAAGAATGAAGGGGGGAAATCGGAGGGGTAGACAAATCATGAGAGACGATGGACTCTGAAAAACAAATTGAGGGTTCTAGAGGGGAGGGGGGTGGGAGGATGGGTTAGCCTGGTGATGGGTATTAAAGAGGGCACGTTCTGCATGGAGCACTGGGTGTTATGCACAAACAATGAATCATGGAACACTAGATCTAAAACTAATGATGTAATGTATGGGGATTAACCTAACAATAAAAAAATTTTTAAAAAAATTCAGCTTTACAGAGGTATAATTAACAAATAAAATTATATATATTTAAAGTGTAAAAAAAAAAGAAAAGAAATACCTTTCATAAAGCTCTAGCTGTCATAGATAGTGATTCCTCTCATGGATCTGGACAAAGTATACTGAATACCTTCTGGAAAGGCTTCACCATTCCAGATGCCATTAAGAACATTTGGGATTCACGGAAAGAGGTCAAAATAACAACATTAACAAAAGTTTGGAATGAAGCCGATTCCATCCGCATGAATGACTTTTGGGGACTTAAGAATTTAGTGGAGGAAGTAACCACAGATGTGGTGCAAATCACAAGAGAATCAGAATTACAAGTAGAACTTGAAGATATGACTCAATAGCTGCAATCTCATGATAAAACTTGAATGGATGAGGAGATGCTTCTTGTGGATGAGCAAAGAAAGTAGTTTCTTGAGCTAGAATCTATTCCTAGTGAAGATGCTATGAAGACTGTTGAAATAACAACAAAGGATTTAGAATTTTACATAAACTTAGTATAGAAGTGGCAGCAAGGGGGCACCTAGGTGGCTCAGTCGTTAAGCGGCTGCCTTTGGCTCAGGTCATGATCCCAGGGTCCTGGGATCGAGCCCTACATCGGGCTCCCTGCTCCACAGGAAGCCTGCTTCTCCCTCTCCCACTCCCCCTGCTTGTGTTCCCTCTCTCGCTGTGTCTCTCTCTGTCAAATAAACAAAATCTTTAAAAAAAAGAAAAAAAGAAGTGGCAGCAGGGTTTGAGAGAATCCACTCTAATTTTGAAAGAAGTTCTGCTGTGAGTGGAATGTTATCAAACAGCATCACCTTCTACAGAGAAATGGTGTGAAAGAGTCAATCAACGCAGCAATCTTCATTGTTGTCTTATTTAAAGAAACTGCCATAGCCACTCCAACCTTCAGCCACCACCAGTGAGCGGCCATCAACACCGAGACAAAATTCCCCCACGAGCAGAGAGCTTACAACTCATTGAATGCTGAGATGAGTCAGCATTTTTTAGCAATGAAGTATTTTTAATAAGGTCTGTACATTTTTTTAGATATAATGCTACTGCACATTTACTATAGTATAGCTGTATGTGCATATAACATATGTACCAGGAGACCATTCATTTAACTTGCTTCATATTGCAATATTCACTTCATTGCTGTGGTCTAGAACCAAACCCACAGTATCTCCAAGGTTTGGCTGCATGCAGTTTTCACAGCATTGTAAAATTTGAGAGTTGCAGAGTGGTACAAACATTATGTCAACTATAAAAATATGTAGGAGGACACGAACTGATACTATGTACAAATGAAAATCAACATGGAACAAATGTGAAATTGTAAACAATGAGAAATACTCTCAAAAAACATTGTTTTAGTCTCTTTTCAATAAAAATGAGTTAATTTCTTCTCTTCCTTTTATTATCTCTCTCAAACTGCCTGCGTCCTAACAGAGCAGACAAGACTGCTGAACCCTATGTTTAAATAAATCATAAATGGACAATGTTTTCCATCTATGATACCAAGTTCAAAATGGTCAACTCTCACGAGATATGATGGGCTCTAGCAATTTATCCTTCCTAGCAAACATGTACCTTTCATTCAATTTGGGGGCTGCCACTGAGCCAGGTATAGGCAGACTTGGAACATAGTAATCAATTTTTCTCCCTGCTGTTCCTGGGGTGCCTGGGTGGTTCAGTCAGTTAAGCATCTGCCTTCGGCTCAGGTCATGATCCCAGGGTCCTGGGATCGAGCCCTGTGTTGGGATCCCTGCTCAGTGGGGAGCCTGCTTCTCCCTCTGCCTGCCGCTCCCCACCTCTCTCTCTGACAAATAAATAAAATCTTAAAAAAATAAAAATAATGGTGTTCCTTCAAAACATATTTTTGTAGTTCTGGGGCGCCTGGGTAGCTTAGTCAGTTAAGCTTCTGAGTGACTCTTGATTTCGGCTCAGGTCATGATCTCAGGGTTGTGAGATCGAGCCCCATATCAGGGCTCCATGCTGGGGATGGAGTCTGCTTAAGATTCTCTCTCCCTCTCCCTCTGCCCTACACCACCTCCTTAAAAAAATAAAAATAAAACACACTTTTGTAGTTCGAATGGGACTTCAGAAATAATAGAAATTTACCAATTAAAAGCCTCCTGAAAACAACCTTCCCCATTTTCCTGGTTGGCTCCAGTCCCTCAAAAGCCGACAGTAGATTCTGAAGCAGCCACATGGCCCTGGTTACCTCTTTTCACAGTTTCAGTGCTTTGTTACCTCCTTTAAGCTTATTTTACTTATTCAAACTCTTCTCAATGCTCAGTGTAACTTAAGTCACTTTCTTCTTCATACCCTAATAGGTCTTTGAAGAAATCAATTTAATGAAGAAATTTATTAACCTATGGCTTCAACGATGTGTAAATCTTCTGAGAGGCAGACCACCCAATAATCCAGTTGCTTCCCGCAAATGTATAAACTCACATTTAACAAATTAGGATATTCATTGTTTTGGAATTGGCCTTTAAGTAAAATAAGCAGCTTTAAACACATATAAATCCAAAAGAAAAAGAAAAAAGTGTTCCTTATCTGGCAATTTCACTGGGTTTATATACAAAAGAATTGAAAGCAGGGTCTTACGAGATATTTGCATTCCTGTGTTCACAGCAACATTATTCACAATAGCCAATAGGGGAAAGCAACCCAAATGTCCGTCAAAAGATAAATGAATAAACAAAATGTGGTATATACATACAATGGAATATTAATATTATTCAACCTTAAAAAGGAAGGAAATTGTGATATATGCTATAACATGGATGAAAACTGAGAACACACTATGGTAAGTGAAAGAAGCCAGTCACAAAAGGACAAACACTATAAAAAGTCCCTAGAATAATCGAATTCACAGAGACAGACAGAACTGTGTTTGCCAGACGTTGGGGTGAAAGGGAGGAATGAGGGATTGCTGTTTAATGTGTAGAGAGTTTAAGTTTTATAAGAAAGAGTTCTGGAGATTAGCTGCGCAACAATATAAATGTACTTAACACTACTAAACTGTATACTTTAAAATATACAGTTTTATGTTAAAACTATAAATTTCATGTGTATTTTATCAAAATTTTTAAAAATCTTCTCTATGTCCCCAAACTAAATCCTAGGGTTATAAACCCTTTCACTTTTGAACTACCACATTATCCATCATTTCAACAACACTTGGCAGGGTGAGAAGTCAAGCGAGACAAATAGCACTTTTCGAGGACCTTATGCTGCTTAATGACAGGTGTGTTGTCTGAAATAATTAGCTTTTAAAAAGGAATAGCCTTAACTCTCCTCTGGAACTGGTTAGTGATCTCAGTTTCCCTTCATTAATTTCTTGACAGCTCAATGTCCTCACATCTGTCATTGTTTGGGAGACTGATTCCAAGAACATAATTGCATCAAGGACTAGGCAACAAATTTATTCTGGTTCATGGGACAGATCTGAACCCATCTGTTTTCTAATCAAAAGCCATATTTGAATCAGTTTTGTTCCACCACAGCACCATGCCAATGGGAGCAATACAATCATACAGTATTTTCCTCCTTTCTATCCATGTAGTACAAGGAAAACAAATCAATTAAAAGCATAAGAGCATCCTCAGAAACAGGGTCTTTACAGCCTGTGGAATCTGCAATCTTTTCCATCTTTATCTGTTTATTCTTCAGACTACTATGATTACATTTCCTCTAAGTGACATGGTTTCTTTTAGAATTACATGGGGAGAAAATAGTCCCGTGTTGTAATAACTAACTTACCTTAATCTTTTTTTAAGTTGTAAACTGTCATGGATGATCCTTTTAACAAACTCTAATTCACCTCCTTCTGCCATGATTTCTGTGATACCTCCTGTATTTACAGAACTAGGTGGAGGTCTCCGAGGATTTCGAGAGTTTACTCCCTGCACGACAACAACATGTGGTGAAAAATTTTTACACCATAAGACCAAGTCTTTGACTGTAATGTAGTTCAAAGTAAGAATGCTTAGATGTAATTTAGTTTCCAAATATCATGCTAAATCTAGGATTTAAAAATCATACAGCCATTGTAATATTACATTTTAAGCAACTGCATTCATGCTAATATTCTTCCCCAGGGTCTTTTTTACCTTCCATCTTTGTGATTTAACATATAAAAACTTTACCTTTTTTATGTAGCCTAATCTGTCACTTTTCTTTATGTTTTGTCTTGGTATCATGCACAGAAAATATTGCACCCAAAGATTATATAAATATTTACTTATGTTTTCTTCTAGTACTCTTATGATCTCACTTTTTAAATTTAAATATTTAATCCCCTACCTCAAATATTAAAAAATTAACTCAAATAAAGCAAAGATCTAAATATAAAAGCTAAAATCATAAAATTTCCAAAGAAAACATAGAAGTAAATCTTCATGACCTTTGATTAGGCAATGGTCTCTTAGAGAAATTGTACTCCTTAAAATTTAACTTAAAGGCTGCAAAGGACACCGTGAAAATATGAGGTGGCTAGGTGGCTCAGTGGGTTAAGCGTCTGCCTTCGGCTCGGGTCATGATCCCAGGGTCCTGGGACTGAGCCCTGAGTCAGGCTCCCTACTCAGCCAGGAGCCTTCTTCTCCCTCTTCTCCCTCTCCTTCTGACCTGCCCCCCTCCGACTCCGCGCTTGTGCTCTTGCTCTCACGCTCTCTCTCTCTCAAATAAATAAAATCTTAAAAAAAAAAAAGTGAAAAGACAACCCACAGGAGAAAATGTTTGCAAGTAATAAATCTAATAAGGGACTTATGTCTAGAATACATAAAGAATTCTTACAACAATAATAAAAAGAAAAATAATCCAAGTTTTAAATGGGTAAAGGATCTGAACAGTCATTTCTCGAAAGAAGATATAGAAATTGCCAATAAGCACATGAAAAGATGTTCAACATAATTAGCCAAAAAGGAAATAAACATCAAAACCCAGATGAGATACCACTTCATACCCACTAGGATGGCTATGATCAAGACAACATATAATAACAAGTGTTGACAAGCATGTGGAGAAACTGGAAAGTGGAACCCTCATACACTGCTGCTGGTGGAATGAAAAATGATGCAGCCACTTTGGAAAACAGTCTGGCAGTTCCTCAAACAACTAAACAGAGTTACCATTTGACTCAGCAATTCTACACCTAGGTATATACCAAGGAGAAATGTCTACACAAACGTGTACATGAATGCTCACATTAGCATTATTCGTAATAACCAAAAAGTAAAAACAACCCAAATGTCCATCAATGAATGAATGGATAAATAAAATGTGGTATTTCCATACAATGGAATATTATTTGGCAAAAAAGAAATTAAGTACTGATACATGCTACAATATGGATGAACCTTGAAAATGTACTATGTTTAGTGAAAGTCAGTAACAAAAGACCACATATTTTATGATTCCACTTACATGAAATGTCCAAAACAGGCAAATCCATAAAGACAGAAAGTAGACCGGTGGTTACCTAGGACTATAGGAGCTGTGGGAAACAGAGTAACTGCTAATGGGGATGGGGGGGTAGGGGAGTGATGAAAATGTTCTAAAATGGACTGTGATGATAGCTGTACAACTCTGTGAATATACTAAGAATAATTAAATTCTACCCTTTAAGTGGGTAACTTGTATGGCATGTGAATTATATCTCAATAAAACTGATATAAAAAGAAATTTAGTTCTGATGCTAGTAACATTCTATTTCTTCATCTGGATGCTGGTTCCACAGGAGTATTCACTTTGGAAAAGCCAATTTACACTTACGGCATGGGTACTTTTATGTATATATCTTCATATATACATAAAATATACTGCTGCTGGATTTCTCAGATATGTAAGCCAATACACTTCCTTTATTAAGTCAGTATGAATTGAGTCCTCAGGTGCTTGATACCAGAAACATCCTGATATAGCTTCCAAATTAAAAGCTGTTGTCTGCTCTTATCTTTGCAAACATCAACAACTTAAATAGTCTATTATCTTTTTTTTTTTAAAGATTTTATTTATTGATTGATCTGAGAGAGAGAGCGAGCACAAGCAGGGGGAGCAGCAGAGGGAGAAGGAGAAGCAGGCTCCTCGCTGAGCAGGAAGCCCAACACGGGGCTCGATCCCAGGACCCTGGGATCATGACCTGAGCCGAAAACACTGACGCTTAACCAAATAAGCCACCCAGGTGCCCCTAGTCATTTGTCTTAAATCAGAAGGTACTTTACCTTGGCTTCCAACTGATTGGCAAAAAAGGGAGGGTTGCACATGCAAAAATCATAGATTATCTCAGATTCTTCTTTAAGAGCATCCATCAGGAGTGTCTTCTGTGGTACTTTTACCACTAGGAGAAAAAACAGGAACTGTTAACTACTATTAATGCTGTGGTAGTTTTCAAATATAACCACAGATTCTATGACACTAGTTTCTTCAATGGGTGGAGTTTAATTTCCCTCTCCTTGAGTATAGGCTGTACTCAGTGACTCACTTTTATTGAACAGAATGAATATGAAGTGAAAGGATGTCACTTCTGAGGCTAGGTCATAAAAGAAAAATGGCTTCCTCCTTGCCCTATTTCTTGAATTACTTGCACTAAGAGAAGCCAGGCTGACACACTGTAAGGTTGCTCAAGTAGCCTAGAGGAGAGATCCACGTGAATGAATCTAGCCTACTACCAATGGCCAAGTTATACGAACCATCTTGGGAGCAAATCTCTTATCCCCAGTCAATCCTTCAGATGACTGCAAATTCATCAGACTAAACCAGAACCACCCAAGTAGGCCATGCCCAAATTTCCGGCCCACACAATCTATGAGATAAATATTTGTTTAAAGTTGCTAGATTTTGGAGTAATTTGTAACACAGAAATGGACAACTGAAAAACACATTAACAATGTTAGTATGTCCCCTTATAATGATATGCTTAACACTAGTAAGAAAAGCCTTGTTCTTCCATAAAGAGACATAAATTCTCTTTAATGAAAAAAAGAAAATATAAACAGCTCTTCAAATATACAGTAAGCACAAAATTAAAAGTAACTGGTCACTAAGGGGACTTGACTATCTGTGGCACAGTTCCATGTACTGAAATAAAAAAGATGGTATACTTTAATCAACAGCAGGGTTTCCCTTTTAAAATCCTGGTGACAGGGCACCTGGGTAGCTCAGTCGATTAAGCATCCGACTCTTGGTTTCAGCTCAGGTCATGATCCCAGTGTAGGAAGATCGAGCCCCACATAGGGCTCCCTGCTCGGCAGGGAGTCTGCTTTTCTCCCTCTCCCTCTGCCCCTCCCTCCGCTTGTGCTCTCTCTCTTTCTCTAAAATGATAAAAAATAAAATCTTGGTGACTAGGTTACTTCATGTACAGTTGATTTCCATTATTCGTGGTAGTTATGTTTTATAAAGTCACTATGAACACTGAATTGGAACCAATGGCTCCTAAGAGAAATGTAAGGTTAGGTAACTATGAGCCTCTGGTCAAACATTCTCAACAACTGATCAATTTATAATTTTATTTTATGTGTGTTTCTGTTTAAAGACACTTTATTTATTTTTAAAAGACACCTTATTTGACATACACTGCTGATTCATTAATACTGAAATGATGGCCCACAGCACTAGAACTCATGTCTGAATGAAGCTTATCTAACCCATGTATTTTCCCTGTAAGGTTTGTCACATTCTTCTTATGTTGAAGGAACACCTACTAGATACCACTTAAGCAGTATGTTTAGGGGCCATTTTAAACAGCAAAATCACCAAGAAAAAGTACAAAAATGAAAAAAAAAAAGTGACATTTAATAGACTATGAAAAGGACACTTGTTTATAGCAGAGAGGTGAAACAAAAAGGCAGAGCATCACCTTGTTCAATTTCAGCTGGGAACATGCGTGTTGGATGACTCAAATTTTTTGCCACTCTGCACATGTCTGTAAATGACCCTAAAAAGTACCTTGACTATTGATTTTGGGGTTAAACATAACCCCAAGCAGGGAAATTCACAAATAGAGAATCCACAAATTATGAGGATCAACTATATTTACCATATTTCCTTCTGAGTTAACTCCGATAACAAAGCTGAAAACCCCATTACAATGTACCTTTTTTTTTTCTGTTCTACTTGTTTCATTTATTTTCTTCTTCCAAGATTTTATTTAAATTCAAGTTAGTTAACATATAGTGTAGTATTAGTTTCAGTAGAATTTAGTGATTAATCACTTATATGTAACACCCAGTGCTCATCACAAGTGCCCTCCTTAATCCCCATCACCCATTTAGCCCATCCCTCACCCACCTCCCCTACAGCAACCCTCAGTTTGTTCTCTATCGTTAAGAGTCTCTTATGGTTTGCCTCCCTCTGTTTTATCTTATTTTATTTTTCCTTCCACAATATACCATATTTTTTAAAATTACCAAAGTCTGTATATTAAAGCAAAAAATGAGATGTGTTAAATTATAAGAACAGGTTAATAAACAGTGCTTGAAAGGGATATTTATTCTGTAGAGCTAACCTTTTATAAGATCAGATAAATTATTCTGTTCCACATTTTTCTTCGCATAGTTGAAGCACATGTCATCTACTTCTGTTGCAAGGAAATACCAGCCATTTAAGGTTGTTCCAAGTAAAGGATAGATGCAGGATGCCCCAGTACCTAGTAAAACAAAAATTCAAAACATGTTGCGCACACCAGAGGAAGAGGTGAGAATAACAAGCCAAAACACCATTCTTCTCTTAGAATTCTTGTAACCTTAACAGTTTAAATCCTAAGCTGGTACCTGATTACATACATACTGTAGCTGCTGGGTTCTCTAGTCATTTCAGGTATGTCAGTCTTACCTCATAATTGGATTCAAATTTCTTAGAGGACAGCATCCTCTTCTTTTGTGTGTTGTATGTAAAATGAAGTGTGCTACCAGGCTGGTGATCAAGGACTACAGGACTGATTGAAAATTATCAAAACACGTTAATTTACTTTAATCTCACACAAAACTCGATTTTCTTAAATGAAATCAAAGCTTAAAATAGATCAATGTATATCCCGTTCCCCAAAAGCAGAAAAAAATACATAGGATATAAAATTTTTAAGATTATTTAAATGACCAATTCCCCACATATCTGTAAGTTGTTACTTCAAGGAAATCAAAGTTAAAACAAAAAAAAAACTAAAAACCACCACCACAACAAAAAACAACTAAAGAGAGATTTCATTTCTTAGATGTGATGACATGGAAAGATATCTGATCCAGATCCAAAACATCAATCACTGGCTTGCCCCACCATGGTTTCAAGGGAGACATTTGAAGGCAAATGTTCCAGGCAAAAAACTTTTTTTTTTTTTTTTTTTTTTTAGATTTTCTTTATTTATTTAACAGAGAGAGAGATCACAAGTAGGCAGACAGGCAGGCAGAGGGAGAGGGAGAAGCAGGCTCCCTGCTGAGCACAGAACCCGATGTGGGGCTTGACCCCAGGACCCTGGGATCATGACCTGAGCCGAAGGCAGATGCTTAACGATCTGAGCCACCCAGGCGTCCCCAGGCAAAAATCATTCTTTGACAACTAAGGTTTGGTCCTAAACTTGTATCCCCCAACCATGGACTGGACTATATACTAACCACAAATACTGCTTTTATGACCACTGACTAATCTTGGCCAATAAGATCCAAAGCACACATTCAAGAGAAGAAAAGCCAGTGATTCTCCTGAAGGCCTATGGTGGTCAGCACCTACCAGCCACTCCAGGCCTGCTCTCCCCTGACCACATCTTGGTGCCAGTCTAGTCTTCTAAGGATTTGGCAAGAAGAGATGAGGGCTGGAGATACTCTTCACCCAGAGGAAACCCAGGGTCATCGTACTGCTTCTCCATTAAGTATTCTGAACAGGCTGATAAAAGACAGGACAATAGGGGTGCCTGGGTGGCTCAGTTGCTTAAGCGTCTGCCTTCGGCTCAGGTCACGATCCCAGGGGTTCTGGGATCGAGTCCCGCATCGGGCTCCTTGCTCAGCAGCTGCTTCTCCCTCTGCCTGTCGCTCCCCCTGCTTCTGCTCACTCACTCTCTCTCTCTGACAAATAAATAAAATCTTAAAAAAAAAAAAGACAGTACAATAACTAACAGCCCTTTGACAGTCATCGTGATTGCTATACTTCCTATCATGTTTACTTATATCATCCTGGCCCTGAGGCTACTGGGCAAACACCTCCTTGGGGATGTATGAGGTAGTGAAGGAACGAGTGGTAAAGGGAACTCAAGCTCCTCTCAGAGGCCACAATTATTTAGTCCCTGCTAGCCATTCTGGTAAGCCAGAGTCATTAAGAGTAAGGAAGAAGCTCTGTAGGAAAAAATACCTGGACCAGATGCCAAGCCTTGATTCTCACATAACTGCCTTTCTTTTCATACTTCAATTCATTTAAAAGCAAACAGCAAAAAAGAAAAAGTACTTTTCTTCAACTGCCCAAAGATCAGGTACCTCCAGGGTAATAAATACAGGTAAAGGACCTGTCCTCTGCCAAAAAAATCAAATTTCTCAATTCTTAAGACCAAAAAGACTTGAATTCTAACACCCTCAGAAAGCTGAATGATATTTTAAAATGGGTAATAATCCTTGTAATGATAAATAAAAATGGAAACTGTATAATCATAGAATTAGAGCAAACTGATGGAGTCTGGGGGAAGAATTTATGTAAAATCCTAATTAGAATGAATGTGATTTCAGCAAGAGTGCCCCTTGTGAAGAGCTAAAATCCATTAACCTCCTATATCCCCAAGTGTTACTTTAGACAGTTTGGGGCATAATTAAAATAAATTAGTACCAAGTAGGCTCTTATGCTTTTTAAGCTTTCTATACCCATCAGCCAATCTGCCATTAACATAAAAGGGAAGAGCTTTCGCTAAACTCCTCATTTTCACATAGTGCTTAGCTCATATGGGGCGTTCAGAAACTGAATGTTGAAGAATGATGTATTTAGGGGCGCCTGGGTGGCTCAGTCAGTTGAGCGTCTACCTTCAGCTCAGGTCATGATTTCCAGATCCTGGGACTGAGCCCCACATCAGGCTCCCTGCTCAATGGCAAGTCTGCTTCTCCCTCTCCCTCTGTGATCTCTCTTGCTCTCATTCTCTAATAAATAATAGTATTTTTTACTTTATTTTTTTATTTAAAGATTATTTATTTATTTATTTGACAGAGAGAGACACAGCGAGAGAGGGAACATAATCAGGGAAGTGGGAGAGGGAGAAGCAGGCTTCCCACAGAGCAAGGAGCCCAATGCGGGGCTCAGTGACCTGAGCCAAAGGCAGACGCTTAACGACTGAGCCACCCAAGTGCCCCAATAAATGTATTTTTTTTAAAAAAGAATGATGTATTTATCCATGAACATTCAACAAATTATTTATTGGACACCTACTATGTGCCAGAAACTGTGCTGCGCCTTGGGATATTATAGTAAGCACAAAATAACAGGCTCTGCACTTGGTAATCTAGTGGTCGAGAAAGACATTAATCAGACAAGTGAATGTGTGGTTAAAAATAAATCAAATACCATGAAGGAAGAAACATGGTTTTCTAAAGCTCATAATCAAGGAAATTGTCTTCTGCTAGAAGGTCAGAGAAGGCTTTCTTGAGAAAATAAGGCTTGAGTTGACAACTACAGGATAAATGAGATTAACAAGGTAACGGTGGGGAAGTTACAGGCAGAGGGAACAACAGTACAAAGGCCTAAAATCATGGTGCCTTACTTATTAGAAGATCTAAAGACCACAAGTGTAAAAAACAAGGAAGCACACTGGATGAGGCTTAGAGAGGCCCAAAGAAGAGGGCAGGGAACAGACAATGGACATGCTAACAGACCAAGCTAGGGTATTGGGTGTTTATCACAGAAGCAATAGGAAGTCATTAAAGTGATAAACATGTGACCAGGTATGGATTTATACATAGTTTCTGAAAAATGAAATGGAGAGGCAACAGAGTAGATGAGAAGAGTAGTTAAAAAGTAATTCTGGGGATGCCTGGGTGGCTCAGTCGGTTAAGCATCTGCCTTCAACTCAGTTCATGATCCTGGGGTGCTGGGATTGAGTCCCGTGTTGGGCTCCTTGCTCAGTGGGGAGCCAGCTTCTCCCTCTGCCTGCACGCACACGTGCTCTCTCTCTGACAAATAAATAAAATCTTAAAAAACAAAAAAGTAATTCTTCAGACCATGAGAGATGACAGTGATTTGGACTGAGATGGTGACACCGGAGATGGAGAGAAGTAGATGATTTAAGAAATATACTTTTTTAAAGATGTATTTATTTATTTATTTGTCAGAGAAAGAGACAGACAGACAGAAGGCACAAGCAGGGGGAGCAGCAGGCAGAGGGAGAAGCAGATTCCCCACTGAGCAAAGAGCAGGACTTGATCCCAGGACCCCGGGATCATGACCTGAGCTGAAGGCAGACACTTAACCAACTGAGCCACCCAGGCGTCCCAAAAAATATTTAAGAGACAAAACCAGCAGGGCACGTATTGAATGGAGCACTGGGTGTTATACGCAAAAGATGAATCATGGAACACTACATCAAAAACTAACAATGTAATGTATGGTGATTAACATAACATAATAAAATAAAATTTAAAAAAAACAAAACAGGAAATAATAGACAGTCTTGGTGAGAATGGGGAGATGTATCAAGGAATATCAAGGATGACAGGGTGGACTGTGGTAGATTCATTGAAATAAGGAATGAAGAAAGAGGACCAAGATCAGAAAGAAAAGAATATGAGCATGGTCTTGGACATGGCAAAGTCTGAGATGTTCTTGAGATATCCATATTTCTGACATTTGGGACTAGAGCTCAAGATCTGAGTAGGCAGAATACATAAATTTGTGGGTTATTTGCATGGAGGTGGAAAATAGCCATAGATGTGGATGAAATTGCCTAGAGTTAGGATGCTGAATAAGAAAGGGCTAAAGACGGGGCACCTGGGTGGCTCAGTCGATTAGACATCTACCAGGGTCCTGGGATCGAGCCCTGCATCCGGCTCCCTGCTCAGCGGGGAATCTGCTTCTCCCTCTACCCCTCCCCCTTGCTCATGCTCTCTCTCTCTCTCTCAAAAATAAGTAAATAAAATCTTAAAAAAAAAAGAGAGAGCATTTAAAACCATATATACCTATGTCAATTCCTCTTCGGAGAGTATTTTTGTCAGAGTCCTGATGGCCAATCAGATCTTCCACCCAATGAATGTAGTTGAGTCTCAAGGGAACTGTAGGAATCAGTCTTTCCAACGGAATATCAATAGAAAGTCCAAAATCTTCCTTTAGAAGAGTACAGGTCAGGGCTCTGACTGCTTCCGGGTCTTTAAAATTAAGACTGAGGAATGGAGAAAAAGAAAGAAAACTGATTAGTAAGATTCGTGGTGCTATGCAAATTCTATGGCGGCCAGACAGTACCAAACACCCATCTGAATTCTCTAGGAGACCACATATAAAGAGCTATGTAGGGCATTCAGCGCACTGACAAACACATATGGGTGCTTAACACAGTCACAGTATATGAAAGGCAGTATAAATTTCCACTGAAACCACTGCATTTTCATACAAGGAACATGGAGGACGGGAGTGCCTCTGTTCCAATTCCTGCCCGACTGTCTCCTTACTTAGTTATGTGACTTTGGACAAGTTATTTAACCTCCATGACACTGTTTCCTCAGCTGTAAAATGGGGATAATAATACCTATATCATAGTGTTGCTGTGAGATAATCTGAGAAAAGTTAGCATAATGCCCAGTACATAGTAACTATTATACAAACACTGGCTATTTTTACTATTATCGTTAACATCATTTGACTTTAGCACTTTTTAAAAATCATACTTAAAGGGGAAAGAAAGCAGTATAAAATGCTTAATAATGAAAACAAGGTAAGATACTTAAATATTATAGATAACAATTTTAAAATGTAACTATTTTTAGCAGCTTTACTGAGGTATAATTTACATGAAATTCGTAAGTATACAATTCAAGTTTTTATTATATTAAGAGTTGGGCAACCATTACAATCCAGTTTCAGAACACTTCCATCACCCCAAAAAAGATACCTCATGCCCATTTGCAAGCCATTCCTTATTTCCACTGTCAGCTCTAGGCAACCACTAATGTACTTTCTGTCTCCACAGATTTGCTTCTTGTGGACATTTCAACTAAATAAAATCATACAATATGTGGCCTTTATGTCTTGATTCTTTTACTTACCACAACCTTTGTGAGGTTCACCCATAGTGTAGCATGTATCAGTACTTCATTCCTTTACATGACCAAATAACATTCCATTATAGGAATAACCGCATTAGTGGTTTGTTTATCCACTCACCACTTAATGAACATTTGGATTCTTTCACTTTTTGGCTCTCATGAACAATGGTGCTTTAAATATTCTCATGCAAGTCTTCGCATGATATTACCCATATATGATATTTACACTTAACTTTTTAAGAAACTTGTGCCAATATAATTATTTTAATGTTAAAATGTTCTTAAAGTGGAAACCTTAAAACAAAACTGAAGATCTTATTTATAAATGGGGCAATGAAAAGAGAGCAGAAAGCCAGTAGACGGAACTGAAACTAAGAAAGGAGCTTTGAGGGGCACCTGGGTGGCTCAGTCGTTAAGCATCTGCCTTTGGCTCAGGTCATGATCCCAGGGGTCCTGGGATCGAGCCCCGCGCATCAGGCTCCCTGCTCGGCGGGAAGCCTCCTTCTCCCTCTCCCACTCCCCCTGCTTGTGTTCCCTCTCTCACTGTCTCTCTCTGTCAAATAAATAAATAAAATCTTAAAAAAAATAAATAAATAAGGAGCTTTGAAACTGCTCTAAATTCTGGCCTAAAGTTGTATGTTCCCATCTTAGCCATCAACTGACCAATCATTCTGAAAAACTCAATGCCCAGATAGAAGCAAGAGCGCTTTATCCACCTGGCTACCATGGAAACTTCAGGGAGATACCATGGACCCAAGCTCCACCATCACCCACAGTAAAAATATTCTAGAGTATGGGAGTTCAGAAATCTGGACTCTAATCTGGAGTCTGCAATCAACTAGCCATGGACTGAAGGTCACTTCAATTCTTAGGTCTCAGTTTCTCCATCTATAAAACTAAGGAATTAGACATAATAAAAATCGAAACATCCCTCCAGGTAAAATTTTAAGGGTTTATGATGCATACTATGAATTAGTAAAATGGTATTCACTTAAATATTTGTAGAGCAAATTATAGAGACGTGGAACAATCAATAGTTAAGGAAGACATAGGATAACCAAACACCAGTAAACATTTCCATTATCCTCCAGTCTGATACCTAACAAATTCTTTATTCTTCTGCTTTATGACAGTAAGCATTTAATAACACTATTAAACATATATTAAGGAATATACAATCAATGGTTGTAGATGACATGATCTACTCTTTATTTTTTTAAGGGGAGGTGCAAAGGGAGAAAGAATCTTAAGCAGGCTACACTCCCAGCGTGGAGCCAACACAGGGCTCAATCTCACAAACCTGAGAGACATGATCTACCCTTTAAAAAAAACTGTTCAGAAAAACACAACTTTAATAAGTAAAAGAATTTGCAAAGAGTGATGATGAGCAGGATTAGATTTCAGGAATACATACAAAATTTGTTATCTATACAAAAATTGCACTCTATACTTGAATATATGGTTTCTTATGACCTTTAAGAGTGCTTCAGGGTTGGGCACCTGGGTGGCTCAGTCGGTTAAGCATCCGAATCTTGATTTTGGTTCAGGTCATGTTCTCAGGGTCCTGGGATCGAGCCCCACATCGGGCTCCCTGCTCAGCAGGGAGTCTGCTTCTCCCTCTCCCTTTGCCCTCCCCCGCCCCCAGCTCGTGCTCGTTCTCACTCTCTCTCAAATAAAATCTTAAAAAAAACAAACGAAACAAAAAAAAACAAGAATGTTTCAGAGTACTAGTTTGTAGCAAAAAAATAAAAGATATTAAGAACAAAGATTTCACTGGGAGCGTAAATTGGTGCAGCCACTATGGAAAACAGTATGGTGGTTCCTCAAAAAATTAAAAACAGAACTACTGAGAGAGAGAGAGAGACAAACTAAGAAACAGACTCTTAACTATAGAGAACTGATGGTTTCCATCAGAGGTCTGAAACAGGTGATAGGGATTAAGGAATGAACATGCTGTGATGAGTGCTGAATAATGTATAGAACTGTTGAATCGCTATTATTGTATACCTGGAAACTAATACAAAACTGTAATATAAACTATACTGGAATTAAAAAAAAAATAGAACTACCATATGGGCCAGCAATTCCACTTCTGAGTATCCAAAGAAAATGAAAACACTAACTCAAAAAGATATATGCACCCCTATGTTCACTGCAGCATTATTTACAATAGTTAAGACATGTAAACAACCTACATGTCCATCAGTGAATAAATGGATTAAAAAACGTGAAACCACACACACACATACACACACACACACACACACACAGAGGAATACTATCCAGCCATAAATATGAGTGAAATCTTGCCACCTGCAACAACAATGGTGGACCGTGGCATCGTGCCAAGTAAAATGGATCAGACAGAGAAGGGCAAATACTGTATGATCTCACTTAAATGCAGAATCTAAAATGAAAAACAAAAAACACCTCATAGGGGTGCCTGGCAGGTTCAGTCGGTAGAGCATGCAATTCCTGATCTTAGGGTTGAGCCCAAGCCCCACACTGTGGGTAGAGTTTACTTAAAAAACAAACAAACAAAAAACCGTCATAGATAGGAAACAGATTGGTGGTTGCCAGAGGCAGGGGGTGGGTGAAATGGCGAAGGGGGTCAAAAGGTATAGATTTCCACTTATAAAATAAATAAGTCATGGAGATGTAATGCACAACATGGTGGCTATAGTAAATACTATATTGCAAATTTGGAAGTTGCTAAGAGAATCTTAAAAGTTCTCATCACAAGAAAAATTTTGTGACTGTATGATGACAGATATACTTATTATGATCATTTTTAATATATACAAATATTGAATCATCAGGTTATATACCTAAAACTGATATATGTCAGTTATACCTCAGTTTTAAAAAATAAAATTTTAATATAATCTGTAGCAAACAGAAAGAAGATGGCTATTGTGGAATCTCAAGAGATATAATCAGAACCTAGAAGCAATGAGCATACCTAGTGTTCCAGATCTTGGTTTCCAAATACCACTCCCATTAAAAGGAATCAGAGGTCCTTAGTTGAATGGCTATTCCAGATTTGAAGTAGGAGAAAGTTTAAGATGAGCCTGGAGCACTTTGTTATATCAGAAAACAGGACATGCTCGAAGATGAGGAAAGTCAAAAGGACATGGGCCAGTCAATGAGGCTCCCACTGACCAAATCTGGCACAATTTGAATGAAGAATGCTATCAAGGGATTATAACCCACAGAATAAAAGAAAGATACATGAGTCCATACTTACATAAATAAATGGGGGAGAAAACACAGCTCTTATTTACAGTGGGATGATAACTAACAAATGCAGAAGAAATGAAGGAGCTAGAAAATTACACTTGGCAATCACCATGCTCCTGTTTCAATTAAGAATCATCAATGGATGCTAAAAACAGTAGATAAAAGTTCAATGAGAAACAGAGTATTTACAAGGTCTCAAAGTACTTCCCCACAAATTATCAATTACAAAGGAGAAAATTGTAACTCTATAATGAAATCTGATGAATACCACCTTAAACAAGCGATCAAAGTTAACACCACTTAATTATGGGACAAACTGACATCATATGCTTCAATAAAACATCAAGAAGGACAAAACAGGGGCACCTGGGTAGCTCAGGTGGTTAAGCGTGTGGCTCAGTCAGTTGAGCGTGTGCCCTCTGCTCAGGTCATGATCCCAGTGTCCTGGGATCAAGCCCCACATTAGGCTCCCTGCTCAGCGGGGAGCCTGCTTCTCCCTCTGCCTGCCACTCCCCCTGCTTGTGCTCTCTCTCTCAATGACAAATAAATAAATAAATAAAATCTTAAAAAAAAAAAAAAGCATGCAAAATGAAATGGAATTCAGGAATGAGATAGTGGTGATAATAGCACAATACTGTCCACATACTAAAAACCACTGATTTAAAAAAATAAAAAATAAAAAAAATAAAAACCACTGATTTATACAATTTAAAAAGGTGAATTTTACAGTATGTGGACTATATCAAAATAAATGAAATGAATATGAAGTTAAAAATCAGAGAAAAAATAACTGGGGCACCTGAATGGCTCAGTCAGTTAAGCGTCCCAACTCTTGGTTTCAGCTCAGGTCATGATCTCAGGGTCGTGGAATCAAGCCCTGCCTCCAGAGCCCTGCCTCGGTGGGGAGTCTGCTTGTCCCTTTCCCTCCACCTCTGCCACTGCCTGCCAACTCCCCCAGCTGCTCGCGCTCTCTCTCTCTCAAATAAATAAATTAAAAAAAAAAAAAAACAAGCTAGAGAAAAAATAATAAATATGGGAGAGGCAGATAATGGAGACCCCTCATACACATAATTGGTGTTCCTGAATAAGAGAACCAAAGAAGGTGAACAAAGAAATTATTCAAGATAATCCCCTCTCCTCAAAAGATTAACTGAGCCCTTAGAAGAAAAACCAATTCAGAATTAGCAATACCAACACATATACCAGAAAAGTTACTAGACTTTAAGGATTAAGAGAAAAAAACTACATATCTAGGAAAAAAGTTAAACCACCTATTGGGGGAAGAAGGGCAGCAAGGCAAAAAAGACTGGCTTCAGGGGGTGTGTGGCTCAGCTGGCAGAGCAAGCGACTCCCCTTGATCTCGGAGTTGTAAATTCAAGCTCCACACTGGGCATAGAGATTACTTAAAAATCTTAAACAAACAGAAAAGACTGGCTTCAGACTTCCACAGCACTATTCAGTAGCAGAAAAGAAAAGGACACAGACTATAAAGCCCTTAGGGGGGAAAAATGTCACTCAACAATTTTATACTTAGCAAAATTGTACTTCAAGTATGACAACACATAAACAATTTTATACTTAGCAAAACTGTACTTCAAGTATGACATTTTTTGAGCATACAAGAACTCAAGGAACATAGCTTCCATGATCCCTTTGTGGAAAAAAACAATCCTAATGGAAAAGTTCAACCAACCAAGGGACAAAGAAAGAAACTAGGGCAGGGGCACCTGGGTGGCTCAGTCGGTTAAGCAGCTGCCTTCAGCTCAGGTCATGATCTCAGGGTCCTGGGACTGAGCCCCGCATCAGGCTCCCTGCTCAGCAGAGAGCCTGCTTCTCCCTCTCCCTCTGCCTGCCGCTCTGCCTATCTGTGCTCTCTCTCTCTCTGTCAAATAAATAAATAAAATCTTAAAAAAAAAAAAAAAGAAATTGGGGCAATAGACTAGCAGTGAACTATTTTAACCAGAGAACTAAGATTAAAACATCTGTAGCTACACAACAGAATGTAAATGTTTGTAAACCATAATAATGTACACATAACTAAAATTAAGGAGGGGAGATGGAAAAGGAAGAGGTATTTAAGTACATTATTTCCTCAACATGGGTCAAAAGATTTCGTGCAAAGCTGATAATGGCAGAGACAGAAGTACACATTTAAGAATATAAAGAAGAATATAAACACTAAAAAATTAGGAGAAATAATATAATCGAATAAAATCAGGTGGTGAAGAAAAGGGAGATGAAAACCAGATCACACAGTGTAAAGAAAGAAAAAAGAAGCAATCAAAACAAAGCACATTGTAAAATAAATGTGAATGGTAAACTCTACTATAAGACTCTCAGATTAGATTATAAAGACAAAACCACTAATCTATACTGTAAACAAAAACTATGCCAAAACACAGGGATCCAAAGATTGAAAATAAAAGTTTAAGCAAAAGTATACCAGCCAACTGTAAGGAAAAGAGAAACCGGCAGGCATTACCTTTCACTAGATAACCATCAATTTTGAGGGGCGATAAAAAGCACTCAATGAGATGAAGAAGCAACTGTGCGGGAACAGTCAGAAATACAAAATGCCAGAGCAAGTCCAGAGAATAGTAATTTCTTCCTTTTTGTTTTTGTTTTTTAAAGTAAACTTTACCCCAACCTGGGGCTCAACTCATGACCCCAAGATCAAGAATCACATGCTCTAGCAACTGAGCTAGCGAGGCACCCTGGGGAGGACAGTAATTTCAAAAGTGATAACCCCTTTACATTTAGGTGGGGACTGGTGAGCTCTTAAAAGACCAGTTTCTACAAGTGCAAGTAGAAGTTTACTGTATCAATATATGCTAGCAATAAAAAGTCTCATTAAAAATATATTAAGCCTATTTAAAGGGAAATTAAGTCTATTCCTAGACATCTAAGTAGTTAATAAATTTTGTCATTTGTGGGGGCTGATAAAAAAGAATCAGTCCATGGCAAAGCAACCATGAACACATTTCTGCTTCACTCAATCGCACAGCAATTGCCTCACTCAATTTTCAAAAAAAAAATGACTTGTATTACCTTTGGATTTCTTCCTCAATTAAAAGCAGTACAATCTCAGAGTCAACAAGATAAATGATGTAGCAAAAATAAAAGGGGGGGAGGTATTAAATCTATAAAAACTTTCTTTTGGGCGCCTGGGTGGCTCAGATGGTTAAGCGTCTGCCTTCGGCTCAGGTCATGATCCCAGGGTCCTGGGATCGAGTCCCGCATCGGGCTCCTTGCTCAGCAGGGAGTCTGCTTCTCCCTCTCCCTCTGCCTCTCCCTCTGCTTGTTCTCTCTCCGTCTCTCTCGCAAATGAATAAATAAAAATCTTTAAAAAAAAAAAAATAAAAAAAAAAATAAAAACTTTACTTTTAATTCTAATAAGAATGTTACATTTTACTCCTGTGAAATCTGTCACGTATGTGAAAAAGATGGGACAACTCCATTTCCTTCAATGACAGAGAAATAAAAATCAAATTTTTACATATGGAAAGTTTACATCTGAGTACCACAATAAGGCATTCAAATGAATTCACATCCTTTATTCTATAACAGTAGCCTAATCTATTTAGCTTCACTGCTAAACACACAAGTTATGTCCCAATAAAGTGTCTATGTTCAAAGCCTTAAAATCCGAAATGTAAAAATTCACAATTTTTCTATCAAAGAAACTTAATAGCCTAGATACCTTATAAAATAAGCTTGAACAGTGTAACAGCAACAGCAGGACACCTGACATGACATAATTACTATCCCATAACTTCTGAATGTTACTTTGCACCGGCATTTTGAATAAAATTATGAAAGTCAGGGACTGCAAACTCAAATATTTACATGGTGTTACTCAAAATCCCAGTCCCTAACAAGACACAGAGCTTGTGCTAGCCTGTACATCAGCACACTGAAGAAAGGCATTCAACCAAAGAAATGTCTGTTGAACTTAAACATGCAGCACAGGCCCTTATCTCTGTAGACAGTAACAAATAGTTTGTGGACGAGCCACTAGTTCAATAACCACACTTTTAGTAGCATTATGCCAGATGACACAAATGGCCATTTCAAAGAGTATGATCACCACTCAGTTCCAGGTAGTTAATGTCAACTGAGTTTACCAGCCATTTTGCCAGATCTCTAAAATTTTCAAAGGAAACCAACAAACCATAATTTTATATGAAATTTCCCTGACTCTTAAAATCTATGTGGGCAATAAACAACTGCAAGCCTTACACAATTCACAGGCTGACAGGCTGTAACCTATATTGTAAACAGTGGAATTCTAAAAAAAAAAAAAAGCTGGGGTACTTGGCTCCCCTATGCTTTTAAAGATAAAGTATAAAAATGTTTCAATCCCAGGGTGCCTGGCTGACTTAATCTCAGGGTTGTGAGTTAGAGCCCCACGCTGGGTGTAGACATTACTTTACTTTGTTCAACTGAGTTATACAGAATAGAATTTTTAAGAAGTTGTGACAGTGGGCATTTATTCCTTTATTCATTCGACAGACATTTATCATGTATCAACTATGTGCTAGGCATTGTGCAAAGTGCTAGAGATACTGCAGTATGCAAATACAGACATGATCTCTCCCTTCATGACAGTGACAGTCTGGTAGAGGTTAGGTATTCATCCAAGAATCACTCAAATACATGTAAAATTGTCACTGTGATCAATGCCGTAAAAGATAGGTACAAGGTGCTGTGAAATCTACATAATTAGTGCAACAACCTTAGAAAAATCAGAAAAGGTAATTGAGCTAATAACTGAGAGCAGAATAAAAATTAAGAAAGAAAGAACTGGGGGAAGGGAACACCGCATTAACATGGGTTAAGAGGCTGGATAAAGGTGGTGGTGGCAAAGCTAGGGGAAAGTGAAAAGAATTAAGAAACATTCAGGAGGGAATATTTACAAGATTTGCTGATGGACTTGTATGTGAGAAAGGATTTATACATAGATGTCCCCTAGGGTTCTGGCTCGTTCAACAGGATAGACCTTGCCATTCACTAAAATTGGGAACTCTGACAGAAAACCATTTTTTAGGATAAATATCATAAATCTGAACTGAATCTGAGACATCCAAGTGGAGATACTGAGGAAGCAGTGACCTCTAGGTATAGAGCCCAGAAAACTGGTCTGGGGAAAACATGTATGAGTGATTTGCAAACAAACAAGTCAGGTCCTGGAGGGATGAGAATGCTTAAGGGGAAAATACAAAATTAGAAGAAAAGAGAGCTCTGCACTAAGCCTTAAAGACTCCTTGAATGCCTGTATATACAATCATTACAAAGGAAGCTACACAAGGACAGAAAGGGTAGAATAAAGTGTGGTGCGAAGGAAGCTGAGGGAAGAGAGTGTCCATGAAGAACAGTGTCAGCAAAGTAACGTACTTCTCAAAAGTCAACTGAAAACCAAAATTGCATTTAGTGACACAAGACCACTGGAGACCTTTTTCAAGAGCTGCTTTGGTAGTGGTGGAATTAGAAACCACCCTGGAATGAGCTGAAGATTAAGTATGGTGTGGAAAAATGAAGACAGTAAAAATAAACAATTCTTCCAGAAGTTGTTATGCAAGAGAGAAGTGAGATGGGGCAGTGTGAGTGGTACTGCTGATGGAAAGATTTTATTAGTATTTTTTTGAAGACTTTATTTACTTGACAGAAAGAGAGAGAGCACAAGCAGGGGGAGCGGCAGAGGGAGAGGGAGAAGCAGGCTCCCCACTGAGAAGGGAGCCCGATGTGGGGCTTGATCCCAGGACCCCAGGATCATGACCTGAGCCGAAGGCAGACCCCTATTAGTAATTTTTAATTGAAGACAAAAATGTTTAAAGTCAATGGGAAGTCACAAAGACCACCTATTATGATTCGATTTATACGAAATGTCCAAAACATGCAAATATATAGAGAAAGTAAGCAGTTCAGTGGTTGCCAGGGGCTAAAGAGAGAGAGGAAGGATTTGGGAGTGACTGCTGAATAGGTTTCTTTCGGGGGTGACGAAAATGTTCTGGAATTAGTGGTGATGCTTGCACAACCCTGTGACATATTAAGAACAACTGAATTGTACACTTTAAAGTGATGATTTTAGGGCCGCTTGGGTGGCGTAGTCGGTTGAGCATCTGACTCTTGGTTTCAGCTCGGGTTGTGATATCATGGTTGTGGGATCGAGCCCCACATGGGGCTCTGCGTCAAGTGCAGAGTCTCCTTGGGTTTCTCTCTCCCTCTGCCCCTCCCAGCTCTGCGCACACATTTTCTCTTTCTCTCAAATAAATCCTTAAAAAATAAATAAAATGGGGCGCCTGGGTGGCTCAGATGGTTAAGCGTCTGCCTTCAGCTCAGGTCATGATCCCAGGGTCCTGGGATCAAGTCCCGCATCGGGCTCCCTGCTCAGCAGGGGCCTGCTTCTCCCTCTCCCTCTGTCTCTTATGAATAAATAAATAAAATCTTTAAAAATAAATAAATAAATAAATAAATAAAATGATTTTATAGTACGTGAATTATATCTCAAATTTCGAAAAAGTCAAGGAGAAGAAGCCAGTTGATGGAGAGAGATTAAATAATTAGGAGAAGGAAAATTAGACAAAGGTTCCTGAGATGAGGGGAGAGTATGGGATCCACATGACAGATCTGATTAGAATATAGTAATAATAGTAACAGTGAGAATTATGAATAATAATTTGTTGAATAAAACCAAAAGCAGACCCATGGTCTTTTGTTGTGTTTTCCACCAACTCATACTAAACCATGACTGATTTTTTTGGGCGGGGGGTGAGAGAAAGAGGAGAGAAGTGGGCAGAGAGAGAGAGAAAGAATTTTAAGCAGGCTCCATGCCCAGAGTGGATCCCAACATGGGGCTTGATCTCACAACCTGAGCCAAAATCAAGAGTTGAACATTTAACCAACTTAGCCACCAAGGCAGCCCCCTAAAAAATTTTTTTAACTTTAACATCCCATAGGTCAAATAAGCAATTAGATAGTAGTATCATACCAAAAAAAAAGATCCTGGAACAGTGTTAATGACTATTATTAACAACCTTAGACTAACCAAAGAACCCAAAATCCTACTTGCAAAATTACAAGAAACTGTGATCAATCAAACTGATCTCTTAAATGCAGATCCCTGTGCTAAAGAGCAGATGACAGGAAATAAAAACCTAGTCATGCAAACACCCCTTTGGCCTTCCAAGTACAGTTAAGAGTACTGCAACTTTTCTAGCAAAGCCCAGTGACTTACCCTAAATCCACTTTAAAAAAAAACAAAAAACAAAAAACAAAATACTTAGGGAAAAAAAAAACTTTGGGGGCACCTGGGTGGCTCAGTTAAGCAGCTGACTCTAGATTTTGGCTCAGGTCAAGATTTCAGAGTCTGGAATCAAGCCCCACAGAGCCCCACATCTGGCTCCACACTCAGCAGAGAGAGAGTCTGCTCCCTCTCCCTCTGCCCAGCCCCACCCCCGCACTCTCTCTCAAATAAATACATCTTTAAAAAAAAGTTTGGGGGGCATCTGGGTGGCTCAGTCGGTTAAGTGTCTGCCTTCAGTTCAGGTCAGAATCTCTGGGTCCTGGGATCGAGCCCCGCATCAGGCTCCCCACTCAGCAGAGAGCCCGCTTCTCCCTCTCTCTCTGTCTGCAGCTACCCCTGCTTGTGCTCACTCTCTCCCTCTCTCTAATAAATAAAATCTTTAAAAAAAAAACCAAACTTTTATAAAGTTCAGTAGTAAGAGAACCTTAAAAAAATTTAAGTTTCATATTACAGAAATTTTAGGAACAATCTAAAAGTAATCAATGAGATTAGTCTGCAGTTATTAAAAGGACTAAGACTGAGGGGCGCCTGGGTGGCTCAGTCAGTTAAGCATCTGCCTTTGGCTTGGGTTGTGATCCCAGGGTCCTGGGATGGAGCCCCTTGTCAGGCTCCCTCTCCCTCTGTTCCCCCAACCCCCACTTGTGCTCTCTTTCTCACTTTCACTCTTTCTCTCTCAAATAAATTAATAAAACCTTAAAAAAAAAAAAGGAGTAAGACTGGGCTGGTCCACATATTATATGAAGAATGTTCCTTGATATATATATATTAAAAAAAAAAAACACCTTTGAATAAAAGCATATACATACATCATGATCACATTCTTGTACAAAAAGACCCTACAAAAACCAAGCAAAAATGATCCTGTGTGCGGCGCCAGGGTGGTTCAGTTGGTTAAGCGACTGCCTTCAGCTCAGGTCATGATCCTGGAGTCCCAGGAACGAGTCCCACATTGGGCTCCTGGCTCAGCAGGGAGTCTGCTTCTCCCTCTGACCCTCTCCCCTCTCATGTGCTCTCTCTCTCATTCTCTCTCTCTCAAATAAATAAAATCTTAAAAGAAAAAAACGATCCTGTGTGTGTATATATATAAAAAAAGTCTGAAAGGGTTAAGAGCCACTTCTGGATATGCAAATGGGTGGATGAGTAGGGTAGACACTTTCACTCTCCTCATATTTTTGTTTTATCTGAATACATTTTACATAATATCACCTTCATAACAGCGTTTTATAACTATATGGAAAACGCTTATAATGTCATGTGGGGGGAAGAAAAAGTCCTATTATTATATCTATATCAAAATTACAATCACAAAAAATACTAAACATGCGTAAGGACAAAGACTTTGAAAGGAACACAAAGCAATTTGATCTTCTGGGGGTGGAAGAACGGTGACATTTTTCTTTTATGTATGCAACATTACCATCATAAATGTAGTTAGGAAGGATATATTTCTATAATTTTCCGATTAAGGGTTCTATAATGTCTGTATAATTTCAAAAAACAAAAATCCCCTTTCCCAAAAATGGAAAACAGGCCCATGGTTCCAGGATACTTTTCCATGGAAGAGGGACAATTCTGTTGGAAACCCAACCAGGAGATTTCCCATGGTGACAACAATCACCAAGGAAGAGTACTGCAGCCTAAGCATTAATTACACAGCTTCATGAAACATTTCGAGCAAGAGAAACAGCATTGTAATTAATGTTTTCTTAGTGTCTTCAAAGAGAGTTGTTGTTTATATAAACAATTTTTGTTATGAAAAAAATATGTATGTTCACCTTGAGGGACTACAGCATACAATTTATTAATAAGGAACTACATCTTTTTTTTTTTTTTTTTTTTTAAAGTAGGCTCCATGCCCAGTGTGGAGCTCAATGCGGGGCTTGAATTCACGACTCTGAGATCATGACCTGGGCTGATATTAGGAGTCAGACGCTTACCCTACTTACCCTACTGAGCCACCCAGGTGTCCCAATAAGGAACTACATCCTAATCACCAAAATGTACAAGACATCAAGCAGAGACTAGTCTAATTAAAGAAACTGAAAAAAATCTATGAAGAGCTGATTCTTACACTTTGTTAGCAAGGCAAGTGTTCACTTTCTTCCAAGAAAACACAGACACAAATCTAAGGGTTGGAAATCCTTTTGTAGGACAAAGTCTAGTCATCCGGCTTTACTAGCTAAATATCTAGGTCACTGTAGCACCCTGGGACATTAAAAAATCCTGAACACAGGCAAAACCTTTTCTCATTCTCATTTCTGAGATCACCAGAACTAAAATTAGCTCTCACGTGGAAATTAGCAATTTACTCCATCAAGTCTTTGTTGTTTAACACATCCAGCTTCACAAAATAGCCTATTGTCAACAGGCTCATGTCCGATTTCCCCAGAATGACTCCTGCTCTGCTACTGATGAATACAGTATTACCATTATAGACAGAGTTTGGAAGGACACACTCTGTGACCCATGGTTAAAATAACAATCATCTAACACTACAGAGACTGAACCTCATGTAACAACAATAAAGGCTAAAGCCTCCCAACCTAATTTTCCGGCACTGGTTTCTATTAATTAGATCTTCACTGAGGGGTTAAAAATGTACAGTCATAATGTATGACAAAACCCTTCAAGGGGCGCCTGGGTGGCTCAGTCGGTTAAGCGTCTGCCTTCCGCGCTCAGGTCATGATCCCAGGGTCCTGGGATCGAGCCCCGCATTGGGCTCCCTGCTCCAAGGGAAGCCTGCTTCTCCCTCTCCCTCTCCCCCTGCTTGTGTTCCCTCTCTCGCTGTGTCTCCCTCTGTCAAATAAATAAATAAAATCTTAAAAAACAAAACAAAACCTTCAATGCTCAACTGACAGGGTTCAAGTAAATTGCAGGATTATCTCCATGGAGCTGGTTACTGTGAAAAAAGTATGAACTAAAATCTAGTTACAATTGTCAGATATGATTACAACAAAGCAGTGATGGGTACAGGGAAGAAAAACAGAGAGGGACATCACACTAGCAATCCTAGTCACCTTATCAATTACACCAGGCATAACAACAGTAAGAGTACCTATCATTTGCTAAGTGTCTATAATGTCACTTTACATGCATTATCACTAACTTTTACAACAAATATCCAAAGTATGTCCTTTTATCCCCCTTCTTTAGATGAGGAAACTCAGTCTCAGTAAAGTTATGAAAATTATCTAAAGGGGCACTTGGGTGGTTCAGTGGGTTAAGTGTCTGCCTTTAGCTTGGGTCATGATCCTGGGGTCCGGGGATCAAGCCCACATCAGGCTCTCTGCTCAGCGGGGAGTCTGCTTCTCCCCCTCCCTCTGCCTACCATTCCCCCTGTTTGCGCTGTCAAATAAATAAAGTCTTTAAAAGAAATTATCTAAAATCTCTAGAGCTGCTATGTGGCACCCTCACGATCACTTCTTGGCCTTTTGGCTAAGACCAGTCCTTAGGATGACTGACTCAGAAATGAGTCCCCTCTCTCCATACCACACCCTGCTTAAGAGTTAAGCAAATAAACGACACTTTGAGCCATCTCAGGTCTACTGTTTTGTCTGATATTCCTTTTCCATCATTAGCTGGGTTTATATTTTGGCATTCTTTTTCACACATTTCATGGTATTAAGTAAAAAGCCATTATAAAAATATTTAAAAGAATAAATAAAATAAAAGTATCAATGCAGACAATCAACAACCCTTAACTAAGTAAGCAGGAAGGGGGATAATGTCTAGGACCACGTAGATTCCTTCTAAACATGCTACCCTGCCAACTATTAATAAGCTCATATTGCTTCCATCTTTAAAGAAATAACAAGAGGCTCTGGGCGCCTGGGTGGCTCAGTCAGTTAAGCCTTTGCCTTCAGCATAGGTCATGCATGATCCCAGGGTCCTGGGATCCAGCCCCACTCAGTGGGGAACCTGCTTATGCCCCTCCCTCTGCCCCTCCCCCCACTTGTGCTTGCCTTCTCGCTCACTCTCTCTCAAATAAAATCTTAAAAAAATTATTAAAAAAATAAAGAGGGGGCCCCTGAGTGGCTCAGTCGTTAAGCGTCTGCCTTCAGCTCAGGTCATGATCCCAAGGTCCTGGGATCGGGCCCCGCATCAGGCTCCCTGCTCGGCGGGAAGCCTGCTTTACCCCGCTTGTGTTCCCTCTCTCGCTGTGTCTCCCTCTGTCAAATAAATAAATAAAATCTTTAAAAAAACAATAAAATAAAAATAAAAAATAAAAAAAGAAAGAGAAAGAAAAAGAAAGCAGGCCTCCTCCTTAAGCTTGCCTCATCCTCTTCCTATCCCTTCATAAATAAGCCTGTTTTATCCTGCAAAAAATTTAGAGATTTTATTTATTTGTCAGAGAGAGAGAGAGTGCACAAGCAGGGAGAGCGGGAGGCAGAGGGAGAAGCAGGCTCCCCACCGAGCAAGGCGCTTGATGCGAGACTCAATCCCAGGACCCTGGGATCATGACCTGAGCCAAAGGCAGACAGGTAACTGACTCAGCCACCCAATCATCCCTATCCTGAAAAAAATTTAAAAATTACTTTTGCCTAGGGGTGCTTGGGTGGCTCAGTCGGTTGAACGTCTGCCTTCAGCTCAGGTCATGATCTCCAGGTCCTGGGATGGAGCCCAGTGTTGGGCTCCATGCTCAGTGGGGAGTCTGCTTCTCCCTCTGCCCCTCCCCCTGCTCATGCTCTTTCTCTCTCTCAAATAAAGAAATAAAATCTTTTAAAAAAATTACTTTTGCCTATTACAAAAAGAACATCAATGTGTCTGAACACAACTCATAACCTTTTAGTCCCTTCCTGTGCAGAGCAATCAGCAGATACTTCAGTTTTAGCTTGAAACAAAATTATCATGTTTTATAATCTGCAGCATCCATTCTAAAGGCTCCATGATATTCCATGGAACTGCACTGTTAAGAACCTACATACTAGATATTTAGATTATTTCCAATTTTTCTTGTTATAAACAGCTTTAGGACAAACATCCTTAAACAAACATTATTTCTTTTAAGTACGTTTTTTAGAATTTCCAAGGTTGCAGTTTTACCAACATTTTCTCTATGTCATTTGACTACATTTTTGCCACTGATGGATGTTTTATTTATTTTTTTAAGATTTTATTTATTCATTTATTTGACACAGAGCCAGTGAGTGAGCGGGGTGGGGAGGGGGAGAGGGAGGGGGTAGTGGGGGGAGGGAGGAACAGAGGTTGAGTGACAAGCAGACTCCACACTAAGCATGGAGCCCAACACAGGGTTGGATCCCACGACCCTGAGATCATGACCTGAGCCAAAATCCAGTCAGATGCTCAACTGACTAAGCCATCCAGGTGCCCTGATGGATATTTTAATATTTTATCTTTGCTAATTTGGTCCACTGTCTTTCCTCTTGTGAACAGTCCATTTTTAATCCTTACCTTTCTCTATAAAGGTTTCTTACTTTTTCTTATTGTCTTATAAGAGTTCTTTTATACTGGGAAAGCTAATTCTCTGCCATACGCTGTAAATATTTGCAGTGTGCTGTCATCTTTTACTTTTAGTACTTCCTGACATGTAAAAGTGTTTACATCTCATGTAGCTGAATCTAGCCATCTTTTCTTTGATGAATTCTATCCTTGGAGTATGAACAGAAAGCCCATTTCTATATCCAAAGTTAAGACACTCACCTAGGTTTTTTCTAGTACTTAAAAAAAATAAATATATTGAAATCATTCAGTGATCAGGAATATATTTTGCATAACATAGGAAAGGAAATCTAAATGCACCCTTCCCATGGCTGTCCCAACTGCATCTATTAAAAATCCATTACTGGGGGAGCCTGGGTGGCTGTCGGTTGAGCGTCCAACTCTTGGTTTCGGCTCAGGTCATGATCTTGGGGTCCTGGGATTAAGCCCCACACTGGGCTCTGCACTGGGCACGGAGCCTGCCTGGATTCTCTCTCTCTCCCCCTTTGCCCCTCTCCCCACTAACACGTGCTCACTCTCTCTCTCAAAAGAAAAAAAAATCCATTACTGAAAAAAATTCATTACTGTCTGCCTCACCCCTAATGAACTGAAATGCTACTCTATTCTACACTATAGCCTTTCACCACAGGGTGGTATCTTACTTGAAAGGTTCTAAAGTAAGCACATAAACTGAAAATCCAATATGGTCAAAATTTTACACTGGAAACTCTCTTTAATCGTTTATAGCACTGTATGATAGTCACATGATGAGAAATACACAGGAGTCAAGACTGATTAAGAAAGGAAGATTCACCCTGTTCACTTTGCACTCCCTCTGAGAGGTACACTATTGAGTCAAGTGACAGGCAGGAATCATCCCACCACTTAATGTGCACATGCAATTGTTCTGCTGTTTAGACTTAGATGTGTTTCGGAATGCCACTCTGATGGCCCATTCTTGCTCCAATACTGTACTAATATTTTAATTACTCTAACTTAAAAATCTAGATGTTAAATATCTAACTCAAATATCCCAATAGATATTTAAATATATTGTGAACTTAAAGTTAACACACTTACACCTTTCTACCACCCATTACTCTTTTATTGCTTTGAGCATCTTTTCTTTGAATTTTGGAAACATTATACCTATCTTGTCTCCCCAAAACAGGGATTTTGATTGGGGGAAGCAGCAACATTTTTATATATGTGTATATATATACAGTTACATAGTTATATATATGTGCATACACACACACACACACACACACACATATACTTTTTTTTTTAAGATTTTATTTATTTATTTATTTGAGAGAGCGTGAGCGCAAGCAGGGGTATGGGCAGAGGGAGAAGGAGACCCTCCTGCTGAGCAGGGAGCCCAACGCAGGGCTTGATCCCAGGATCATGACCCAAGCTGAAGGCAGACACTCAACTGACTAAGCCACCCAGGCGTCCCCAGCTCAGTCATTTCTTACTGTTACAAGCCTGGGCAAGTCATTTTAAAAGAATGTGCACTGATGAGGTGCCAGGCTGGCTCAGTTGGTAGGGCACGCAACTCTTTATCTTGGGGTCATGAGTCTGAGCCGCACGTGGGGTGGAGATTACTTAAATAAATGAAACTTTAAAAAAAGTGGGGCACCTGGGTAGCTCAGTCGGTTAAGCATCCAACTCTTGACTTCAGCTTAGGTCATGACCTCAGGGTCCTAAGATGAAGCCCTGCACCCAGCTCCACACTCAGCAGGGAGTTGCTTGAGATTCTGTACTTTGCCCTCTCCCTTTACCCCTCCCCCTGCTTGCAAGCTGTCTCTCTCTAAAATTAATAAATCTTAAAAAAAAAAGAGAATGTTCACGTTTATAGGTTAAACATTCAAATTACATCGTTGAATCAAAAATTTTTTTTTAAAGATTTTATTTATTTATTTGACAGAGAGAGACACAGGGAGAAAGGGAACACAAGCAGGGGGAGTGGGACAGGGAGAAACAGGCTTCCCGCCGAGCAGGGAGCCCGATGCGGGGCTTGATCCCAGGACTCTGGGATCATGACCTGAGCCGAAGGCAGATGCTTAACCAACTGAGCCACCCAGGCGCCCCCAAATTATTGCTTTTATTAATGTAAACTAGTCCTCTTTTTTCCAATTTGATGCTTTTTTGCCTTCTATTTTACTTTTTCTAATTTGGGGGAACTCTCATTTGCCTAGTGTAATTTTTGCCCATCCCTTTATTTTTCATTAATCTGTAATTAAGTATGTCATTCGTGAGGTGAGCGGGGTGGGGGTGGGTTAAACACGTGATGGGCACTTGTGATGAGCAGCAGGCCTATGTAAGTGATGAATCACTAAATCCTATACCTGAAACTAATATTACAGTGTATGTTAATTAGGTGGAACCTAAATAAAAACTTGGAGGAAAAAATAAGTATGCCACTTGTAATTGGCACAGAGTTAGATTTTACAGAGGAATTATTCTCGAGAGTTTAACAAATTTATTGAATGTCTATTACTTGCCAGACACCTTTAATCCATTCAAATACATTGTAATAACAGATCTGTTCGGTTTGCTCCGAGGGATATCTTAAAAAATATTAATCTTAAACCACCTTAAAAACCCTCCTCTGGTTCCTCCGGTATCTGAGCAATCAAGTGAACTTGCATGCTATAAAAGGCTGTTTGTGACCTGTTCTTTGTTTTCCTTTCAGTCTCATCTTGTTATTTCTCAACCCGTTATCCTATATCCACTTCAGCCCCACCTACACGCAGTTCTCCAAACTTAAACACACCTTTCACAAAAATCTGTTCTCTATACCTGAATTCTTTCCCTCTTCTATTCATTCTTCAGGATTTAGCTCAAAGACCCATGGCCTTCACTAACACCACCTCCACATCACTGCTTTGTCCCTCTCTTCCAACTTTCAATTGCCAACAAAATAACCCTACTTGAATTTCCCGCAGGCTTCTCAGATTCCATATGCCCCAAACTGAAACTCTCATCTCCCCACAAATGAGCTCATTTTCCCTTGTTCCCTAACTCAATAAACTAGGTACTACCACCCATCCTCTTGCTAAAATAAAATCACAAGCACCTGGGGCACCTGGGTGGCTCAGCTGTTAAGCATCTGCCTTCAGCTCAGGTTATGATCCCAGAGTCCTGGGATCGAGCCCCGCATCGGGCTCCCTGCTCCACGGGAAGCCTGCTTCTCCCTCTCCCACTCCCCCTGCTGTGTTCCCTTTCTCGCTGTGTCTCTGTCAAATAAATAAATAAAAACTTAAAAAAAAAAATCACAAGCACTATATCTGGCTCAGACTCCTTAATTTCCACCATGTCCTGCTAATTCTATTCATTATTTTCACTCAAATTCATCAGTGATTTCTATCCCTCCTGCCTCTACCTAGTTTGGCCACCAATGTCTAATCCAGATTACTGAAACCATTTCTTACTCACTTCCCTATACCTCCAATCTTAATTTCCCCTGCAACCCATCCTCCCCAATGCTCCTAGAATACTTCTGTCTAAACACAACTCTGAACATGTTATTCCTCTGCTTTTAAACCTCAGTGGATAAGGACAGGGATGGGTAACTCTGAAGATACAAGAACCCTCCACACCAAGTCCTTAAAATAAATTCCAAACTCCTAGGGCACCTAAGTGGCTCAGTTGGTTAAGCGTCCAACTCTTAATTTCAGCTCAGGTCATGAGATTGAGCTCTGCTCGGCACTGGGTGTGGAGCTTACTTAACTCTCCCTCTCCCTCTGTCCCTCACCCCCATGTGGGATCACGCTCTCTCTCTTTTTTTTTTTTTAATTTATTTGACAGAGACAGCGAAAGCAGGAACACAAGCAGGGGGAGTGCGAGAGGGAGAAGCAGGCTTCCCGCTGAGCAGGGAGCCCGATGTGGGACTCAATCCCAGGACTCTAGGATCATGACCTGAGCCAAAGGCAGCCGCTTAACGACTGAGCCACCGAGGCGCCCACGCTCTCTCTCTTAAAAAGAACAAAATTAGGACACCTGGGTGGCTCAGTTGGTTAAGCATCTGCCTCCGGCTCAGGTCATGATCCCGTAGTCGCAGGATCAAGCCCCACATAGGGCTCCCTGCTCTGCTTCTCCCTCTCCCTCTACTCCTCCCCCCACTCGTGCTCTCTCTGTCTCTCTCTCTCATTTATTCTCTCTAATAAATAAAATCTAAAAAAATAAAAATAAATTCCAAACTCCTAAGTGGGCCTTATAAAGTACTACAAGCATAATCCTCCCCAGCCTTATCTCCTGTCATTTGTCCACAACATCTTAGACACACTCGGCTTTTCCAGTTCCTTTACTGCTCAGTGCTCTGCACAGACTGCCCCCTCTGCCTGTAACACACTTCTGTCTGGCTAACTCCTATTCATTCTTCACCACAACCAAGACCCACTTCTGTTTCAAATCATTCTCTAAATTGCAAAGTCGCAGTCAGGTCTCCCTTCTATGTCATTCCACAGGTTCTGCCACACCAAAAGCTTGACTGCTTATTTATGTGTCCACTTCCCCCACTAATGTGTGAACTCCAAATGCAGTAGTCACTGTCTTTCTTGTTTATTATGGCTTTCCTAAAACTTAGCACAAAATGGTTAATCAATAGGTATTTAAGTATTTAAGTACAATGATAGGTATACAGCAAAAACAAAGAATAACAAAACTGTAGCTGTCCTAACGCTACATGGACTAAATAAAACATTCACATACATAATTATGGAACAAAGATTTAAGAACAATGGTAGGGATGATCTAAACAAAAAGAAATACTAACTCAATCTCTCTAAGGTTTTCTCCCAAAGTAAGATGCTGAAAATAATTCTTTAGAGTATGCAAAGAAAATATTAGAACTCTTATTTAAATATGTTTAATTTTTAGTTTGAATTATGTTTTTTAATGTGCTTAATATTAACAGAGTCCCCTATACAAGCAGTGATATGGAACTATCCTCAACTTTGAACTGAGTAGACAAAAAAGCTTGGAAACCATATTCTAGTGCATTTGATCTTAACCTCTGTGTACTGGGGGAGGAAAGGGGCCCAGATCTCTTTCAGTATCTGATGAAAACTAAGGATTATCTCCCAGAAAAATGAGTATAAATATACATGTATTTTAACGATTTTATTTATTTGACAGACAGAGAGTGAGAGCCAGTGTGCATGCACAAGCAGAGGGAGTGGGAGAGGAGAAGAAGGCTCCCCACTGAGCAGGGAACCTGATGTGGGGCTCGATCCCAGGACCCTGGGATCATGACCTGAGCCGAAGGCAGACACTTAACCAACTGAGCCACCCAGGCACCCCTAAATACACATATTTTTCAGATTTTATGTGATTTCTAGGCTATCTTGCCCCTCAGGTTAAATCCTGCCCTAGGACCTCCATTTCTAAAACCATAAGGAAACAGCTAGTAGGAAGAGGTCATCAAAATGCCTCAAATCCTGTGATACTATTATTCCTTACCTTCCCTTTTCTCCACAATCCTGCTCCTCCTGCCCCTCACAGTTAAATCACTACATCTTTCCCCAGGAAGGCTTGGAATGTCCAGCCTATAATTCCCACAGAGTTTAGGAATGCAGTTAAAGATTTCCTTCTCAAAGGTATAACACACACATCAGTTATTCCCACACCATTATCATATTTGCCATTTCCCAAAGTACTCATTATTTTCTTTTTTTTTTAAGATTTTATTTATTTATCTGACAGAGAGAGAGACATAGCGAGAGAGGGAACACAAGCAGGGGGAGTGGGAGAGGGAGAAGCAGGCCTCCCGAAGAGCAGAGAGCCCGATGCAGGGCTCGATCCCAAGATGCTGGGATCATGACCTGAGCCAAAGGCAGACGCTGAACGACTGAGCCACCCAGGCGCCCCTATTTTCTTAATTTTTAAAAGCAACTTTTTAACTAAATCTAACTTTTTTTTAAAGATTTTATTTATTTATTTGAAAGCGAGAGAAAGAATGTGAGCGGGGGAGGAGCAGAGGGAGAGGGACAAGCTGACCACACTAAGCACAGAGCCCGATGCGGGGCTTGATCTCACATGACTTGAGCTGAAATCAAGAGTCGGACACTTAACCAACGGAGCCACCCAAGTGCCCCTTAACTAAACTTTAAATTTATCGACATCCCAGGGCACCTGGGTGGCTTAGTTGGTTAAGCAGCAGCCTTTGGCTCAGGTCATAATCCCAGAGTCCCGGGATCAAGCCCCACATTGGGCACCTTGCTCAGGGGGGAGTCTGCTTTTCCTTCTGCCTCTGCTCCTCCCCACACGCCCCCCCGCCCCACTCAGGCTCTCGTTCTCTCTCTCAAATTAAAAAAAAAATTTTTTTAATAAATTTATTGACATCCTAAGTAATACTATCTGTGAAATCAGTTTTGATGTCTGGTTATTATTTTCCTACCTACATCAAAGTAAAAACACACTTAAAATAAGGACTCTAATTTAAATAAAAAATAAATAAATAAAAATTAAAAATAAACAAAATAATCCTCACTAAAAATAAGCAAGTAAATAAAATAAGAACTCTAGGCCCTCATCAGCACCATGTTTTAGAGCACAATCCCAAGGTTTCTACACTTACTCTGGGATCCCTATTGGGTAAACAATAATTCGGACATCAAGTTTTCTTAAAGCCAGAAAGATACTGAAAAGTATTTGGTCCAATCCTCTCGTTTTATAACTTGAAAAGATGAAACCCAGGAGTGGCTAGGTGGCTCAGTTAATTATCCGACTCTTCATTTCGGCTCAGGTCATGATCTCAGAGTTGTGAGATCAAGCCCCATGTAGGGCTTCTCGCTGGGCGTGGAGACTACTTAAGATTCTCTCTCTCCCTCTCCTCCCCTCTCTCTACCCCCCCAACACAAAGATGAAACCCAGACAGGTTAAGTGATTTGTCCAAGATCAGATGAGAAATTTTAGGAAATGTCTAGGATTGCATTCAGGTGTACTATCAGTCCAGTATGCTTTCCACTACCCTGTGTCCATTCAGATTATACTAGAATAACACAGTATTAAGAATGCTTCATGTTACCTACCTCACTCTTCCATTCAGATTTATCTGAACATGCTGCTTAAAATCTGGATATTTGGTTGCCAGATATGCAAAGTCAGGAGGTTTGTCCTTGTATCTATTTCTTGCATGCATTGATTTACTCAGAGCCATCTTTAAAAAGAAAAAAAAGGAAAAAAGTCAGCATATTTAGTCAAAAAATACATTAATGGGGAAAAGCTGTGGTTGCCAAGTCAACAGTTATAGCCAACATATTTTTGCCAATCAACTGAGAAAGTAGAAGTTATATTTTTCAAATGTACACAACAAATAAGCACATTAAAATATGCTTAACATCACCATGAGTCATTAGGGAAATGCAAATCAAAACCACAATATCAATTCATACCCAGTAGGATGGCTATTATTAAAAAAGAAAAAAAAAGTTAAGAGAAGTGTTGGTGAGGATGTTAGGAAACTGGAGCATTGAAGATGGGAACGTATACAATGGCTGTGGAAACAGTTCAGCGGTTCTTAAAAAGTTAAACATAGAATTACCACCATATGATCCAGCAATTCCACTCCTAGGTATACACCCAAGAGAACTGAAAGAAGGGATTCAAACGGTATTTGCACATCAATGTTCACAGTAGCATTATTCACAACAGCCAAAAAAGAAGGAACAATCCCAAGTGTCCATAAATGGATAAAGAAAATGTGGTACATACATACAATGCAATGTCCTTCAGCCAAAAAAAGGAATAAAATTCTGATACATCCTACAACATGGATGAACCTTAAAAACATTATGCTGGGACACTTGGGTGGCTCAGTCGGTTAAGCGTCTGCCTTCAGCTCAGGTCATGATCCCAGGGTCCTTGGATCAGGTCCCATAACAGGCTCCCTGCTCAGCAGGGAGTCTGCTTCTCCCTCTCTCCCTCTGTGTTCTCTCTCTCTTTCTCAAATAAATAAATATTTAAAAAAAACATTATGCTAAGGAAAATAAGCCATATTCAAAAGGACAAATGTTGTATTATCACACTCGTATTAGATACCAAGAATACGCAAATTCATAAAGAGAGTAGAATAGAGGTTACCAGGGTTTGGGGAGGAGGTATGAATGTTGAGTTATTATTTAATGGGTTTCTGTTTAGGATGATGAAAAACTTCTAGAAATGGACAGTGGTGATGGTTATACAACAGTGTGAATGTACTTAATGCCACTAAACAGTACACTTAAAAATGCTTAAAATGGTAAATTTTATGTTATGTATATTTTATCACAGCTTGAAATGCGTATGCAACATACGGTTTTTTTTTAAACCATGAAAACTGGAAACTATTCTTTTGAAAGCATCAAAGGGGCAGAAGGCAGTATAATCTATAGCCAAGAACTAATAGTCAGAGGTTAGTTTTTACAGGGGTCTTGTATGGACTGAATACTTTGTAGCACATCATAAAGTCACAAATGTTTCAAAATATATCTTCTATTTTATAAATTTCAGTCTTGTCATTACTAGGTAGCTAAAACCAAATGAAAACAATTTTGTCTCCTTCCAGATTACAAAAAAAAATTAACACATTTATAGCAAGATATAAAACTGAAGAAAAGCCACTGATTGTAGTGTTTGTTTTTTTCTTTTCAAAGATTTTATTTATCCATTTGAGAGAGAGAATGAGATAGAGAGAGAGAGAGAGCATGAGAGGGGGGAGGGTCAGAAGGAGAAGCAGACTCCCCGCTGAGCAGGGAGCCCGATGTGGGGCTCGATCCCGGGATCCAGGATCACGACCCCAGCCGAAGGCAGCCACTCAACCAACTGAGCCACCCAGGCGCCCCATGTAGTGTTTGTTTTTCTTTTAAGATTTTATTTATCCATTTGAGAGAGCAAGACAGAGTGAGCACGAGCAGGGTGAGGGGCAGAGGGAGAAGCGGGCTCCCGATGTGGGGCTCAATCCAGGGACTCCGGGATCACGACCTGAGCCAAAGGCAGACACTCAACCCAGAGAACCACCCAGGCGCCCTGATTGTAGTGGCTTAGTAACTTATACAGTTGGTAATTTTAAAAATTATTTTAGTGCATATCTCTGGGTGGTAAGTGATTTGTATTTTCTTCGTTATATCATTCCGTATTTTCCACTGTTTTTTCTAAGGTGCATTCATCTAAACAGTGTTATGTAAGCCAGAATCCTAGGCATCACCGGGTAGTTCTATACCCCTCTCATATCCTAAGAAATCAACAGTCATGTGGATTTTACCTGCTAAATACCTCTCAAATCCATCTATTTTTCCCATCTCCACCAATATCAGCCCAGTACAAGTCACCTGGATTTAGAACAGCCTCTTACTTGGTCACCCTGACTCCACTCTTACTCTCTCAGATTTCCTTTTTCCACCTTGCAGAGATCATCTCCTGAATACAAATCTCACTATGTCTTCCTTCTCCTATGCCCACTTGCTCAAAATTTTACTTAGGATTAAAAACAAAAATCATTACTTCAGCATACATATAAGGGCCAGCATGGTGTGGCCTTAACTATTTTTTCACCATCACGTTAAGCCATACCTCTCATTGCTCTTCTTTCTGTACCTCCACTCTGGCAATCGGGTCTTTACAGTTTATTCCCTTTGTAATGTTTTTTCCTCCTCCTCTTCACCTGATGAATTCCTACTCATCCTTACTCAATTCAAGCATCTCTTCTTCAGGTAAGTTTTTCCTTCCCTAATCCCCCTGGTTAAGTCATATCCCCTATTATAAAGTCTCCTAGCAACAAGCACCCTTCCTTTGTAGGTTTTATTACAGATATAACTTTACATAGTAATAGATCTGCTAACACTCTATTTCAGAAGGTTTTTTTGACAGCTTTCTACATTGAAAAAATTTTTTAATTTTTTAATTCAAGTATAATTAACATATAGTGTTATATTAGTTTCAGTATACGATATAATGGTTCAACAATTCTATATATTCCTCAGTGCTCATCAAGGTAAGTGTACTCTTAATCCCCTTTATTTCACCCATCTCCCCCCCCCACCTCCCCTCTGGCAACCACCAGTTTGTTCTCCGCATTTAAGAGTCTGTTTTTTGGGGGCGCTTGGGTGGCTCAGTCGTTAAGCGTCTGCCTTTGGCTCAGGTCATGATCCCAGCGTCCTGGGATCGAGCCCCACATAGGGCTCTCTGCTCTGCGGGAAGCCTGCTTCTCCCTCTCCCACTCCCCCTTCTTGTGTTCCTGCTCTCACTCTCTCTCTCTCTGTCAAATACATAAGTAAAATCTTAAAAAAAAAAAGTTTTTTTTTGCTGGTCTCCCTTTTTTGTTTGTTTTTTTAAATTCCACATGGGTGAAATCATATGGTATTTGTCTTTCTTTGACTTATTTCACTTAGCATTATACCCTCTAGGTCCATCCATGTTGTTGCAAATGGCAAGACTGCATTCTTTTTGATGGCTGAGTAATATTCCATTGTGTATATACATACCTTTTTTTTTCCCCCCGATTTAGTTAACATATAGTGTACTATTAGTTTCACAGGTAGAATTTAGTGACTCATCAGTTATACATTAACATCTCATTATATCCACTGCCCTCCTTAATACCCATCACCCAATTACCCCATCCTCCCACGCAATCCCCACCAGCAACTCTGTTTATTCCCTATAGTTAAGAGTCTCTTATGTTTGCCTCCCTCTCTGTTTTTATCTTATTTTTCCTCCCCTTCCCCTATGTTCATCTGTTTTGTTTCTTAAATTCCACATGAGTGAAATCATATGGTATATGTCTTTTTCCATACCTTTTTCATCCATTCATCTATTGATAGACATCTGGGTTGCTTCCTTATCTTAGCTATTGTATACAATGCTGCCATAAATATAGGAGTACATGTATCATTTTGAATTAGCGTTTTTATTTTCTTTAGGTAAATACCCAGTGGTGGAATTACTGGATCAGATGGTAATTCTTTTTTCATTTTTGGGCTTGAACTCACAACCCTGAGATCAAGACGTGAGTTGAGTCAGACACTTAACCAACTAAGCCACCGAGGTACCCCAAATGGTAATTCTATTTTTTTTTAATTTTATTTCTTTGAGAGAGAGAGAGAGAGAGAGAGAGAGAGAGAGCATGAGAGGGGGGAGGGTCAGAGGGAGAAGCAGACTCCCCGCTGAGCAGGGAGCCGGATGCAGGACTCGATCCTGAGACTCCGGGATCATGACCTGAGCTGAAGGCAGTCGCGTAACCAACTGAGCCACCCAGGTGCCTGGTAATTCTATTTTTAACTTTTTGAGGAACCTCTGTACTGTTTTCCACAGTGGCTGCACCAATTTGCATTCTGACCAATAGTGCAGGAACGTTTCTTTTTCTCCACATCCCTGCCAACACTTGTTATTTCTTGTGTTTTTATTTTAGCCATCCTGACAGGCATGAGGTGATATCTCATTATGGCTTTGATTTTAATTTCTCTGATGATCAGTGATGTTAAGCATCTTTTCATGTGTCTGTTGGCCATCTGTATGTCTTCTTTGGAAAAATGTCTATTCAGGTCCTCTGCCCATTTTCTAATTGGATTATTTGGGCTTTTTGGTGTTGAGCTGTGTAAGTTTTTTATGTATTTTGGATACTGACCCCTTATTGGATATGTCATTTGCAAATATCATCCTCTACACTGAAAATTTAACAACTATTTTCAAAAAAGAGTTGTCTTCATCGTGGACCTTTCCAAATCATATATCCAACTGCCTACCCGACTTGTCACTTGAATGGCTCAGAAGTACTTCATGCACAATGTCCAAAATTAAGTCATTTCTACCCACCTCAAACTGGTCCTTTTCTAATCATCCCTTTTTCGCCAAATAACACCACTACCTTTCTTGTGGTGCTTAGGCCAGAAATCTTTAGCATCTTCTCCACCCCATCTCCCCCATTCCAAACACACCATGTCCTGAATATTCTCTACCTTCTAATTATTTCTTGACCCTTATATTATTTCTGTCACAACTCCACAACTCTACCCCCAGATCATTATCATCTCCCTTGGATTACTATAATAGCCTCTAAGTGATCTCTCTATAATCACTCTTGCCTTTGCCATCCACTTTTCACCTAAAAGACAAGTCTTCCCTCCCTCCCTCCATGCAAATCTGGAGTCCTTGCTGAATCCCTTCAGTGGCTTCCTAAAGCTATTAGGCTTATAAAGTCCAAAATCATTAACAAGGCATACATAATCTAGACCTGCCTATCCCTCCAACCTCATTTGTTGCCACTATGCTCCAGACACACTTGTCTTTTCATTTTCTCTGCTGTATAATGATCTGTCCCACCATCTGTTATTCTTACTGCCTAAGAGGTTCTCTTCACTCTCCAACCATCCATTCTCCTTTTGAAGGCCCACTAGTCCTTCAAATCACACCCTAAGCATCATTTTCTCAGGTAGGCTTTTTCTGACACCACATATCCAATCAGATGCCCACTCTATATACTTTCAAAGCATTTTATGCTTTCCCTCAAAGCTCTTAGTTTACATTTGTCTGTCCTGTCCTCCACCCCACCTCCCAGGCTGCAACCATGTACATCTTATTCTTCACTGTATCCTCCAGCAACTGGCATACAATAAATACCTAAGTGAATAATTCAGAATTTAGGGTAATTAATAGTCACCTGGAAGTTTTTCAGCATACTAAGCTACCACCTTTTGCCCCTAACATTATCACAGAAACTCACTATATACAAGTTGCAATTTCCTAACATTAACATACCCTTTACAGACTATCAAAAAGAGGGGAGCATAGAATTAGGATAAGAACCAGTTCCCATGAAAAACTTGAAAAGGGGGTGCCTGGCTGGCTCAGTCAGTGGAGCATGCAACTCTTGATCTCAGGGTTGTAAGTTCAAGCCCCACATTGGGTGTAGAGATTACTTTAAAAAATCTTAAAAAAAAAGAAAAAGTTTAAAAGGAAAATGTTTTCCTTTCTTGTGGTTCTGGCAAGCAACAACAAAAGAAAGTATTCTAAGAGTAATTTCAAAAGACACTGGTATGTTAGAGCTCTGCAACACGTTAATATTCTAAAGACTGCATAGATGACATCAGTGTACACACATGACACTTTGAGCATATGTGGAACAAATTAAATTACAGATATGGAAGATTCAATTTATATCCTACATTAATCAAACTTTCTGGTCAGAACAGATAAAGAAAGAGTCAATAAAGCCACTTTTTTGATAACCAACCTCCTAAAGGCAAAGGGATCTTAGCTAAATCTATCCTATTTCTCAGAATTTAACCCAGTGTTAACTCTTACCTGGCATTAACACTGTCACTCCCCCTTCTCTCTAGCCTATCTATTTTTCTCTTCCTGGCTCATTCTTTTTTTTTTTTTTTTTAAAGATTTTATTTATTTATTTGACAGAGAGAGACACAGCGAGAGAGGGAACACAAGCAGGGGGAGCGGGAGAGGGAGAAGCAGGCTTCCCGCGGAGCAGGGAGCCCGATGCGGGGCTCGATCCCAGGACCCCGGGATCATGACCTGAGCCGAAGGCAGACGCTTAATGACTGAGCCAACCAGGCGCCCCTCTTCCTGGCTCATTCTTATCTAGCCACATTAGTCTCCTTGGTTTTGGGGGTGTTTTTTGTTTGTTTGTTTGTTTGTTTGTTTTTAACCAAATCTGGCACACTCCTGCATCAGGGATTTTGTACTTGGTCAGTATGGACTGCTCTTCCCCCAGAAATACATACGTACAAGGTACTCTCGCCTAGTTCAGGCCTTTAATAAAACCTCACCTTCTCACTGCCTTTCCCTTTTTTTTTTTTTAAAGTAAGCTCTACGCTCAACTTGGGGCTTGAACTCACTACCCCAAGATCAAGAGCGGCACGCTCTATGGACTGAGCCAGCCAGGCACCCCTGATGCCTTTTCTTAGTGCAATGAGTGAACACTTAAATGTGCAGTGAGTGAACACACTCCTCTCCCTTAACACTTTCAAAGTCTTCAACACAGGACTTACCCATCTGACATTCCATATACAGCATTTACTTACTTTTTAAAATCTGCCCTGCCAGTAAGTTTCATGAGGGAAAATATTTTGTCTATCTTGTTCACTGCAATATCCCACTACCTAAATTAGGGCCTGGGAGAGTAAGCACTCATAAGTTGTTTACTGAAAACACGATGGAACTCTTTTCACTGTCCCAAGCCACTGAAACACAGCACTCTCATTTTTTGTAAACAGTCCTCATCTCGACACTCAAAAAGGATCAGCCCTACTTAGGGCTGGAGCTTTTTCTTCTGGGTTATCCGAGTCAGTCCTGAAAGCCAAAGCAGTAGCACACCCTTGAAGCTGACACTTCGACTTTCTTTGAACTTTGCCATCTCCATGGTCTACTGTTTCCTTGGTTTCTCCTGACCCTTAATAATACTCTTCAACTACCGTTTATCTTAACATTCAAAAGACTCTAAATTCCGCTTCGAATTCTAATTTCCGCTTCTAACTTTGAATTCCTTCTGCTCAGATCTCTCCCAGTTCAACCCCAATCTCCGTTTTCTCTCGTCGCCTGCCTTCATAAAACCGACTTTTTCCTCTAGTTCCGCCAGTGCCATTTCTCCATCTCCTCCACTCCTCCCACACGCTCATCTTATCCACTCAGTCTTCCCGCCTCAGTTTCGCATCTCTCTAAACCTCCTCAGCCCCTGGGGTCTTTCGTACTTCAATCCTAGTCTCCATTCTAGGCGCCAACTCCTCCCATCTATCCCATCACCATTATCCTCCTCCACGTGCGCGCGCGCACACAACATACCCACCCACCCAACCCATTCACTCACCCATGTGGTCTGTCTCCCTAGACCGCAAGCCAGCACCTCACCAGTCCAGAACCCGCGCGCGCAACACGCACGCACATACACAGACACAAAGCCACCCACCCTTCAGGTCTGTCTCCCTAGGCCCCAAGTCAGCCACTCACCAGCCCAGAACCCAAGAATAAGGAACTTGGGCCATACATAGGTTAAATGACCTCTCGACCCGCCTAACAGCTGATAAATGACTCACATCTGAAGTCAAAGTTTCTTCCAGATGACCGGTCTGAATTAGGCCTCTATAACTTCAGAGTCTCAAGCCACCCGCAGAGCGAAGCGCCTAGAAACGCAGATGTTACGCTCCTAGCGCGCCGCCATGTTGGGCAAGCATCCAGCCTCGTGATTGGACGAAGCACTCTCGCGCGACCTGTAGCAGAGTCTGAAGAAGGAAAATCCATCGCGAGACGTAGAGTTTGCAGCTCCTGACACAAGGAAGGGGCGTGGTAGCAAGCGGAGTGTTTTGCGTGAGGGCACCTGCGTTAGAATTTGTTTGGGACCTTGTTTGTTTTGTAAAGTAGGTTTTAAAAAATGAAGTTGTAGCTTTCTGGGTCCCACTTCAGACTTACTGAATCACACTCTCTGGGGTTAGGCGGGAATATGAGGATGGCGGAAGGCGGGGAGCTTTAGGATTTGATGGCGGGCAGCTAGCATTTATTCTGCAACAGGTCTCTTGCTTCATGTGTTGTCTCATTTAATCATCACAGATAAACCTGTGATATGAGAAGGAGTAATCTCATTTACAGAGGAAAAACTGGGGATCAGAAATGTTAAGTCATTTGTCCAAGATCTTACACCGAGATGACATCAAATCCATGTTCTTTGTGTTTCCTCGCCTGCCTCTTGAGCTGGAAGCTCTATTAAATGCTTTTCGTTTTTCTTTTCAACTCGGTTATACTAATTTTTACTCTCTGGCCAGTAGAGTGAGCATTAGTCTCATTTCACAATTGAGACAAAAAGGTAAATCACTTTCAAAAGGCATACAGTTAAGGCTAGGACTAAAGTCAGCCTCTGGACCCCCACCTAGTAACTCCATTAAAGCTTTCCTGTGTCCCAGTAATTAATGCGAAAGCTTCTGGCAAAACATTGCTATAAAATTGAGAGATAAAGGGTAAGAAATGAAGATTTAAGTTTTATGTAGAACAAAGTGTACCATTTGTCACCCTAGGAAAGCAAGGAGGTGCTCTCATTATCTATTGTGTAACAAACCACCCCAAAATGTATAGCTTAAAACAACAGCTGTTTTATTTGCTCATTGTTCTGCAGTCTGGGTTGGAATTAGCCCAACCATTCTTGTTCTGTACTTGCTGTTGATGGTAGCATCAGCTGGTGGCTGGTTCAGCTGGAGTGGCTGGGCTCCCCTCTCCCTGTAGTCTCAAATTCTCTCCCTCTCTCTGTGACCTTTCCATATAATTTCTCCAGCAGAGTAGCCAGATTTCTTACATGTTAGCTCAGGGCTCCCAAAAGGGCAAAAGTGTAAGCTGCTAGTCTTTCTTAAGGCTTAGGCCCAGACTGGTGCGTTCATTATTCACTCGATTCTATTTGTTAAAGCAAGTCAAAGGGCCAGCCCAGATTCAAGAGGAGGGGATTATGCCAGGATACACTACAATACTGCAAGCCATGGTTCACTGGATCTACCAATGAACAGAACACCACAGAAAGTTTTTTGTCTTTGGTTGGTAGTGATTTTGGTACTGGTTATTTTTACAGTATTTAGTGCTTGCTTCTGGAAAGGTAAAAGAGAAAATGGCATTGGAGGTATGACTGTAGGGTTGTAAGTGGATTATATTTTAGATGCTGGCGAATTTCTCTATCTGCTCCAGAGATCCAACTCCCCCATGGGTCAAACCAGAGAGATTCTAGCTCTATAGCCAGGGAATATCAGCTTTAATCATGCCCCCAACCACATACTAACCCTGTGATGATGGACAATTTACTTAAACTATTCAAGCCTGGGTTTGTTCAATATTGCCAAACAGGTTAATAATCTCATAGGGTTGTTGTGAGAATTAAATCAGGTAATACATATAAAACAGCATAGTTTCTGGCACATAGTAAGCTATCATTATTATTATTATTATTATTCCTTATAATTTCTTTGGTCAGTTTCCATTTTTAAAAATTATTTCATAATGATAAAACTTGTTCATTATAGAAAATTTGTAAAAAATTTAAATAATACAGGAGACTATAAGAAAGAAAGCAAAAATTATCTAAAATCTCACCACCTATAGCCAATTACCAAAATTTGTTAACCTTACTTCCAGACCTCTATATGAAATATATTTATATTTATATTTATATGGATCTATAACTAAACTTTTTTATAGAAATAGCATTATATATTTTTTTCTCAGATATAAGTCTTGGAGGTTGTCCTACCTCAATTAATATATATATATATATATATATATATATATATATATTTTGAAGATTTTATTTATTTATTTGACAGAGAGAGAGACACAGCGAGGGAGGGAATACAAGCAGGGGGAGTGGGAGAGGGAGAAGCAGGCTTCCCGCAGAGCAGGGAGCCCGATGCGGGGCTCGATCCCAGGACCGTGAGATCATGACCTGAGCCGAAGGCAAACGCTTAACAACTGAGCCACCCAGGTGCCCCTGTATTTCTATATCATCCTTTGTGATAGGTGCATAGTATTCCATTGAATGGATGTGCCATTATTTTTTAAAACTAATTTCCCTATAGGTGGGCATAGATTGGCCTATTCCTAAAATTATGGTACAATGATAAATACATCTCATTTAAAAAAAAAAAATTTTTTTTTTTGAAGATTTTATTTATTTGACAGAGAGAAAGACAGCCAGAGAGGGAACACAAGCAGGGGCAGTGGGAGAGGGAGAAGCAGGCTTCCCACTGAGCGGGGAGCCTGATGCGGGGCTCGATCCCAGGACCCTGGGACCATGACCTGAGCCGAAGGCAGACACTTAATGACTGAGCCACCCAGGCGCCCCTAAAAAAATTTTTTTACATTAAATGAATATTGTTTAGAGACTCCACAAAATAGATTAATAACATATTCAACATCTGCCTCTTAGGGCTTATCTCTCTGACTTACCCTCAAATCCTCAAGAATTTAATCTTGTAAGAGAAGTCTGTCCAACTTCAATACCCCATCAATGACAGTATAGGCATTCAATTAGTCTATTACATCCTTTGCTTTTTGCTGCTGCTTTGTAGTAGGAAACTGATTCTGCACATTTGGTGGGTAACGCTGCTAATTCTGAAATGTTGCAGAGTTGCTACCAGACCTGCTTTCAGCATCAGCCATTGCCTGGGCTGAAATCAACCTTGAGGGCATCATCCTGAACTCCCACTTTACTGAAGTTAACGATTTCAGAGAACTTGTTACTCTACCCTGCCACTCTCCTTTGGCCGGGGCCAGCCAGACAACATCCACAGGTCTCTCTAACTTCATGTCTTAGAGAGTACTGATTGAGTATCAATTCCTTATACCCCAGAAGACCATGACTTACTTATGTAAATGTATTCAGTTCCTTCTGGGGGACCACGTTAGTATGTCAGAGATCTAATGGCCACCTTAATTAAGTCACAAAAGATACACTCTAATCCCAAAACAATGACTGTTTCTCAGCCTACATTTACATAACTGAAAGAGCTACTCAAGTGATGCTTTATATTTTTCATTTTATAAATAATGCTGTGGGGCACCTGGGTGGCTCAGTTGATTGAGCATCTGACTCTTGATTTTGGCTGGGGTCATGGTCTTGAGGTGGTGGGACTGAGCCCCGCATTGGGCTCCACACTCAGCGGGGAGTCTGCTTGAGATTCTCTCTTTCCCTCTCTCTCTGCCTCTACCTCCTAACACCCTGTGCCACACATGCACTTTCTCTCTAAAATAAATAAAAGAGTCGGACGCTTAACTGACTGAGCCACCCAGACACCCTAATAAATCTTTAAATAATAATAATAATGGGGCACCTGGGTGGCGAAATTGGTTAAATATCAGATTCTTGGTTTCAGCTCAGGTTGTGATATTAGGGTCCTGGGATCGAGCCCCGTGTTGGGCTCTGCACTCAGTGTGGAAATCTGCTAAAGTTTCTCGCCCTCTCTCTCTGTCCCTCCCCCCAACCGTGCACACTCTCTGGTTCTGTCTCTCAAATAAATAAATATATAAATCTTTAAATAATAATAATAATAATAGTGCTGAATTCTTTAAAGACTTGAAAAATAAATTTCAAAAATTAATACCTGGTGGAAGAACTGGATCTAAATGTACATCTGACTACTCTCCTTCCTGTTCCAAGTCTCATAAAACAGAGTATATTAATTTAAAAAACAATAAATTCCAAATAGTACTGAAAACCCAGAAATAGAGCCATTGACAGACCAGAAACTTTGAGGATACTCTGAAAAAGCAGGACACAAATAGGAATAACAACTGAAATGCCAAGAGATTTTTATAGGGAACTACAGATGATTTTGAAATATATCTGGAAAACAAAATGTGCAAGAACAGCTAATTTTTCCAGTTGGAAAAAAAATTATACCACACATAAAATAAAGCCCATATGGATAATAAACAAAATAATTATGAAAACAAAATCAACTATAGAAGTGTTAGAAGAATGTAGAAGAATGTTTTTTATAAAAAGAATAGGGAAGGTCTCCTAAAGACACAAAACTCAAAAACCATAAGGGAAATGATTGCTAAATTTGATTATATAAAAATTTAAAAATTCGATATAATAAAAGATACTACAAATAATTGACAACGAGCAGGGAGAAAATATTTGCAATATATATAACAAAGAGTTATCATCCAAGGTACATTCTCAAACAATGTCAAATCAATAATAATCAAATGTGAAAATGAACAATGGATATGAAAAAGAAATTCACAAAAGAGTATATATAGTAAACCAATGAATGTATATGAAAAAATGCTCAAATGCATAAGTAATCATAGAAAGGCATAGTTAAATAACTATACCATTTGTAACACATCATATTAATAAAAATAAAAAATATTGATAAGGATGCCTGGATGGCTGAGTCGGTTGAGCATCTGCTTTTGGCTCAGGTCATGGTTCCAGGGTCCTGGGATCAAGTCCCACGTTGGGCTCCCTGCTTGGCTGGGAACCTGCTTCTCCCTCTCCCTCTGCCTGCCCCTCCCCCTGCTTGTGCTCTCTCTCTTGCTCTCTCTCTCTGACAAATAAGTAAATAAAATCCTTTAAAAATATATTGATAATGTCCAATAATGGCAAAGGCTAGTGTGTTGGTTAGCTTTTGCTGTGTAACAAGCCATCCTAAAACTTAGTGGCTTAAAACAACGGCATTAATTATCACTCACAATTCTGTACATCAGCTGGGCAGTTATTGTGGTTCACTGATCTCTGCAGTTTACCAGAGGTTAAGCTGGGGCTTGGATGGTCTAGGATGACCTTATTCACAGGCCTGGTAGTTGGCAGGCTGGTTGGTCTAGGGTCAGGGTCAGCAAACTATTCCCACTGGGCCAAATCTGGCCACACCTATTTAGTTACATATTGTTTATGGCTGTTCTCACAACACAGCAACAAAGTTGAGTCGTTGCAAGAGAGGCCACATAGCCCACAAAGCTGAAAATATTTACCATGTGGCCCTTTACAGAAAGTCTGCCAACCCCTGGTCTAGGAAACCCAAGCTGGGAGTACTTGTCTCTGCTTCACAGTTTCTCACGGTCCAGTAGCATACACTAGGTTTACTCACAGGGCAGCGACATTCCAAGGCAGTGAGAAAGTAAGCTGCAATCGCTCTTAAGGCCTAGGCCAACCTAAATGCAAGGAGTGGGGAAACAGAATTCACCTCTGGTCAGAAGGAACAGCAAAGAATCTATGGCCAATTGTAATTTATCATAGCTAGTATAAATTGCCTTTTGAAGCCTCATTTGGAAATATATATATTAAAATCCAAAATGTCCAGTCCAAGAATACCTGTGAAAGGAAGAAACTGATACCAGTGATTGCTTCTGGAGTGAAGAACTAATGACTGGGAGACACAAATAGGAAGAAGGCTTGCTTTACAATAGCATTGATTTTGTACCTTTTGAATATTGTACTAAGGGTATATTGAGAAAATAAATAAATATGTACATATTCTTCTAACCAGCAATTCACTTTTTTTAAGTTATGTCCCAAAGAAATACATATTTACAGTGAGGTTGAGGTAGGTACAAAGATGTTCATTGTTACATTGTTTATTATGGAATGCTATGTAACTGTTATAAATAAATACATCGATAAATCTCCAACATATAAAATAAGGACAAAGGAAATTGTGAAACAGTAAGTTTAGTTTGATACCACTTATATAAAGCAAAAACAAAACACATATTTAATATGAAAATATAAACATAAAAGTAACCAGAGGAAAAGATCTGGAAAGAAAAACTAAACTAATAGTAGTGGTTAACTTGCAGAAACTGAATTGGAATTTTAGAGGTGGCGCATGAGAGTTTTAAATGTTTTTTCTGCATCACTTAAGTATTTTACAATGATAAGATATATTTGTATAACTTGAAAGTAGATCTAAAATAATAAAAAGAAAAAGGAAAGAAGACAAAATCAGGTTTGCCAAAAAAACCACAGCTTCAGGTTACCTGGGTGGCTCAGTTGGTTAAATGTCTGCCTTTGGCTCAGGTCATGATCCCAGGGTCCTGGGATCAAGCCCCACATCAGGCTCCTTGGTCAGTGGGGAGCCTGCTTCTCCCTCTCCCTCTGCTTGCTGCTCTACCTGCTTGTGCTCTCTCTCTCTCTGTCAAATAAATAAATAAAAAAGTCTTAAAAGAAAGAAAGAAAGAAAGAAACGACAGCTTGGAGGGGAAAACAATGTTGGATAATGGGAGATAAAAGAGATTTAGAAGATATATCCAGAAGCTCCAACTCTGTTTAGTAGGAGTTCCAGAAGGTAAAAACAGAGAAAAGAATAGTGGAAGAAAAAAGGAGTAATGGAAGAAAATTTCCTAAAGCTGAGAATGATAAAAGTCTTGAAATTGGAAGAGTTCATTGTGTACCAAACTGAATGAATTCTAAAAGGCCCATGCCAAGTCAAGTTGTTAGGGTGAAGTCTAGTCCAATATGACTGGTGTCCTTATAAGGAGAGGAGATTAAGGTCACAGACAATGCAGACAGAGGAACAACCATATGAGGGCACAGCAAAAAGACAGCCATCTGTGAGCCAAGGAAAGAGGCCTCAGAAGAAACAAAATCTCCCAGCACCTTGACCTTGGACTGCTAGCCTCCAGAATTGAGAGAAAATAAATCTTTGTTGTTTAAACTACCCAGTCTGTTTTTTTGTTTTGTTTTGTTTTGTTTTGTTTTTGTTACAGCAGCCCTAGCAAACTAACGCAGCTTACTTGTTTGCATTTTTTATTACGTATTTTATTCTTTTTGTTGCTATTGTAAATGTAATTATTTTCTTAATTTTCTTTTGTTTATTTTTAGTGTATAAAAATGCAACTGATTTTTGCATGTTAATTTTGCATCCTGAAACTTTGCCAATTTTTTAAATTCATTCTAACAGTCTTTTGGTGAATCTTTAGGGTTTCTAGATGTAAGATCATGTTATCGGTCAATATAGCTCATTTTACTTCCTTCTTTCCAATTTGGATGCCTTTTATTATTTATTTATTTTAAAGATTTTATTTATTTATTTGACAGAGAGAGACACAGCGAGAGAGGGAACACAAACAGGGGGAGTGGGAGAGGGAGAAGCAGGCTTCCCTCGGAGCAGGGAGCCCAATGCGGGGCTCGATTCCAGGATCCTGGGATCATGACCTGAGCCGAAGGCAGATGCTTAATGACCGAGCCACCCAGGCGCCCCTTTGAATACCATTTTAAAAATTGTGTTTATTGTGGCGAATTACACGTAACATAAAATTTGCCATCATAACCATTTTTTTAAAGATTTTATTTCTTTATTTATTTGACAGAGAGATAGCAAGAGAGGGAATACAAGCAGGGGGAGTGAGAGAGGGAGAAGCAGGCTTTCCTGCTGAGCAGGGAGCCCAACGTGGGGTTCGATCCCAGGACCCCAGGAACATGACCTGAGCTGAAGGTAGACTGAGCCACCCAGGCGCCTCTCATCATAACCATTTTTAAGTGTTCAGTTAAGTAGTGCTAACTTTGAACATTGTTGTGAAACAGATCTGGAAGTTTCTCAATTTGCAAAACTAAAACCCTATATCCATTAAACATCACCACCCCTCTTCCTCCTCCCCCAGGCGTGGTAACCACCATTCTACCTTCTGTTTCCATGAATTTGACTATTTTACATAGCTTATATAAATGGAATCATACAGTATTTGTATTCTTATGACTGGCTTATCTCATTTGAATACCATTTTAACCCATTGATTTGGATTGTCCTCTTGGTAATTTATTAGTTCCTACATATGCTTGGGTTTATTTCTAGATTTGTTTTCCTGACCTGTCTACCTATTTCCACACATGTACACATTTGTCTTAATTATTGTAGCTTTCTATTTTCTAACTCTTCTCTCACATGTTTATGCTTCCAAATAAACTCTAGAACCATTTTGTGACGTTTTCTACAAAAATCCTTTGGGGATTTTTTTTTTATTGTCATTACATTAAATATACAGATCAAGTTTGAGAAGATCAGCATCTCCACAATATTGGCTCTTCCATTTGTATTTAATAAGACTTCATCCAGGCGTACAAGACAATTCATAGCAGAGTCCTTCTTTTCCCGGCCATGTTTAGTCTCCTTCCAGTCAAATCCCTAAGAATCTGGTCTCCAAACGTACTTCATGTTCTTTTCTGACTCTCTTTCTTTGCTCAGGTTGGTCTTTCATCCTGAAATGTCCTCCTCTTCTTCTCACAATTTCTATTGGTTCACATCCTACACATCCTATGTCCCGTCACAAACTGCCACATCACCCAAATACTTCCTGATTCCTCCATCCAGATGTGACTTGAATCTCCCTAGCCAAAAAAAAGTGTGTCTTTATTAAGGTACCCACCCCAATTTTCTCTCTGTAGTTACTTGTGTTCTTCTCTTATTGGTCCACAATCAACAATTTTGCATTAACGCAATAGGTTTCAACAAAGAGTATACATCAGAATCCAGGGTTTTTTCTTAAAAAGCCACATGCCTCGATCCCATTTCAGGGAATTCTAACTTGGTAGGCCTGAGGTGGGGCTCTGACATCCATATTTTGCATGCATATACTTAAAATTCTCCACAGGTACTCCTTGAACCTCTGGTTGAGAACCACTGTTTTTAGCTAAACTTCTTGAACTCCTGAATATCCTATATATGTGGCTATTGTTTTGACTCCCTGAGTGCAAGGCCTATGTGTCATTTGTCATTGCACTCCTCCCCAAATACATAGCCCAGTAAAGGTTTGGTAAGTACGCCTGCCTTGAATCAAACCTGGACTGGCATTAAATGGCAGTGTTGCTTTCCCTATTTCCCTTGCTACCACACCACCTACTGCTGGCCGCAGTCACCAGCCCACCACCCTCCCTTTGCACCCTACAGCCCGAATACTTCAGTGGGCACAGGAAAAACAGGAGAAATGCCAGCCCTATGGGCATCCATTGCTACAAGCCTGGTGCAGGAACTCCGGGAAGCCTGGCCCCAGAAAGCAGGCAAGACTGGATTTTGCATAACATGTAACTGGGCTACTCCTCTGAATCTTGGTCTCCTCATCTGCCAAATGAGAGTAACAGCAGGAGCCACTCCTACTTTCCAACGATAGTGTGAGGCTCAGAAAAAAAGAGAGCAATGAGTGTGCTTTCACATTGCCCACCAATATACACATGGGAGGGGGGTCCCCAGCAGTTTAGTGCTTCTGTGCCAGGCCTCCTACCACAGCCCTCCACCTCTGCTTCGAGTCCCGAGAGTGAGCTCTGTGTCTCAAGGGAGGCAGTTCTCTCACACAACCATTTCTTCTGTACCCACCCACCGTCCACTGAGAGCCTATCATGTGCCAGGCTGTGGGGACACAGTAGTGAAGGCCCAGCCCTGCCTTCAAGGACCCCAGAGGCCGACTGGAGCCCGAGGGAGGGACACGGTTTGGATCCTTTGTCCGCCGTTTAAAATGAAGACCAAGCAACTTGGCAAGCAATCCCAGACTAGCGGAGGAGGCGAGTGAGTAAACCGAGCCCTGTGACCAGAGGGTTAGCGCCAAGCCCACAGTGTGCGCTCTAAGCGAAGGGCGCAGGCAGGGGCTACTTTGGGGCGGCGCTGTCCTGGGTTTTCCGACGCCTCTTTGAATCCCGCGACGTCTACAGCACCCCGGGCTCCTCGAGACCCCGGCTTCCTCCGGCCCCCGCGCCCTGCGCACCAGCACGTCCCCGCAGCCTCTGGCCTCCGCGCCCTCGAGCCCCCAGGTTCCCGCCTCCTCCCCTCGGTGCCGCCCCGTGCCGCGCGCCGCGCTCCGGCCCCCGCTCTTCGATCCCCGCGTGCCCCGGGCCCTCCCGCCTGCGGCCAGCACCGAAGTCCGCGCAGGCCTTCCCCGCCGGCCGCGCTGCGCTGGGGGAGGGCGGCTGCTTCGCCCGCGTCCTGAGCGCCCGGCCGGCTGAGGCTGCAGGAGCGGGCGGGTGGCCGGCGCGGCCCGCAGAGCGCCCCACCACCACCACCCGCAGCCCCTGTCGCCCAGGCGCCGGCCTCCTTCGCGTCGCTGGGGCGCGGTCGCCGCGGCTCGCAGGCCGGGTCGCACGGGCCCCGCTCCCAGGCGGGGGTCGGCGGCGGGCCGGGTGCGCTAGGGAGGCGAGCGGAGGCGCAGGAAGGCCTTGGAACGGGGCCTGCCACCGAGTAGCGCTCAATAAATATTAGAGAGTATTGCTTTTTCCCGAAATCCTCTCCTCCTAGCTGCTCTGCTCCATTATGCTTAATGCAACTGCTCATTCTGGGAGCAGAACTTTCCCCCCAAAGAGCAGATCTGAGTGTTTGCAATGGGCTAGGCACTGCGCCTGGGGCTTATAAAAACGTTCTCTCTTCTAATTTTATTTTATTTTAAAGATTTTATTTATTTGACAGAGAGACAGAGATAGCAACAGAGAGCACGAGCCGGAAGGAGAGGGAGAAGCAGACTCCCCGTGGAGCAGGGAGCCTGATGCGGGACTCCATCGCAGGACCCTGAGATCATGACCTGAGCCGAAGGCAGATGCTCAACTGACTGAGCTACCCAGGCGCTCCTATCTCTTCTAATTTTAACAAGTCCTGGATAAGATAGGGGCTGTTATTTGCCCCATTTTAGTGAAGAGGAAAGTAAAACAGATTAAGAATTCTGTGCAAGGTCTGGCTGCAAGGCAGTGAAGGAACCGGAACTCTAATCTGTCTGGCTCCTGAGCGCTTATTTACCACCACAATGCACTGTCCTCCCAGCACCCCTGCAGGTCCTGTGTGCATGGGTCTCGGGGCCAAGTGGATTTTAGGCCCTGGAAGAGTGGAGGGAAAACATGCACATTGGGTGGTTGTTCTTTAAAAAAAAAAAACAAAAAAACACTTTCAACTCAAAACACATCTCTTTTCTTTTTTATAAAATTTTTAAAGGTTTTAATTATTTATTTGCCAGAGAGAGAGAGAGAGAGCACACAAGCGTGGGGGGGGGGGATGCGCAGGCAGAGGGAGAAGCAGGCTCCCTGCTGAGCAAGGAGCCTAGGGTAACGACCTGAGCGAAGGCAGACACTTAACCAACTGAGCCACCCAGGCATCCCAAAACACATCTCTTTTATCGTTTAAGCAGCTTGAATTGGGTGTTCTCCTACAACCTGATGTATCCTTATTGAGACAAAGTTTACATAAGATAAAATTCACCATTTGATCATTTTAAAGTGTACAATTTGGTGGTTTTTCATATATTCACAATGTTGTGCAACCATCAGCAGAACATTTCATCACCCCAAAAAAACTCCATACCCATTAAGCAATCCCTCCCCATCTCCCCCTCCCACCAACCCCAAGCAACCACCAATCTAGTTTCTGTTTCTATGGATTTACCTATTCTGAACATTTCGTATAAATGGAATTATACAATATCTGACCTTTTGTGACTGGCTTCTCTCACTTAGGGTAATGTTTTCAAGGTTCATCCATGTAGTAGCATGGATCAGTACTTTATTCCTTTTTTTATGGCTGAATCATATTCCATATGGATATGCCACATTTTTCTAACCTGCTCATTAGTTCATGGACATTTACCTTTTTTTTTTTTTGGTTGTTGTGAATAAATGATGTTGAACTAGTCCTGTACAAGTTTTTGTTTGAGCACCTGTTTTCAATTCTCTTGAGTATATATTCCTAGGAGTGGAAATGCTGGTTCATGTAGTGACTCTATGTTTAACTTTTTAAAGTTAATGGCTGCATCATTTTACATTCAATCAGCAGTGTATGAATGTTCCAACTTTTATTATGAGAATAGTGAGTGTAGGGGCACCTGGTAGCTGAGTTGGTTAAGTGTCTGCCTTCCACTCAGGTTGTGATCCCAGGGTCCTGGGATCGAGCCCCACATCAGGCTCCCTGCTCAGCAGAGAGCCTGCTTCTCCCTCTCCCTCTGACCCTAACTCGTGCTCTCTCTCTTTCTCTAGTGCTCTCTCTCTCTCAAATAAATAAAATCTTTAAAAAAAAAAAAAAAGGAGAATGAGTGTAGTTTAAAAAAAAAATAGTGCTACAAGGCTTATGGCAAAATACAACAGTATTTACCCAATCTCCTGTCTCATTTCCAAGAGACAGACACTTCCAACTCTTTTAACTGTTGTTTTCCCTCGTTTTTCTCCGTATTTTAAAGTAATATGCACATGCTATAGTTTCATAGTTTATCAATTTTAAGCGTTGTGGTGACTTACAGTACTCTATATTTTCTTTCTTCTACAATTTTTTGGTTTTCCTGAAATTATCAGCTTTCATATTTTCATTTGCTTAGTTTTCTATATGACTGTTTCTATTCCGTGACTTTTCCCAAATACTCCAAAAAATCTGTCACATGACTGTCAATAGTTTTCCCATACACTCAGATACGGTTTGAAGCCTTTGCTGGTTCCATTTGCATTTTTAAATCTGGAGGCATCTATCCCACAGCCCCCTCCTCCTGCCCCAATTTGGACTAACTGCACCCTTCTAGGGCCTGTACACAGCTGGGCCCTGCTGGACCTACCCTCACCAGTGTCCTGGGTTGGATCTCCAGTTTCCAGGGTTCATGGCTTTCTCTTTCATGTTGGCTTCCTCATTTTGCTAAAATGCATCCTCCAGGCATATTCTAAGATTGTTTGGGAAATTACATATTGGAGTTCTTATATGTCTCAGGATGTCTTTATTCTACCATTACATATGCTAGGCAGTTTAGGATAGATACAGGAATCATTTTTCCTGATTATTTTGTATTTTCTTTCCTTTCTCTCTCTCTCTCTCTCTCTTTCTTTTAAATAATCTCTATGCCCAACATGGGGCTTGAACTCACAACCCACGATCAAGAGTCACATGATCTACTGACTGAGCCAGGCACCCCATTGTTTTGAAAGCAAAGTTTCTTGGTCTTCTAATATGCAATGTCTCTGATAGCAGCCCAAATGCCACTCTGATTCTTAATGCTTTGTCTTTGAACTGGTTTTCCTTTTTTCTCTTTGGAAGCTTTTAGGATCTTCTCTTCATTCTTGGTGTTCTGAAAAAAAAAAAAAATAAGTAATAAGTAATAAAAACTAAGTAATAAAAATTCATCCGTGGTGAGGACAAATACCTGCATCATTAAACAAAATCATTAGGGGCGCCTGGGTGACTTAGTCGGTTAAGCATCTGACTCTTGTTTTTGGCTCAGGTCATGATCTCAGAGTCCTGGGATCGAGACCCGATGCTTAGTGCAGAGACTGCTTGAAATTCTCTCTCTCCCTCTACCCCTCTCCCCACTTGCACTCATTCTTTCTCTCTCTCAAATAAATAAATAAAATCTTAAAAAACAAAAACAAAAGCAAAATCATTAAACAACAGTTTGATGTGCTAGCCTTTTGGTGAACTCTTTCAATCTAGAAAGCCAGGTTCTTCAGCTACGAGAAAATTTCCTGTAGTATTTCCCTTGATAATTTAAAGAGATTCTTGTTAGCAGGGCTTGTAGAATAATCTAAACCAATTCCTTTATAAATATCCAGCAAATGCTTCTGGATGTTTCTGTGTTTTACTGTGTTTTTCTGATTATAAAGATAATGCATGCTTATGTAGAAAACTCAAATACCGGAAAGTATAAAATTTAACACACTTTTTAAAGATTTGCTGGAAGTAGAAAGGCAATAATAGCGACATGAAGTCACTTTGAATAGTTGCATAGCATTCCATTGGAAAGATGTGCCATTATGAATTTGATTTATAAATTTATGAATTGTTCATAAAGAGGCAGCGATTTTCGGTTTCTCTTTACTGTAAAGGATGCTGCAATGCATGTCTTGTACACACACATATGCTTCAGCTAAAGTGATCTCCTTATGCCTTCTGCCCTGAGGGACAGTGGAGGTAGGGGAAGGGCCATGGAAGGATGAGAATCAACTTGGCCCTCATGGAGAAGGTGTCAGGAGAGTGTCTGAGCCTTCGGAGAGGCCCTTGGCCTGACCTCCCTAACAGCAGTAGCTCTTAAACCTCGACATGCACATGGATCATCTGAGGAATGGGTTAAACAGCAGGTTCTTAAGCTGCACCTCAGAAAGTCTGATTCCATCTGCAGAGGGTTCTGAGAATCTGCATTTCTAACAAGCACCCCAGCTGATTCCGATGGAGGTGGCCGTTGGACCACACTTGGAGAAACACTGACAGAGAGTGGACGGGGGCGTGGGGGAAGGTAAAGAGTAATCACCTAAGAAACAGGAGAGACTATGGGGGCTAACAGGGAGGAAAATGAATTAAGCATCTTCAGTCACCCCAGGAGACCAGGCTTCAGTGTGCTTAGGGTTAGGGCAGAACTCACAGATTTACCAGCTGGCCTTTGTTCTCCAAAAGGAGCCAGTGATTCTGATAGTCACATAGATAAACCTCAAGTCCCCCAGTCTATCCCTAAACTTATATTTCCTCCCTTCCCTGTGGTCAGTGTTATTCAGTTAGGAACACAAGGATACATAGAAACATCTCAGCAAGTTCACCCCCCCGGGCTCCGGCTGGGAAAGGTGGGAGCCACCCTAGGTCATCAGCAGAAGTAGCCAAGGTTAGGGGCACCTGGGTGGCTCAGTTGGTTAAGCAACTGCCTTCGGCTCAGGTCATGATCCTGGAGTCCCGGGATCGAGTCCCGCATCGGACTCCCTGCTCAGCGGGGAGTCTGCTTCTCCCTCTGATCCTCCCCTTCTCATGCTCTCTGTCTCCCATTCTCTCTCTCAGATAAATAAATAAAAAATCTTTAAAAAAAAAAAAAAAAAGAAGTAGCCAAGGTTAGGGATGCTGCTAGAAAGTGGGAAAACAACACCAAGTCTTGGAGAGGATGTCATGCGACAAGAACTCTCATAAGTGGAACATAAATTGGTCCGACCACTCTGAAAAACAATTTGACTCAATAATTCCACTCCAGGGTATATACCCCAGAGAAACTCTTACACTTGGTGTAAACATCTGGATGTCCTCGGCAGCATTGTTGAAAACAGCAAAGAACTAGAAAGAATCCCAAAGCCCTTGGATAAAAAAGTGGAAAAATCTATATACTATATACAGTACAAATGAACGAACTATTTTACACGTCAGCATGGAAGAATCTTAGAAACAATAATAAGTGAAAAAAGTAATTCATAGAATAAATACATTCTTATTAAATTTAAAAATAAAACTAAACATTATACTGTGTGGAGATTTATGTATGAAAAAGTAGAAAGAAAAGCAAAATATTGTGGGACAAATTCAGAATAGTGGTCACCTTTGGGTCAGGCAGGAGGTGAAACATTTGAGCACGGGCAGTGTTCTAGTTCTTTTTTTTTTTTTTTAAGATTTTATTTATTTATTTGACAGAGAGAGAGACAGCGAGAGAGGAACACAAACAGAGGAAGTGGGAGAGGGAGAAGCAAGCTTCCCGTCGAGCAGGGAGCCCGATGCGGGGCTCGATCCCAGGACCTCGGGATCATGACCCGAGCTGAAGGCAGATGCCCAACGACTGAGCCACCCAGGCGCCCCCAGTGTTCTAGTTCTTAAGTGGGTGGTGGGCTCATGGGCATTTGTTTTATTATTATGCATGTGATTGTATATACATAACAAATTCTTTTGGCTATATCAAATATTTCAAAATAGGAAAAATAGAAAGAAAATTGAAATCTCCTGGCCACTGCTGTGGTTTCTCAAAGTTACTTATCCTTTGCACCCACCCCATCTCTCCTCCTACAGGCACTATGGACCAGGAAGTAAGATGTCAAGCCTGAAGAGGACAATAGAAGCTTGTAAAAATCCACCTCCATCTCACCATTCAGAGACTGGGGCAAGCACCTATTCTGCCCACTTCCCAGTCTGTGTCTCACACTGTACCTGTCACTAAGTAATGGCCTCTGATTGCATGGTTAGCTAATATGGCATTTTTCTGCGACAACAATACTGCTAGGGACATTGTTTTCTGAACAAGCACGGCATCTTAGCAGTTGCTTTTCCTCATCCTCATGCATCCCTAGCATCCACTCTTTTCCATTCCCCAATCTCACATCTGGCTGGGTCATCAGACTTCCTTTTGCATCTCAGGTGATGAGCTTCTTTGGCTCCCTTCCTCACTCCCTCTGAGCTCAGCAGCAGGCCTAGGGCTGTCCTAGGCCTTGAAGGTTCTCCCTCCGCCGTATTTCCTAGTTCAAAGACCTTTGGATTAGGGACAGAGCTCCTGAGGTAAGGTTTTGCCTTGACCAATGCAGTTGAATGGATTAGGATTCTAAATAGGTGAGTTCCAATCCCCCACATCCCCCATCTGACTGTGTGATTTGGGGTGGGCCCCTCATTCCCACAGAGCCTATGGTTTGCTAAGAGAGGGAGAATATTGTCTTTTGGGATGTTGATAATGTGCAAAGACCATTAAGAGGTAGAAAGGAACTTAAAGTTCATCTAGTTTAACCCACTTTTTTTTTTTAAGTTTTATTTATTTAAGTAATCTCTATACTCCATGTGGGGCTTGAACTCATGACCCCGAGATCAAGAGTCACACGCTTCTCCAGGTGTCCCTTAACTCACTTATATTGAAGATGGAGAAACTAAGGCTAGGATGGGGAGGAGACCTGGATAGGCCAGGAATGATTTAATGGCAGATATTAGAGTAGGACCCAGGCCTCCTGTCTTTCCAGTACCTTGTGTCCCTGTTGCTTGCTGAGGCATGGGGGTGAGAGAGGGGGACACACAGCCACCTGGTCCTGCCCCAGCTGCATCCAAGGCCAACACATGCAATTCTTAGATGTTGCTCTTGAAATCGCTGATGAGGCTGATGCTATCTGGGGGCGGAAGGAGCCTGCCTCACCTATCAGCTGGTCCATTGCATAATCTGGCAAGCTGAGGCCCGAGGCTCTTCCCACAGTAGGCCCAGCTGTAGAGAGGAAAGGTCAGGATGTAGAGAGTGATAGAAAGTTGGGCACTACTCCTACTTCTCCCTCAGATCCTACGCCCTCTCCCTGCAAGGGCCAGCAAGGCCGGAGGGGCAGCAGGGGTGGCAGCTCTCTGCCAGAGTTGAAGGGGGGCAGGGCTAGTCCTCCTGCTCACCGTCAAAGGGGTCTTCTCTGTGTGGGAGGGAATTTGCGGACAAGGTAGAAAGGAGGAGGAAGAAGCTTTTGGCTTGGTCCTTCTCTCGGCTCATGAGTTGAGAGTTTATATATGATACGGAGAAATGGGAGAAAATGAGGCAGAGAGCCGAGCTGCTCCATGAGGCTGTGAGTGGAGAGCCCAGTGGAGGCAGTGGAGACTGACTCAGTGCAAAGATGTTTGGGCTCCCAGTTTGGTCCCCGGAACTGTGAGGCAGCCAATGGAGAGGCCAGGACTGCACATGACCTCTCGCAACCCTGACCCGCACACAGACTGTCATACTTCAGCCTCCATCTGAAACGTAGCCACTGTTCAGGAATTCCATCAAAGGACCCTGAGCAACCCAATTAGACTTTTTAAAAAAATTATTATTTTTTTTAAGATTCTTATTTATTCATTTGAGAGAAAGAGAGCACAAGTGGGGTGCAGGGGTGGAGGGGCTGAGGGAGAAGGACATTCCCTGCTGAGCAGAGAGCCTGCTGTGGGGCTCAATCCCAGGACCCCAGGATCATGACCTGAGCCGAAGGCAGATGCTCAACCAACTGAGCCACCCAGGCGCCCCTAAAAAAAAAATTATTTAATGGTCATATACAAGACCACATGACTGTAATACAAAGGGGTGTTTTTTCATTTAACATTGTGATATATACAGCAAATCTGGTTCGGGTCTTACGATCTGAACACAGGTATTTAACGTTTTCCATGCTGTTTATGTCTACAATGGACAGAAGTCCTATAATTGAAGCCATGCCTTTCGGTGACTAGAGAAGCCTTTGTAACTGCCACAACTTCAGCCCTCAAACTCAGTTGTATAAGAAGTAGAGCTGGGGGGGGGGGTTTCCTCATTCTTATGAGTTATATGCTGTTTTGGAAGAGCTTTTTATTGGGGGCCCCATCAGGCAGTGGTCCCCACAGGTCACAGTGGCTCTGTCAAGCTGCAGCTTGGTGACATGGGACTCTGTCTCTGGCTGCAGTGAGCTGCCACATCCTCCCAGAGGAATCACAGACTCACAACCCTCTTCTCTTTCTTTCTTTCCTTCCACCAGCCTTGGGGGAAATGTTAATGTAGGATTGTCAAAATATTTTATTATTTTTTAAAAGACTTTATTTATTGAGAGAGAGAGTGGGGGGGAGGGGCAGAGGGAGAGGGAGAGAGAGAATCTCAAGCAGACTCCTCGCTGAACACAGAGCCCGACGCCAAGCTTGATCCCATAACCCTGAGCTCATGACCTGAGCCGAAATCAAGAGTTGGAAGCTTAACCGACTGAGCCACCCAGTGCCTCCAAAATATTCTAAAAACAGACCTCTGATATACTAACGTATGGATTTTTTAAAAAGCACATTAAATACCAAGATCTAGTGATGGATGTGATAACTTTATACTTTTGAAGTAGTGGTAAACATAAACGATATTTCAACATGTTGCAGCAACCATAAGATACGAAAATCGCTGTTTCTGCTGATGCCAAATGCACAGGTACTGTTACTATAACAGTGGTTTGTTGCTACATACATAATTGAAGGAAAGACTATGTTTCAGATACATATTAGTGAAAATAAAGATATAATTTTTTTCCCATCCAGGTTCAGGGGCCCCAGGTCATAAGAAACCGTTATCAGAAGAAATCCATCTCTTCTCAGTCCTTATTTCTTCAATAGGAGCCACAAACTATCCCTGAGACTAGTAGAACAACACCTACTATCAGGTGCCTGGGTGGCACAGATGGTCAAGTGTCTGTCTTCGGCTGGGGTCATGATCTCAGGGTTGTAGGATTGAGCCCCGTATTGGGCTCTACACTCAGCACAGAGTCTGCATGTCCCTCTCTCTCTGCTTCTCCCTGGCTCAGTCTCTCTCTCCCTCTCTCTCTCAAATAAATAAATAAAATCTTTAAAAAAAGAAGTCCTACTATCTGCTTGAACAAAGGGGAAGAGTCTGTGTATAGGTTAATATCTCAGTAAAATTTTCCATTTTACCTTCACTGGGGTTTATTTGCTCCTAGTTTGCACATAATCCTAATATACCTGATAATCTCTTTTCTTAACTCACAGAAAAATAGAAGCAGTACATTAGAAAAAGGGATTTGTAGCTGCTAAGAAAACACATTCGTAATACCTAAGGCTACTGCAAACAGTCTGATATGTAGGGAGAAGATTTTTTTAAGGGAGACAAGAATTCAAAAATCATAGAAAATTGGATTAATTGGTATAGAAGTAAGTAATTATATGTACTTTAATTTCCTTGATTGCTTCTCTGAGATTGCAATAACTGATACTCATCTCTATGACCCTATGTTCTGAAGAAAAAATTAATAATGCATGCTTGTTAACCTATACTTAGGAAGAAGGATGTAAGGAAAAAGGATGTAAAATATTTAGCATGATATCTAAGCAAGATAATTAAAACAGGCTCTCCTTTGAGTAAAGGGCATGGGGGGATTATGGGACCACTGGAGAAGGAGAACCTATCTCAGTTCAGAGAGCAACATCAATAGCAAATTACAGAGCATGGAGAACAGAGCCCAGGTGACTCCCATTCATCCCGTGGTGATCAGCAGGTTCTAAACCTCAGAATTCTGAGAACTTTTCCCATCAAAGCCAAATGTTCTTAACTTCCCAGTGGAACAGGGCCTGCCAGAAGGGGCACCAGGAGAGTTATTAAGGGCTGACACTGGAAGAGACTTCTGAAGTTGGCTGGTTCAACGCCTGCCTTTTACAGATGAGGAAACTAAGGCCCAAAGATGAAGTTAGTGTAAAATTAGCATTGTTTCTTCCTTAAATATTTCAATAGAATTCAAATGATAAAGCCATCTGGGCCTGGAGTGACTTGTGGGAATGTTTTTAAGTAATGATTCAGTTTCAATCATAAGTGTAGAACTACGCATATTTTCCATGTCTTCTTGTGTCCATTTTGTAAGTTTTATTTTTTCTCATATTTGCCCATTTCAACAAAAGGTAGAAACTACTGGAATAAAGTTGTCCATAATATTATTTAAAAATATTTGTAGACTATAATGATATGCATTTTTTTATTCCCAATAGTGGTTTTTTTAAAGGTTTATTTATTTGAGAGAGAGAGAGAAAGAGTGTGAGCAGGTAGAGGGGCAGAGGGAGAGAGAGAATCCCAAGTAGAGTGCACAGCCGAGCAGGGCTCGATCCCAGGACCCTGAGATCATGACCTGAGCCAAATCAAAAGTTGGTGCTTAACCGACTGAGCCCCACAGGTGCCCCCCAATAATGGTTATTTAAACATTTTCTCTTCTTGTTCTTGATCAGTTGTGCCAGGGGCTTAGCCATTAGTCCTTTCAAAATACAAACATTTGTCTTTATTAATATTCTCTGTTGTATGTTTGCCTTCTACTTCATTAACTTCTGCTCTTAATAATTTCTTCTACCATTTTCTTTGGGTCTAATCTGTCATTTAAAAAGACTTCTTGACATGGCTGCTTCAAACATTGATTCTTAGTCTTTCTTCCCTTCTAATATATGCATATAAGGCTATAAACTTTCTGTTAGCACAGTTAAATTCCACAAGTTTGGGTATGTCATATTTATATTAGCATTTAATTGAAATTATTTCCCATTTCCACTGGGAGTTCTTTGACCTATAGATTATTTAAAAATATATTTTAAAATTTTATGCATACGATATTTCTGAGTTAATCTTGCTGTTATTAATTTTTTTTAAGTAGGCTCCATGCCAGCATGGAGCCCAACGCAGGGCTTGAACTCAGGACGCTGAGTTCAAGACCTAAGCTGAGATCAAAAGTCAGATGCCTAACTGACTGAGCCACCCAGGCACCCCTCTGTTATTCATTTTGAGTTTTATTACACTGTGGTCAGTGAAAATACTCCATATGATTTAAATACTTTAAAATTTGTTGATACTCGGGGCGCCTGGGTGGCTCAGTTGGTTGAGCGACTGCCTTCGGCTCAGGTCATGATCCTGGAGTCCCGGGATCGAGTCCCGCATCGGGCTCCCTGCTCGGCAGGGAGTCTGCTTCTCCCTCTGACCCTCCCCCCTCTCATGCTCTCTGTCTCTCATTCTCTCTCTCTCTCAAATAAATAAATAAAATCTTAAAAAAAAAAAAAAATTTGTTGATACTCAAAAATATTGTCACTTTACTCATTTTGGTAAATGTTTCATCTGCCTAATACGTACTAATTTGTATTCTGCAATTGTTGAGTGTTTTACATATGTTAAAGAAATCAAGTTTTTTAATTGGTAAAATCTTTTATAACTTATATGTAATTACTCATTTGCTTGTTCTTTGGTTACTAAGAGAGGGGTATTTTTTTTTTTAAGATTATTGGTTTATCAGAGAGAGAAAGAGCATAAGCAGGGGGAGGGGCAGAGGGAGAAGCAGACTCCCTGCTGAGCAAGGAGCCAGATATGGGACTCAGTCCCAGGACCCTGGGATCATGACCTGAGCCGAGGGCAGGTGCTTAACCGACTGAGCCACCCAGGCATCCCAAGAGAGGGGTATTAAGACCTCCCATTATGAGTGTAGATTTATCAGTTTTCACTTTCAGTTGTATTAATTTTTGCTTGCTGTATTTTGAGACTATATTATTAAGAGCATAGAAATTTAGAATTGTTATATTGTCCAGATATTTGACTATTTCATTATTATGAAATATGGAATTATGAATTACGAACTTATCTCCAGTGATGCTTTTTGCCTTAAAGTCTACTTTGTCTGATAGTAAGATAGCTACACCAGGTTTTATGGTTATTGTTAGCATTTGCATGGTGTACTCTTTTTTTATTTGAAGATCAGTGCACAACTTCAGTTTCTTTTTTAAACATGTAAATTAACTATGTGATCCAATTAGCAAGTAAAACAGATAACAATTAAAGGCATTTCCCCATTTTTTTAATGGTCTAGTACCACTTTGCTTTTTATTTATTTATTTAAAAAGATTTTAAAGTAAACTCTGCACCCAATGCGGGGCTTGAACTCACAACCCCGAGATCAAGCATAGCATAGTCTGGGTCCCTGGCACAGTTGATTAAGTGTCCAACTCTTGGTTTCAGCTCAGGTCATGATCTCAGGGTCTCGAGACCAAGCCCCGCATTGGGCTCCATGCCCAGCACAGAGTCTGGTGAAGTTTCTCTCTCCTCTCCCTCTGCCTCTCCCTGCGCTCGCTCCCTCTCTCAAGCTCTCTCTCCCTCTAAAATAAATAAATCTCTAAAAGAAAAAAAGAGTAGCATGCTCAACTTACTGAGCCAGTCAGGCACCCCTGCTTTTCTTCTTTTAAAAATTGTTTATTTTTTGGGGTACCTGGGTGGCTCAGTCAGTTAAGCGTCTGCCTCTGCTCAGTTCATGATCCCAGGGTCCTGAGATCGAGCCCCCCATCGGGCTCCTTGCTCAGCGGGGAGCCTGCTTCTCCCTCTGCCTGCTGCATCCCCCTGCTTGTGTTCCCTCTTTCTGAAAAATAGATAAATAAAATCTTTAAAAAAATTTTTTAGACTAAAAGTTATCTACTTTTTATTTTTAATTGTGATAAAATACACATACCATAAAATTTACCATCTTAACCATTTTTACCTCTGTTTCATCACCTTTATTTTTTATTTATATATATTTTTAATTGAAATATAATTAACATATAGTGTTATATTAGTTTCAGGTGTATGATATAATGGTTCAACAACTCTATACATTTCTCAGTGTTCATCAAGATAAATGTACTCTTAACCCCTTTCATCTGTTTCCCCCATCCCCCACCCACCTCCCCTCTGGCAACCACCAGTTTGTCCTCTGTAGTTAAGAGTCTGTTTTTCTGACAAATAATGCAATATATGTTAAGAAAGAAAAAAAGAAGAAGAAGAATGTAGCAGGAGGGGAAGAATGAAGGGGGGGAAATCAGAGGGGGAGAAGAACCATGAGAGACGATGGACTCTGAAAAACAAACTGAGGGTTCTAGAGGGGAGGGGGGTGGGAGGATGGGTTAGCCTGGTGATGGGTATTGAGGAGGGCACGTTCTGCATGGAGCACTGGGTGTTATGCACAAACAATGAATCATGGAACACTATATCTAAAACTAATGATGTAATGTATGGGGATTAACATAACAATAAAAAAATTTAAAAAAAAAAGAGTCTGTTTTTTTGTTTGTCTCTTTTTTCTTTGTTCATCTGTTTTGTTTCTTAAATTCCATGTATGAGTGAAACCATATGGTATTTGTCTTCCTCTGACTGATTTATTTCACTTAGCATTATACCCTCTAGGTCCATACCTGTTGCAAATGACAAGATTTCATTCTTTTTTATGGCTTAGTAATATTCCATTGTGTATATTTACACACGTCTTCTTTATCTGGTCATCTATCGATGGATACTTGGGTTGCTTCCATATCTTGGCTATTGTACATAATACTGCAATAAACATAGAGATGCATATATCTTTTTGAGTTAAGGTTTTCATTTTCTTTGGGTAAATACCCAGTAATGGAATTACTAGATCAGACGGTAATTCTATTTTTTTAAATTTTTTGAGTAACCTCTCTACTGTTTTCCAGTGGCTGTACCAATTTGCCTTCCCAATAGTGCAGAAGGGATCCTTTTTCTCCACATCCTTGCCAACACTTGTTATTTCTTATGTTTTTATTTTAGCCATTCTGACAGGTATGAGGTGATATCTCATTGTGGTTTTTTTTTTAAGTTTATTTATTTATTTATTTAAATAAACTCTACACCCAACATGGGGCTCTAACTCATGAGCCCGAGATCAGATTTGCATGCTCTTCAGACTAGGCCAGCCGGGTGCCCCTCATTGTGGTTTTGATTTGCATTTCCCTGAGGATCAGTGATGTTGAACATCTTTTCATGTGTCTGTTGGTCACCTGCACATCTTTTTTGGATAAATGTCTGTTCATGTCTTCTACCCATTTTTAAAATTGGATTATTTGTTTTTTGGTGTTGAGTTGTCTGTGTTCTTCATGTATTTTGGATATTAACTCTTTATTGAATATATCATTTGCAAATATCTCTCCCATTCAGGTTGCCTTTTTGTTTTGTTGATGGTTTCCTTGGCTGTGCAAAAGCTTTTTATTTTGGTGTAGTCCCAATAGTTTAATTTCGCTTTTGTTTCCCTTACCTTAGGAGACATATCTAGAAAGATGTTTCTATGGTGATGTCAAAGAAATTACTGCCTATGTTTTCTTCTCAGAATTTTAGTTTTAGGTCTCACATTTAAGTCTTTAATCCGTTTTTAGTTTATTTTTATGTATGCTGTAAGAAAGTGATCCAGTTTCATTCTTCTGCATGTGGTTGTCCAGTTTTCCCAACACCATTTGTTGAAGAGACTGCCTTTTTCCCATTGTACATTCTTGCCTCCTTTGTCATTAATTAATTGACCATAAATGCATGGGGTTATTTCTGGACTCTCTGTTCTACTCCATTGATCTATATGTCTATTTTGTGCCAGTACCATACTGTTTTGGTTACTACAGTTTTGTAGTATATCTTAAAATCTGGGGCTGTGATTCCTACAGCTTCGTTCTTTTTCAAGATTACTTTGGCTTTTTGGGGTCTTTTGTGGTTCCATACACATTTTAGGATTATCTGTTCTAGTTTTGTGAAAAATGTTGTTGGTATTTTGATGGGGATTGCCTTAAGTCTGTAGATTGATTTGGGTAGTATAGATGTTTTAACCATATTGGTTCTTCCAATCCATGAGGATGAACATCTTCCCATTGTTTGTGTCTTCAATTTCTTTCATTAATGTTTTATAACTTTCATCTTAATCTTTTTTTTTTAAAGATTTTATTTATTTGACAGAGAGAGACACAACGAGAGAGGGAACACAAGCAGGGGGAGTGGGAGAGGGAGAAGCAGGCTTCCCTTGGAGCAGGGAGCCCGATGCGGGGCTCGATCCCAGGACTCGGGGATCATGACCTGAGCCGAAGGCAGATGCTTAACGACTGAGCCACCCAGGCGCCCCTCTTTTTTTTTTTTTTAACAGAATAAGAATTTTGATTTTTTCTTACTCAAAAGAGCTTCATTTTTTTTTTCTTTCTTTTTTTTTTTTTAAGTAGGCTCCATGCCCAACATGGGGCCCAATGTAGGGCTCGAACTCACAACCCGAAGATCAAGACCTGAGCTGAGATCAAGAGCTGTATGCTTAATCGACTGAGCCACCCAGGTGCCCCTTTATTTAACTTTCTGACTCTGTGCTTGTACCTTCAACAATTACACAGCAATTTTCTGCTCCTCAATAAGGAAAGCACACTTGATCCTGTCACGAACACACTTAGCACACATGGAACCACCATAGGCCCTGCTGACGTATTTTTTCATTTTAGACAACCTCATAAGAACTGTAGGTGTCACCGCTCCTTGAAGTTGGCCTGGGCACACACCACAGTGGATTTTGGTGCTTTCCTAACCTTCTTGGTATAAAGGTAAACGATTTTACTACCAAGGGTTCTGGACAGCCTAGTTTTGTTAGAGGCTGTATCGTAGGACAGACTACAACAGTATGTCAAACACTGGACCATTCTGAATGCTGTAGATGCCGTCTCTGGAAGAGTCACCTTAACCATTTTTAATGGTTCAATGACATTAAGTACATTCACATTATTGTGCAACCAATCTCCAGAACTCTTTTCATTTTATAAACTGAAACTCTTTACCCATTAATGCCCCTTCTTCCTCCTCCCAACCCCTGACAACCACCATTCTATCTCTGAATTTCACTATTCTAGGTATCTCATATAAGAGGAATCATACAATATTTGTATTTTTGTGACTGATTTATGTCACCTAGCATAATGTCCTCCAGGTTCATTCATATTGTAGAATGTGTCAGAGTTTTCTCCCTTTTTTTTAAGGCTCAACAATATTCCAGTGTGTTGGGTGGGGGGGTTGTGTGTACACACCACATTTTGCTTATCCATTCATCTGTTGTGAATAATGCTGCTATGAACATGGGTGTACAAATATCCCTTTGAGACCCTGCTTTTAATTCTTTGGGTTATATATCCAGGAGGAAAATTGCTGGATCACATGGTAATTCTATTCTTAATTTTTGGAAGAACCACCATACTGCTTTCCACCATTTTATATTCCTACCAACCGAGCACAAGAGTTCCAATTTCTCTATATCCTTGCCAACATTTGTTTTCTGTGTTTTGGGTTTTTTAATAGTAGCCATTCTAATGGGTGTAAGGTGCTGTTTCGTTGTGGTTTTGATTTGTATTTCTGTAATGATTATGATGTTTGCATATATTTTTGTTTGCTTTTTGGCCATTTGTATAATTTATTTGGACAACCAAGTCCTTTGTTCATTTTTAAATTGGATTGTTTGTTTTGTTGTTGTTGTTGTTGAGTGCATGGGTTTTTGCATTCTTTTACTTCCATCCTTCCTGTAGCCTTATATTTAAGGTGTGCCTATTGAGCTTTTTAAAAAATCTAGTTTGAGGGGTGCCTGGGTGGCTCAGTCGATTAAGTGTCCAACTCTTGATTTCAGCTCAGGTTGTGATCTCATGGGTCGTGGGGTTGAGCCCTGTGTTGAGCTCCGTGCTCTGCGGGGAGTCTGCTCGGAAGATTCTCTCCCGATGCCCCTCCCCCTTCTCTATCTCTCTCAAGCAAATGAATAAATTTTTAAAAATAAATAAATAATCTAGGTTGAGGGATACCTGGCTGGCTCAGTCAGAAGAGCCTGCAACTCTTGATCTCAGGGTCATGAGTTCGAACCCCACATTGAGTGTAGAGATCACCTAAAAATAAATTAATAAAGCTTGTAAAAAAAAAAAACCTAGTTTGAGAATCTTTCTTTTAATTGGAGTATTTAGCCTAATTATAATTACTAATTATTATCTACTGCTGCATTACAAATTACCCCAAAACTTAATGGCTTAGACCACAATAAACATTTGGCAGAAGCTTAGCAGGATGGTGTCTGGCTCATGGTTTCTCATGAGGTTTCAGTCAAGCTATCAGTGAAGGCTACAATCATCTAAAGACTTGTCTGGGACTGAAGGGTCCACTTCTATGGTATCTCACTAACAGGGCTGTTGGCAGGAGGCCTCAGTTCCTTGCCATATAAACCTTTCCATAGGACTGTTTGAGTGTCCTCACAGCACGACAGCTGGCTTCTCCCAGGTGAATAATCCGAGAGAGAAAGCAAGGAAATGTCTATGTAGTCTTTCATGATCTACTCTCAGAAGTCACATACCATCACTTCCATTATATATATTAACTAGAAGCAAGTCACTAAGTCACTCAAGGCAAGGGAAATTAGGCTCCACCTTTTCAAAGCAGAAGTAGTCAAAGAGTTTGTGGATATATCTGAAAACTGCTACCATCTCTCTGATCAGAAATTATTTACATTTCGGGGCACCTGGGTGGCTCAGTCAGTTAAGCGTCTGCCTTTGGCTCAGGTCATGATCCCGGAGTCCTGGGATCGAGCCCCAAGTCGGGATCCTTGCTCAGTGGGAAGTCTGCTTCTCCCTCTCCCTCTGCCCCTGATTGTGTGCTCTCTCTCTCTCTCTCTCACTCTCTCAAATAAAATAAACTTTAAAAAATCTAAAAAAATTTTAAAAAGAAATTATTTAATTTCTCATACATGCAAAATACATTTACTCTTCTATGATCATCCAAATTCTCAACCTGTTTCCAGAATGTCATCATTTAAATTAGATCCAGGTGTAGATAAAGCTCCTTGGATCTGGTTTCTCAAGTAAAGTACCTCTTGATTGGAAACCCTATGAAGTAAAGAGATAGGCTTTCCATACATTCAACGTACAGTGGCTTAGGATAAGTGCTATAGACCCTCCCATTCAAAAAAGGGGAAAATAGGAGGCACACAGGAGTTAATGGTCCACAGCAACTCTGAAATTCAGCTGGGCACAAGCTCATAGCTCCTTGATTAGGACTTAGGGTCTCAGAATAATTCTGCATGACTCCCAACTCTATTGAACTCTTGGTTCTGCCATCTAAGTCATCCTTCTTCATCCATGAAAGGTAGGTTGTGTTTTCAACTGGTTAGTTTATTTTTTTTCTTTTTTTAAAGATTTCATCCACTTATTTGACAGAGACCCTGGGACCCAGGGATCCCAGGCCCCTGAGATCATGATCTGAGCCAAAGGTAGCTGCTCAACCGACTGAGCAACCCAGGTGCCCTCAACTGGTTAGTTTTATCACCTTTCTTACTGCTAGTAGATTTGGGGAGGCAGGGGGTGGCCCATAGGCCTCTTTTCATCCTATGTGGTTTTAATCCCTTGTAGTCCAAACTGGTAGTGGTTCTGTCAATATAATTATTTAAAAATTTTTGTGGGTCTATTATCGATCTTATTATTATTGGAACTTCACTCCCTTAAACAAAAGCTATACCCACAAGTCTCTTCTGGATAATCCCTACTCTATCTTGGGATTTTGCTGAGACTGGAGGAGGAACAGTGATTTTATGGACTGCTGCAGGTCTACACATACACACACAGCTGGTGCTCACTCTGCACACTTCCAACATGCACGAATTTCAGTTACCATGGTTTAATAAAATAACACCAGTGCCCCAACAACATAGTTCTAATTTTAGTTACCACAGTATATTACTGGTGAGTAATTAAGTGTATAAAGTGCAAACTTCATCGCTAGCAATTTAGTCCACAAATCACCATGTGAATAAGGTGCATGTCATGACCAGTGACTAATCATGTCATGTCTTTCAAAATCTGTCGGAGATTGGTCATTGTATATCTGTTATTCAATCCACTCACAGACAGCAAATTAGTATTTGTGTTTCCTCCTTGTCTCCCAGTGATAAACCCATATGACATTTTACAAAAAGGAAAAATTGAAAGAGAGAATTAACCAACAAAGATAAAAGTGAAGCAAAAAAATGAAAAATGAAAATGTTAGAAGTGAAACTGGATGTGATTAGAAGATTTGAATAGAGTGACAACAAAGCAAAGATAGCAAGAGACCTAGACTCATATGAAGCTATCCTATGAACCATATTGAAAAAGTACGAGGAATATGAAAAAAACAAGGGGAAGTCACTCCAACAGCTTTTCGTGTAAATTGCACAAGAAACAGAAAACCACTTATGGATGAAGTGGAGTGTTTACTTGCACTTCTGACTGAAGAACATAATAACTTTTTTAAAATCTGTTTGGCTAACATTCAGGCCAGAGCATTGAAGCTAATAGCCACATTGGAAGAAAATGATCATTGTAAGTAGACTGAAGAAAACCCTTTCACTGCTGTAATGGCTGGTTCTACCGTTTCAGAAATCAGCATGAATTGATTAATACTTTTTAAATTTTTATTTATTTATTTCAGAGAGAGGGAGCATGCATGAGCTGGCGGAGGGGCAGAGGGAAAGAGGCAGACTTCCAGTGGAGCAGGGAACCTGACACAGGGCCTGATCCCAGGACCCCGGGATCATGACCTCAGCCGAAGGCAGACGCTTAACCAACTGAGCCACCCAGGTGCCCCTGAATTGATTAATATTAAGCTAAACTGGTGGGACTACTAGTGCAGATAAGGGCACTGCTGTGACATTTGCCTCCCCATTCTAAGGCAGGTAGTTATGCAAAAACATGAAGATGCCCTGGAGGAAATGATGCTGGTAAAAAAAAATTATCGTTAAAGGAACTCTCAGAGATATTTCATGACATCGAAAGCTCGAAGGATAAAATGCTGGAAACAGACCTAAACTTAGCGAGGAATATGACAGTTCATCAAGCTGTAGAAAAGATTCTTGCTCTGTAAGTTATATGATGAGAAGGCAAGTATTGTTGAAACGTTTTTTACAAAGAAATAAAACATTTTAATTTTTCAGGGTTTTTAATGTTTTAAATAACAGTGTACTAAATGAATATTAACTTTTCTTTTTTCATTTCTCTATACACTTATAACAGTAGAGAGTTGTTTTTTTTTTTTAAGATTTTATTTATTCATCTGAGAGAGAGAGAATGAGAGACAGAGAGCATGAGAGGGAGGAGGGTCAGAGGGAGAAGCAGACTCCCTGCTGAGCAGGGAGCCCGATGCGGGACTCGATCCCGGGACTCCAGGATCATGACCTGAGCCGAAGGCAGTCGCTTAACCAACTGAGCCACCCAGGCGCCCAGTAGAGAGTTTTTAATGTTTTGACCAAAATATTTAAAGATCACAGAACAATCATACTTCTTCTCACTGAGTATTCAGATCGCTTTGAATGGTTTCAGCTTGCACGGTCGTTTTTACAGTCCTGCAGTACCATGCAGAGCAAAGACTGCCTATATATATTTATTACAGAGATTTGACCTTCTGTAATTATTAGCTGGTTAAGCAGTTTCTGGAAGGCTGTTGTCTTCACATCTGGTGCTAGAGCTTGAAATCTACAGGGCAGGCATTTGGGCATGGACAATGGATTTAGATTGGACATGAGGAAAAATAAGCTGGAACTCACAAGCGTGAGCTGAGGCCCACGAGGACTGACAGAAGCCCCCGTCAGTTCTTGCTGCCTCTAATGTTGATGGGGTGGGTGCCCTGCAGAAGCCAGGGCTCTTTGCACAGAGCTAATCACCCACACCTGGCCCAGGAGTCAGAGAAGCTGAAGGAAGATCAGGGGAAGGCAAGGCAGTTACACCCATGCCCACTGCCCATGCTAATGAGATGAGACAGCAGATAACTGGCAACAGGTGTCAGCTACAAAATGGCCACTGCTTCACTTCCGCCCCCTTAATCTCCAGCAAGAATCTCTCTTGTGGCCCATGCTAATTGGAAACATACTGAAAAGGGAACTCTGGGAAATGTAATTCAGCCTAGCCAAGCTGATACACTTTAAAGCTGTCATACTTAACTCTATAGCTTATTGGTTATGAATACATGCCCCAGAGACAGACTTTCTAGCTCCTCTATCTCAGGCTGTGTGTCCAAGGGTAAGTTAGTTTTTCTGTACTTCAGTTTCCTTGTCTATTAAATGAAGATAGGACTTACCTTAGAAGATTTGTGTGAGGTTTATTACTCAAAAAGTTGAAAATAGAGCTACCCTACAACCCAGCAATTGCACTCCTGGGTATTTACCCCAAAGATACAAATGTAGGGATCCGAAGGGGTACATGCACCCCGATGTTTATAGCAGGAATGTCCACAATAGCCAAATTATGGAAAGAGCCAAGATGTCCATCAACAGATGAATGGATAAAGAAGATGTGGCATATATATACAATGGAATATTATGCAGCCATCAAAAAATGAAATTTTTGCCATTTGCAATGATGTGAATGGAACTAGAGGGTGTTATGCTAAGCGAAATAAGTCAATCAGAGAAAGACATGTATCATATGACCTCACTGATATGAGGAATTCTTAATCTCAGGAAACAAACTGAGGGTTGCTGGAGCGGTGGGGGGTGGGAGGGATGGGGTGGCTGGGTGATAGACATTGGGGAGGGTATGTGCTATGGTGAGCGCTGTGAATTGTATGAGACTGATGAATCACTGTACCTCTGAAACAAATAATACATTATATGTTTAAAAAAAAAAAGAAGAAGAAGATAGTAGGAAGGGAAAAATGAAGTGGGGAAAATCGGAGGGGGAGAAGAACCATGAGAGATGATGGACTCTGAAAAACAAACTGAGGGTTTTAGAGGGGAGGGCATGGGGAAATGGGTTAACCTGGTGATGGGTATTAAGGAGGGCACGTACTGCATGGAGCACTGGGTGTTATACTCAAACAATGAATCATGGAACACTACATCAAAAACTAATGATGTAATGTATGGTGACTAATATAACATAATAAAATAAAATTTAAAAAAAAGGAAGATTTGTGTGGGGTTTAAATGAGGTAATATATATTAGCTGTTGATTATATTATTGATATATTATCAATAAAACTTAGTCTATTGGAAAAGCTCAATAAATATCAATTATTATTAGTTGTGTGATCATGGGCAAATCATTTAATCTTTTTGATCCCTGGATTTTTCATCTGTAGAATGGTGATAACTTCCTTAGCTGATTTCAAAGGCTTCTATTGAGAATCCAATGAAATGACCCATCTTAAAGTCTTACTCAAATGTGAATAGTGGTGATGGTGATGATAAGCACCTCTCTTAGCTCCCAGCGTTGGGACTGATACCTACCCCAGTGACTAATTTAAAGAGCTCTTCAGAGATTATTCATTAGAAAAGTGGTTCTCCAAATAGATCATATTAATGTAAGATGTTGATAATAGGGGAAACTGAGTACTGGGGGGGGGTATGTGGAACTCTCTGTACTATTTTTGCAATTTTTCTCTAAAACTAAAACTACTCAAAAATTTTAAAAAATATTTAAAAAACCCAATCATAAAAATAAAATTAAATTTAAAAAAAGAACATAGTTCTCAAACTTTAGCAGGCATCTGAATCCCCTGAAGTGCTTGTTAAAATGCACCTCACTAGGCCCACTCCCTGAGTGGTGATTCACTAGGTCTGGGGTGGGGCCAGAGAGGTTGCATTTCTAAAACACAGTGCTGACTCTGCTGATCCGAGGATCACACTTTGAGAAACACTGACTTCATATTTCAACTATATGGGCTTTCCTGTATTTCCCATGAACAGAGGCTCCCATTCATCATAACCTGTCATTTCTTGGCTCATTCTGTCCATGACATCATCCAACATTGACTTACCAGGCAAGAAGAAGGAGACAATTGATGACCAACTTAGTCACTCAGCAGGACAGTTAAACAGGGCCCAGAAAATTCCTTTTACCTTCCTCCCCCTTTTCTCCATCCTCTTCAAAGCTCTAGGCCATTGTACCCAAAATAAATAAATAAATAAACTAATAATAATAATAAATAAAAATTAAGTCAACTATATTTCAATTTCAAAAAGGCTCTAAGCTATGGATCAAGCCATGCTTAAACTAATACACACGCACACACAATTAAATATATAAATTTCATTATAAAGAAAAATGTGCTGGGGCACCTGGGTGGCTCCGTCAGTTGAGTGTTTGACTTTCGCTCAGGTCATGATCCCGGGGTCCTGGAATGGAACCCTGTGTCAGGCTGCCTGCTCAGTGGAGAGTCTGCTTCTCCTTTCCCTCTCTGCTCATCCTTTCTCTCTCCATCCCCCCTTCAAATAAATAAATAAAATCTTAAAAAAAAAAAGAAAAATGTGCTCATGGAGGAGAATTAAGAAAAAGCAGAAAGAAGAAAAAAATTCCCTACAGTTTTCCCACCCAAAGATAACCACTTAACATTTTTGTATATTTACTTTTTGAATTTTATTTCACTATATATTTGAGGATTTTCTTTTATACATTGTAATCAAAAAGAACATACATTTTTGTATCCTGCTTTTTCACTTAACATTATATCATAAACGTTTTTATATTATTGTATAGTATTTATAAACAGTAAATGATTGCATAACTCTTCAATGTTCCCCTCTTCTTAATGCTCCAGTTTTCCCAATTTTTCACTATGGTAAAGGGAGGTTCAAACTTCACAGCTCCATGAAATTTTCTTTTTTAAAGATTTTATTTATTCATTTGACAGAGATAGATACAGCGAGAGACGGAATACAAGCAGGGGGGATGGGAGAGGGAGAAGCAGGTTTCCCGCGGAGCAGGGAGCCAGATGCGGGGCTTGATCCCAGGACTCTGGGATCATGACCTGAACCGAAAGCAGACGCTTAACGTCTGAGCCACCCAGGCGCCCCTAACTTTGGTTTCTTATAACTGAACTAAATTTCCTTCTTAAACCTCAAGTCTGTAGAAACAAAAAACATAATTAGGTCCCTTCCAGGTAAACTCAGTCATACTCAGAATCTTTCTGCTCTTCCCAGCTCTTTACCTCTCTGTTTCTGAGAGACATCTGGAAATGTCAGCAAGAAGTAAGTGGGGAGGGGACAACCTCTTCTTGATCTTCATCTGCTTTGTCCCGTGGTGGCCTCCTATTTCAACGTGGCAGGCCAGCCGTGTCCCACTCGCTCATAGACAGGCCGCAGTGGTGGTGGTGGTGTGGGAGTGGGAAGGGTCCCCCTCTGTGCTGACCATCTGCTCATGTGTAGCCACATCCTCATCTGTCCACATGGCATCCTCCTAACCCGTCCAGGAGCCCCTTCCCCACTCCCGCCCACAAGGAGTAGAATCTGGGAGAATCTATTCCTGGTCTCAAGCCTTGTCAGGCCAAGCTCTCATTTCCATCCTGTAGAATCTGTGCTGTACTGCTGGGAGATTTGCCAAGAAGGCTTGTTGCCTGCCAAGTCCTTGCCCAGGAATCAAGTCTTTCCGATCCCCGATGAACTGGGTGGTTTCCGGAACTTCAGAATCGCAGCCAGGTGCACAGCTCCTGCTGTCCCTCTTCTGCTTGGAACCCTCCACCTGTCCCTGTCTTCCTCTCCCAGAGTCTTATCTTCACCGGAGTGGAGGAGGCGTGTGGACGTGTTTTGACAGGTCTCTTCCTCTGGCTCTCGGTCTCACACTTAGACCCATGGCTGGTGAGTTTAAAGGCTGAAATTTTGTTGAATTTCTTCTGGAGTCCTGTACCAGCAAATTCTTTAGGTGGCTTCAAGCCTTACAATCTAAAAGGAAGGATGGTAGGCTTGGATTAAAAAGAATTTGGGGAAATAGAAAAAAAACCCACTAATTACCATCTCAGATTATTATCCTGCCTCATGAATAGTGCTGCAAAAATACTTAGGCATATGTCACCAGTGACCTTTGGCAGACAGGGTGGGGCAGACAACTGTGGATGACCCGAGGCCTCATGTCTTTGAGGAAGGGGGGAGTTTCTGGAGGCTGAGCGTAGAGAGAGCGGTATAAGCAGGGGGTCCAACCTTGGAATAACAGCAGCACTGTCCAAGGAGCAATGAGTAATTGCCTGCCCCTCCTCCCCTGGAGCAAAGATAGGGAGAAGGCCCTGACACAAGGATGTCCTTTTCAATGCTCAGGACAGTGACGATCGTGCAAGGCAGTCGGTTTACTCAGATAGTCCCCAAACCCCCAAATCTATTGTCTATCTATCTATCTATCTATCTGTATATACTTTTTGTATGCGTGTAATTCAGATACTTTCTTTAAATATTTTCCCAGAAGCGGAACTACTGAGTTAAAGGATAAAACTTGTATAATTTCTATGTTAAAGAAGAGATGCGGGACGCCTGGGTGGCTCAGTCGGTTAAGCGGCTGCCTTCAGCCCAGGTCATGATCCCAGGGTCCTGGGATCGAGTCCCACATCGGGCTCCTTGCTCAGCAGGGAACCTGCTTCTCCCTCTCTCTCCGTCTGCTTGTGCTCTCTCTGTCAAATAAATAAAAATCTTTAAAAAAAAAAAAAAAAAAAAGAAGAGATGCATGGCCACATTATGTGACTTAATACATGGTCTTTTTTTTTAAGATTTTTATTTATTTATTTGAGAGAGAGAGAAAGCACGTGCACAGAGAGAGAGGGAGAAGCAGACTCCCAGCCAAGCAGGGAGCCCAACGCGGGGCTCAATCCCAGGACCCTGAGACCACAACCCGAGCCAAAGGCAGATGCTTAACCAACTGAGCCACCCAGGCGCCCTTTAATACATGGTCTTAATACAAAAAGTGCCAAAGCTGTTAACTCAAGGGTGATCAAGCATTAGACACTGGTGGTAGACAATAAATTGGTACAATCTTTCTGCAGGGAAATTTGTCAATATATCAATATATATACAACACTTTGACATAGCACCTCCACTTTTGGGAATTTATCTAAAGGAAAGATGTATATGCTAGGATGTTCAAAGAAGCATGTTTATAATAGTTCAAAATAGACATTGTTTAAATATCTAGTAATAAAGGATTTTTGCATAAAAATAGCATATCCATATGATCAAACAACACGCCATCATTAAAAATGATTACAGGAATCAGTGTTGATTGAGAAGAAAAATGTTCATGATATAATGCTCAGTGAAAAGAACAGATTAGAAAAAAGCATATATAGTATTGTCTTTTAAAAAATTATACAGTGTACATATGCATAAAATAAAGGACCAGAAGGAAACTCACCAACATATTAATAGTGGTTATCAGTAGGTGGTAGGATTATGCTGATTTTTCTTAGTTACTCTTTTCCATATTTTTTACCTTACATTATTTTCTAAATCAGGGCAGGGGGGAGAAACGCTGAAAGGTAGCATATGTAATTAGGCTATTTGGAATATATTATTTTACACATTCTAATCTGTTACTCACATAAGTTCTACCTGCACTGAAATAGACTTCTTGGACTCTATGCCTCTTTTCACTTTACAAGCCCTGCTCTTCTTCTTCTTTTTTTTAAAAGATTTATTTATTCACTTTAAGGGGGGGTGGGGGGAGGGGCAGAGGGAGAGGGAGAGAGAATCTCCAGCAGATGCCCCCCTGAGCGGGGAGCCCCATGCAGGGGCTCGATCCTATGACCCTGAGATCATGACCTGAGCTGAAGCCAAGAGTCAGACGCTTAATCAGCTGCACCACCCAGGCGCCCCAGCCCTGCTCTTCTTTTGAGGTAACTCCAGAGTTCTCTATTCTTGTCCCCTGCCCTTCATTGCCTCTGCCTCCTCCCCCCGCAGGAGCCCCTTTTCTATTCCTACCAGCCATCCTTAGTCCACATTGTTTTCAAGAGTGGGCCTTGCCCCCTTGTGACACCTCTCTGAAGTGGCTCAGCCTGGAAAATCTTCAAAGAGGTTTGCCCTTTACTGACCTTCATTGCAGCCAGACTTGGAGGTCACAAGTCGCCGGCAGTGTGGGGTCTGGCATGGACCAATGTACCATTCAAAGGGGCACTTTTTGGGAGGAGGGGAAATAACCAAAGTCCGCTGCCAAGTAGTCACCTGGGCTGGGCTAGTAATGGACCCTGATAAGCTGCTAGGAAAGTTCGGTCTTCAGCCCTTGGACTCCAGCCATGGGAGGACTCAGCAGAACTGAAGGTCCTGCTCATTCAGCTGGCTTTGGGCCTCAGATGTACCAGCTCCTGCCCTTAAACCTGGACACTGGGAGTGAGGGTAGAACAACCGGGAGGGAAGCCTCCTACGAACACAGCAGGGGATCAAACCTCTCAGATGCAGCCCCTTCGGCCACCGAGGGCATTCACTTTCCCTTCTGATTTACTTCCCCAGCAAAATATTCGGGCTGCCACCTTCTTGGTGACTTTGGATCATTGGCTCCTATAGGACCTCAGAGCTGGGAAGCCCATCAGACATCATCTTCTCCAAGCCTCTCCCTTTACAGCACAGAGACACCAGGTGACCTGCCCAGTGATACTTCGTTTATGATGCAGCAAGTACAGAGTCCAGGTTTCCTGACTCCTAGCTCAGAGCCCTTGCTTTAATATAATTCCATTTGTCTTCTTCACAAATGGGGTTTTTCTAAAGCCAACTGTCTTACACCTTGTGTCATTCTACTCTGAAATCAACACTGACCCTGTATCTGGCTATAAGCCATCAAAGCTAGAAAATAAATGGATCTAACCTATCTATTTTACAAATGAGAAACTGAGGCCCAGAGAGATTACCCAGGGTCACTTGGCTGTCCAGGTTAAGAGCCAGATCCCTGGTCTCATTCACAGCTATTTCCATTACTGACTGCCCAGATTCTCAGCCAAAGAGGACTGAGGGCCATGGAAAGCAGTTCTGTGTCTCCAGATACACAGAGTTACCAGGAATTCCTTCAGCAGATAATTATTCTCTGCCCCTCTTTCATCTTTCTTTTAACTGGGTGTTCTTGTGCTCAATTCCTGGAAAGATGAGTGACCCAGCATCTGTGGCGGTTGGTGTTAAGGAATAGACATCTCACCTAGGAACAAGTGAGTAAGAGAAAATGAGAGGTCGAGCTAGGAAGTGTGTGTGTGTGTGTGTGTGTGTGTGTGTGTGTGTGTGTGTTAGGGTGAAAGTTTAGGCTGAGTGTAGAGGTGTTATGGGGACCACATTTTCCAAATAAACTATTGAGACTATGGCCTAAGGCTTCATTTAATTAAAGGGCAGAATATTTTAAATCAAGATTGTCTTCTTTGTAGATAGTTGGAAATTCTGAAGATATCTGTGAATGATTTGTTTGTCTGCATCATCCAGGCCAGACAACTGACAAATCTTAGAGCAGAAAGCAACAAGAATCAATACTTTGTCCCCAGCTTCTAGGTTGGTAAATGTCTCCACGGTCCAAGATAAATGGCTGTCTCTTCTCTTCTTGAGGTCTCCAGAAAGATGATATCACATCCCTTTACATATTCTCTGAGCGACTACATACTGAGCAAGAACAGGAGATGAAGTGCACTAGTTGCCCTGGTCTAGGACGAGTTGCCCTGGGACTGGGGTCTGGGATAAGCCTCACCCAACCACATGGATTGCAAGTAGGAGAGGTGGGTCTCCAAAGGAGGGTCTCCAAATGGGTCTCCAAATGGATAGCAGGGAGAACAAAAATAGTTCTGCCCATAACAGAGATGATGATGATATCCTAGAGGTGACGTACTAGAATCTCTGTGCAGGATACGGTTGACAGACTCAGCATCTACCCCAGACATCCTTTCTGTGCTACAGAGGCTGGAAAGATAAGGTTACGCTTCCCAGATTGCATGCAGCTAGGATTCTGGGTGCATACTAGGTCCTGCCACTTAGATCCATTTCTGTGAGATTTGAAAAGTGGAAGTGAGGTGCGATTGTGCCACATTCTTGTTGCTTTTCGCTGTTTGCTTCCGGCCAGCAAAGCTATGAGATGCCAATGTCCCATCCTCAGGTGCACGGATGCTGAGGGGAAACTGTGGAGAGAGCTGTGGCAGAGTTTCACATGCCAGCGTCCAGGTTGGAGTGATGGCAATAGCCTCCTTGTCCCAGTTCTCTGATATCTGGATTATAGCTTGAGTAGTAAGTCCTAGAACTCAACCTTCGTGAGGGTGACGGAAGGGATGACTCCCCTGAGAGTGTTCTGGGAGTCATTCATGAAAGCAAGCTTTCAGTGCACTCCTCTCCCTTCCAGGGGTTTGGTCATCACCTAATCTTTGTGCTGAATGCATTCTGTTTTTAAACATTGGAAGTGATTTATTTCCTCACCTGATTCCTGACTGATACACCTGTGTGGCTTGATTTTGATATGGACTATCCCCTCTTTGAGAATCTGATGTAAAAGAATAATGACATGGAAAGATGTTCATGAGACATGATGAGATAGAAGGCAATCACAAAGTTGCAAATAGTCTGATTCTCTGCTCCCTTTTCTCAATGTACATGAGCCTATAATCCAGATGTCTGCCTCAGGAGATTGCCAATATTCCCAGCCTTAGAGTCATGCTCTCCTCATTATTCAGATAGAATGACTCCATTCATCCCACACACTCTGGTGCCCACCTTCAAAAAAGCTCCTAAGATTTTTCCAAGAGGCTTGTTGTTCTCCTGGACACTGCAAAATTCAATTTTCACTCTGTTTTTACCACCATTTTTGTTCCTTGCTGGACCCCTTCATTTCACCAAAACCACAGTACACCAAAAACTCTGTGTGCAACAGATTTCCTGAAGATTTGAGGTAAGAATCACAACACTTTACAGTTTGGGTTCCAGCTCGGAATTGAGCCTTAGATATCAGTGCCCTAGAGAGCCACCTGCCATTCCCCTCCTGAAGGCATTTTTTCTTCTTTTTTTATTAAAGATTTATTTATTTATTTGACAGAGAAAGACACAGTGAGAGAGGGAACACAAGCAGGGGGAGTGGGAGAGGGAGAAGCAGGCTTCCCGAGGAGCAGGGAACCCGACGTGGGACTCGATCCCAGGACCCTGGGACCATGACCCGAGTGGAAGGCAGACACCCAACGACTGAGCCACCCAGGCGCCCCTGAAAGCATTTATTTCTTGATGTCCATGTGTTTGCCACTTTCCCCAGGCCTGCCCACTAGCCTATGTTGTGCCTTTGTGCCAGTTAGAAAAAGACATGGGCTCTGAGTGGAGCTGATGTAACACCTGCCCAAAAAGAACATGTGTGAGCAAGAACATGTGGGCTGCCGTTGAGTTTATGCTCCATCTCACCTGGGCAGCTACTACTCCATTCTCGCCAATTGTAGCATTGTAGAAATGCAAGCCAAGGTTGCCAGGCCTTGTAGATTTTTTAAAAAGCTGGAAACCTAGGTTTTTGTTTTGGTTTTTTTCCCCAAAGATTTTATTTATTTATTTATTTATTTGAGAGAGACCATGAGCGGGGGGGGAGGGGCAGAGGGAGAGGGAGAAGCAGGCTCCCTGCGGGCAGGGAGCTGGATGCAGAACTTGATCCCAGGACCCTGAAATCATGACCTGAGCCAAAGGCAGAGGCTTCACCGATTGAGCCACCCAGGCGCCCTGAAACCTAAGTTTTTATTTAAAAATCCTCAACTTCATTTGTTAGTAACTAATAGGCAAATCGAAGTATTTATTAAGTACTTATTATATGTCAGGTACTTTCCTAACCACATTATAGGTGTTAATCATTTGGTCTTTATAACAACCTGTAAGGTAGTTACTATCATTATCTGCGCTTTAGAGATTTAAAAAAAAACCCAAAAAACTGAGGCACAGAGATTAAGTTGCCCAAAGTCATATGGATAATAAGCGGCAGAGCAGGATCTGAACTTAGGCATCTGGCCATAGAGACTACCCCTTAATCATAATGCTTTGCCACTATGACCTAAATTTGGCCCACGCTTTGCAAGTTTTTGATCTTTGTTAGAGCTGGTGCAATCCAACGGAATCTTCTGCAATGATGGAATGTTCTGGTCTGTGTTGTCCAATATGGTAGCCCCAGCCACATGTGTCTGTTGAGTACTTGAAATGTGGCTGGTGCAACTGAGGAACTGAATTTTTAAATTTTATTAAATTTAAATATCTTCATATGGGGTGCCTACCATACTGGACAGTGCAGCACTAGACCCTTCTCTCTCAAACTATCATTTTTGTCATTCCCTTAATTTTTAAATTTAATTTTTCAGGGCACCCGAGTGGCTAGTCAGTTGAACATCCAACTCCTAGTTGTGGCTCCAGTCATGATCTCAGGGTTGTGGGATCAAGCCCCACATCAGACTCCGTGCTCAGCGCTGAGTCGGCTTAAGATTCTCTCCCTCTGCCCCTCTCTTACCAAGATAAAAAAATAAATCTTTAAAAAATTTAAATTTTTTTTTTAAGATTTTATTTATTTGACAGAGAGAGACACAGCGAGAGAGGGAACACAAGCAGGGGGTGTGGGAGAGGGAGAAGCAGGCCTCCCGCAGAGCAGGGAGCCCGATGCGGGGCTTGATCCCAGGACCCTGGGATCATGACCCGAGTGAAGGCAGACACTTAACGACTGAGCCACCCAGGTGCCCCTAAAAAATTTAATTTTTCAATGTTTTAATTCTTACCGTTTTGTCCTGGCAGAGTATTTTATTGCTGTTTTTTTTTTTTTAAGATTTATTTATTTATTTTAAGGGGGGGGAGAGAGAGAGAGAGAGAGAGAGCACCTGCTCTAGAGCAGGGGGAGGGGCAGAGGGAGACAGGGAGGAACAAAGGGGGAGGGAGAGAGAAAGAATCTCGAGCAGACTCCCCACTCAGCGGGGAGCTACACGGGGCTTGAGCCCACGACCCTGAGAACATGACCTGAGCCAAAATCAAGAGTGACACCTAACCTAACCGACTGAGCCACCCAGGCGTCCCTGCTCTATTTGTTTTTTCAAGCATTTTCTGTCCTTGTCTTTTTAAACCAGCGGCTGCAGGGGCTGGGTGGAGGGCAGGGGAGCAGATTGACGTTTGATATTCATCCACTCATGGGGCCCAACAAGCTGTTTTTCCCCACAAAGGAATCGCCACTCAGGTGGGAGTCATGCTACTCTCCCAGGGGCAGAAATGTGGCTGTCCCGGCCTTTGTTTTCTGAATTGTATTTTCCTCTCTTTGATATATATTGATATGCATAAAAAAGATTGGAAAGATAGACACCAAAGTGTTAACAGTTATGTTTGGGTAGAAGAATTATATATCACCTTTATTTTGTTTCTTGTGCCTTTTACATTTTTCTACAATAAGCAAGTAGGCCATTTGAAATCATATAAAATAGTGATAACACAATTCTCTTCAGAATTTGAGGTCAGCAAAGGAAAGTGTCAGGAAGGGAGCTTTGCAAGGTGGGGAAGGGACTGCAAGAGGGACCCATGGGGAGTGGGGTGGGGTGGGGATGGAATTGAGGGGTTATCTGACAAGTTTTTGTGGAAAATTGGCTTGAGAGGGGTTTACAGAGTCCTTGGAGGGTCTGGGAAGACTCACAGATTCAAACAAAGCTTAGCAGGTGACAACAGAGAGCATTAACTCCAGGGAAAACAAAAGGGAAATGTACTTGAGTCTGCCCTCATGTATATTTACCCTTGTTGTCATGAGGACACGAAGTATGGCTTTAACCAAAATTGTGTGAAAAGACATTGAGAAGGGAGAGGAAGACATGAAGTAAGAATTAAATCCTTCAAGTCCTTAACAGGAAGCCCATCCTGCAAACGAAAGTTTCAGAAATGCCATATAAGCGTGTTACTAGAGGTACGTGTGTAAGTCCAGAAGAAACCACTAATAAGGAGCTAAGAGTGGTTGGATCTGAGGAGCTGGACTTGAGGTGGGAGAGGGAGAGCAAAGGGCCACCGTTTCCCCTTTAAGCCTTGTTCTTCTATTTGACGTTTTAGCTTTTTAGCTCTCTGAACCTATGTTATGTTATGAAAGGTAAAATTGTTGATGGAACTTTTCAAAATTCCCTTCAATGACCAGAAAACAGGTTTGGCACTCCCTTGGCTTTCTCTTCTCCTGGTGATGTCAAATGGATCCCTGCTTCCTGCTCTAGTCCTGGTTGGGCCACATTTTTGTCAGGGATGGTGTCCAGGATGAGACACCTCGCCCAGGCAGGCGCAATGACTAAAAGGGTGGGAAAGGACTTCCCGGCCCACATCCCTTGCGTCCTGACAGTCTCATCTTGCTCAGGTGGCCACATTGCAGAGGACATTTCTACAAGAAAATTGAATTGCTAGGGCTTACGTAGCAGCAGGACAGTCACCCTTGGGAGGCACCCTAAGGCCAGAGGACAGTGCCAGGAGTGTAGAGGAGAGAAGGAGCCCAGGGTGTAGTTCTGTCAGTTAATTATCCCGGCCCTGCACAGCTCCTGGGGCCCAGCAGCGTGCCAGGTGCAGCGGGAGAGGGGAGAGGCGCAGGGACACTGAAAGGGTTTAGTGTTTGCTCTGCCCCCACCCCTACTAAAGAATCCAGAGTCCGGGACAAATTCACAACATCCTCCCGAGATGATCCCAGCCCTTCTGCTCTCCACCCAGCCTCACCGGAGGCAGACTGCCTAAGGAAGACGGGACAAGGTGCCTGAGCAATTCCCCTCTTCCTGCTTCTCTCCGCTTTCTCAACCCTTAGAAGCCCAGCCTGGGCCCCACTGGAAAACACTAATTTTTTTTTTTCTTTTGTATGTGTGTGTCACAAAATATAAATAACATAAAATGTAAGATTTTAATCATTTTTTTTTTTAGATATTTATTTATTGAGAGAGAGAGAATGACAGAGAGAGAGCATGAGAGGGTGGAGGGTCAGAGGGAGAAGCAGACTCCCCGCTGAGCAGGGAGCCCGATGCAGGACTCTATCCCGGGACTCCAGGATCATGACCTGAGCCGAAGGCAGTCACCTAACCAACTGAGCCACCCAGGCGTGTACAGTTCTGTGGCATTAAGTAGATCCACATTGTTATGCGACCATCACCACCTTCCGTCTCCAGAGCTTTTTCATCTTCCCAAACTGAAACTCTCTATCCATTAAACAGTAACTCCCCATTCCTCCCTTCCCCCAAGCCCTGGCCAACAGCATTTCACTTTCTGTTTCTGCGAATTTGACTACTCCAGGAACCGCATGTAAGTGGAGTCATACTGCATTTGTCCTCTTGTATCTGGCTTATTTCACTTGGCAGAATCTCTTCCAGGTTCGTTCATGGTGCAGCATGCATCAGAATTTCCTTCCTTTTCAAAACTGCATAATATCTCATTATATGTATATACCATATTTTGTTTCTTTCTTTTTTTTTTAAGATTGTATTTATTTGAAAGAGAGAGACGGAGAGAGAGCACAAGCAGGGCAGAGGGAGAAGGACAAGCAGACTCACAGCCGATCAGGGAGCCCAATGCGGGGCTCGATCCCAGGACCCCCTGATCATGACCTGAGCTGAAGGCAGATGCCTAACTGACTGAGCCACCCGGGCACCCCTTGTTTCATCTTTCAATGGATACTTGAGTTACTTCTGCTTTTTGGCTATTGTGAATAATGCTGCTATAAACATGGGTGTATCTGTTCCAGTCCTGCTTCCACTTCTTTTGAGATTTACCCAGAAGTAGAATTGCTGGATCGTATAGTAATTCTGTGTTTAATTTTTGAAGAATTGCCATATTGTTTTTCAGAGTGGGTACATCTTTTTACATTCCCACCAGCAATGCACAAAGGTCCCACTTTCTCCACACCCTTGCCAACACTTGTTTCTGTTTGGGGGGGGTTTTGCTTTGTTTTGTTTTAAAAATAGCCATCCTTCTGGGTGTGAGCACTGATTTTTTTTTCCCCCTCTCCTCTCCTGGTTTTTCCAGGAGTGGTTTAGTTATAATGAAAGACTGTGGGTTGAATTAGACTGAGGTGGTCTGAGGTGCCAAGGCTACACTGGGGGATGCTGAGCTAGCCTGGGGCTGGTAGGCAGGAGGAGTAGGGGAGGTAGGATTTTCCACTTTGCAGCCTAGTCCTGAAACGGGCTTGAGTGATGACTAACAGCACCGATTTCAGGGCCAGACCCTGGTTCAAGTCCTCACTCTGTTTCTTCCCAGCAATGTGACCTTGAACGAGATATTAGCCTCTTTAAACCGCAGCTTCCTCCTTTAAACAAATGGGTAACACTGAAACCTCCCTTCTAGAGCAGCTCTAAGGATTAGGTGACAATGTCTAGAACATAGTAGATACTCAGTATATGTCATTGGTTTTTGTTAACTCTTGCCAGGAAGTACTATAGCTTTTAAGTCCACCCAAATGGCCCCAAGGCCCCGGCTAAGGTCTGAATGTTTGTGTCCCTCCAAAAGTCATAGGTTGAATCCTAACTGCCAAGGTGATGGGGTATTGAGGGGTGGGGCCATGGAAGTGATTAGGTCATGCGGGTCATTAGCCCTCATTAATGAGATTAGTGCCCTTATAAAAGATTCCAGAAAGATCTCTCGCCCCTCCCACAATGTGAAGTTATAGTGTAAAGATGGCCACCTGCGAACAAGGAAGCGAGCTCTCACCAGATGCTAAATCTGCTAGCACCTTGATCTTGGACTTCTCAGCCTCCAGAACTGTGAGAATTAAGTGTCTGTTAATGTTCTCAGCCTATGGTATTTTGTTATAGCAGCATGAGCTGCCTAAGACTTGCTCTCCTCGTGGCTAATGGTTTCATCCACCAGGAACAGAGTTACCATCGCCAACCCCAGAATATCCCTGAGACCAGGACCCAATATTGTTTATCTGTGAATAAATTTTTTTTTACTATTTTATTGTTGTAGTAAAATATAAAGATAAAATTTGCCATTTTAACTATTTCTAAGTGTGCGGTTCAGTGGCTTACTTACGTCCACATTGTTGTGCAACAATTACCACTATCTATTTCCAATTTCTTTTGTGGATGAACTTTTGCACTTACAAATCATTGAACAACTGTGTGTTGGCTTGAACTGCATCATTGAGCAGTCGTTGTGTATGAATTCCTAGAAAGTGGGCTGTGGGCTATGTGGAGATGACCATGTCAGAGACAGCTGTGGCCAGCCTGAGGAATGTCACACCCTGGGCCCGCAGGCCTGCCAATCTGTCAGCTGTCACCAGACAGGTCATTTGGGATGCTTTACTTAATAGGAAGAATTTATCTCCTGAACTGGAACCAGGGTAGAAACTGAAGTTAACAGATGTTTGGTCTCTTCCAGGATCTTAAGAAAACATTGTGACCTAGTTGATCTACCGGAGAATGCTAGAACGTGAAGAACTGATTTTGTTTGAGAAACAGTTGTCTCGACATGCATAGTGGTGTGACCAGGACACATAAAGCTCCAGGACAGATATGGGCATCTTTCCGGAGCATTCATTTGACCTTATGGAAAATAATTTGCATGCTTTCATTTTCAAACAAATGTACATGTTTTACGAGACAGAGAGTATCTTACCAAGTTGAAAGGTAAAATATAAAGCTTTTGTGACATTGTACTTGCTGCTTTGGGTCTTACTCTCAGGCTTCCAGGAATATTTGTCCTTTCCCCTGCTGATAGTGGTATTTCAGTATAACATAATGATTATAAATAAACCTCTCAAGTCAAACAGCCCAGAGTCAAACTCTCACTGCGACATTTCTTAGCTGTGTCTTCTTGGGCAAGTTCTATAACCTGGCTGAGTCTCAGTTTCCTAATCTATAAAACAAGAAAAATGATTGTACCTAACTCATAGAGTTAGTTATATGTTAAATACTTATAAAATGCTTAGCACATACCAAGTATTCATTGAGAGTTTTTATTGGTAATAGTGATAGTATCAGATGGAAATGTTTCAGACCTTTAGCTCTTTTTTCAAAGTTTTTAAACTTATGGTACTAACAGTACTATCTGCTGATTGTAGAATATTCAAACAATATGGAAGTAAATATAGGAAATGAAAGTTCCTTCTCCTGTTAAATTCCAGTGAGTAGACCAGAGATAAACACAGATCACTATTAGGCATGTGTCTTTTCTTCTTCTTTTTCTTCTTTTTCTTCTTCTTCTTCTTCTTTTTTTTTTTTAAGATTTTATTTATTTATTTGACAAAGTGAGAGAGCACAAGCAGGGGGAGCAGTAGAGGGAGAGGGAGAAGCAGGCTCCCCACTGAGCAGGGAGCCCGATGGGGGTTCGATCCCAGGACACTGGGATCATGACCTGAGCTGAAGGCAGACGCTTAACTGACTGAGCCACCCAGGTGCCCCTATGTGTCTTTTCTTCTAAACATTTTTTATAAATTTGAATCGTTCATTGAACACCGACCATGTACTTTGTATCATTGTTACATTTTCAATGCCATTCTTCTGTTGTCTTTTAGGGCATTTTGGCTTGTGATGCTGATCATAGCCTTCTTCCAGAAACATGTGAGTGGTAGCATTGCTGAGAATGAGTGAAATAGACTGTGCTCCAGACCCACAGGAAGTGGGCAGTGTGTCCACAATCTCCATCTAGGAAAGTCACTTCCACAAGGGATCTTTTTTTTTTTTTTTTAAGATTTTATTTATTCATTTGAGAGAGAGAGAGAAAGAGAATGGCAGAGGGAGAAGCAGACCCTCTGCTGAGCCGAGAACCCCCCCCAATGCGGGGCTCGATCCCAGGACCCTAAGATCATGACCTGAGCCGAAGGCAGACACCTAGCCCACTGAGCCACCTAGGCACCCCGACAAGGGATCTTTTATGAGGAGTGTAATCTGATAAGATTTTGAGAGACTGGGGAGCCTCAGGGAAAATGGCCTTGGCATATTTCTTTTGTTCTGCTTGACTTTAGGCTTCCATCTTGATTTTGTGATTCCATATTTAATGTGTGAAAGGAAGCTGATTGGAGATTGAAGGCTGATTGAAGTTGCTAAATCTTTGCTTCATTTCTACGCATTACTTTCTTCCTCCCCCTCCCTTTCTACCCATTGAGAAGGCAAAATAGAGAGGGTCTCAAGACTCCTCAGCAGTCACTTCCACCAGGCAGCTTTTCCTATGTTCCTCACCCCGTGCGAACCATGCACCCTCCCACCTGCTTGCACAGAATCCTCTAAATATTATTGTGGCTCCAGTTGCATTGTGCTGTTAGCTTAGCTGTCTGTGTGTTCTTCATTAAATTAGATCTTCTTGAGGACAGAAAATGTTCTGTTTTCTCACTAAACCTAGGGTCTAGCCATGGCACATGATACTGACTAAATAAAAATATATTGAATAGGTCATGGGAGCGGTCATTTGTTTACAAAGATGGCTGTGATAATTTTTCCCATCCTACCTGCAAGTCCCTTTGCAACTTGACTTTGCACTTCCCATCAAGGGGTGGGGATTATTCCTTCACTCCTTGAATCTGGGCTTGGCCAGTGGGACATTAGCAAATGTGATGCAGGCAGAGGCTTGAAAGGGGCTTGCACAAGAGGGCTGGCCCCTTTTTGGCTGTGGCTGTAACCCTGAGCCTGAGATGTGAACAAACCTGGGCTAGCTCAATAGAGAGGTCTCATGCAGGAGAACTGAGGATGCCCAGCCAGCAGCCTACCTACATACAACTGGCCACTGCCAAGCACGTGAATGAGGCCACCTTCTACCATCCAGCCCCATTTAAGACCCCAGATGATTACAGACAGATGAATGACTCCAGACAAGACCAGCAGAAGAACCACCCAGATGTCACCAGCCCAAACTGCTGACCCACAGAATCATGAAGAAGCCAGTAAGTTTAAGGATGGTTTACAATGCATCAATAGATAACTGACATGCAAGTGATTTTTAAAAAAATTTTTTTAAAGATTTTATTTATTTATTTGACAGAGAGATAGAGAGAGAACACAAGTAGGCAGAGAAGCAGGCAGAGGGAGAGGGAGAAGCAGGCTCCCCGCAGAGCAGGGAGCCCGATGCGGGACTCGATCCCAGGACCCTGGGATCATGACCTGAGCCGAAGGCAGCCGCTTAACCGACTGAGCCACCCAGGCGCCCCATGCAAGTGATTTTATACGTGATAGTTCTTCGTACAGTTCTCTTCCTACTTTACCTTTAATGACTACCTCTTGGTGTTGGTGTCCAGACTCTTCACTTTCTTCTTGTAAACAAGTGTATGTTTTCAGTAGGAAAAATTCCTAGAAAAGAAAATTCTGAATCAAAGAGTAGTAGATATTCTGATTTCCTTTCCAGCTTAAAATTTTGATAGGCTGGTGGTGGTCATATTTTCACACACACGCATCAAAACTTACAAAAACTGTATACTTTAAATATGTGCATCTTATTGGATGCCATTTATACCTCAATAAAACTGTCAAAATATGAAGTAAATATAAGCTTGGATTTTACCAATTTAGGGGCACTGGTGTGCTGGAACTGGCTTGTCCAGCTGGTGGGATATAATGTAATAATTATTATATTATTAATTATATATTAAATATATAATGCTGTGCTGTTGCACCTGACTTCCCAACTCGATGTTCAGTGATGTCATGTTGGAAGCCTAAAATTGGCCATGATGGGAGTATTTACACGATAGATATTGGAAAACACTACAAATAAGGCCTTTTTCTCCCCCCAGAGAACCAACTGGAAAACATTTGCCAGCACTGTACTATTTAAGAGTAACAATAAGGAAAATAAAAAAAGATGTATCTTTTAAATCAACAATAGAGAATTTAGCCTATCCAACATAAGGCACTAAAGAAGAAGAAAAAAGAAATATGATAAGTAGAAAACACAAATTAAGAGGCATAAATAATTACAATAAATATAAATATATTGGACTCATGTATCAAAAGAGACTCTAGCTGTATTGAAAAACAAATCAAGCAAGTGCTATCTACAAAGGGCTTTTTTTTTAAAACAAAAATAATACTGTAAAGTTGGAAACAGAGGATCAGAAAAAGTTAACCATAGAAATATGAACCAAGGGGCGCCTGGGTGGCTCAGTCGTTAAGCGTCTGCCTTCGGCTCAGGTCATGATCCCAGGGTCCTGGGATCGAGCCCCACATCGGGCTCCCTGCTCCGCGGGAAGCCTGTTTCTCCCTCTCCCACTCCCCCTGCTTGTGTTCCCTCTCTCGCTGTCTCTCTCTCTGTCTAATAAATAAATAAAATCTTAAAAAAAAAAGAAATATGAACCAAAGGGAAGCCATGATAACAATTTTAACATTAAAATAGACAAAACACAGTTCAAGGGAAAAAAATAATCATAAGAGGCAAAGAAGAACAGGAAGGGATAACAGATCCAGAAGGTATAATAACTACTGCTAACATACATGTGCCTAATTATACAGCCTCAAATTCTATAAAGTAATAGCTGGCAGAACTACAATCACAAATAGATACGTCACCACTTAGAAACTTGTGACTCAAGCAGACAAGGAAGCAAGGATACAGATAATTCGGATAACGTAATTGATCAACTCAAACTAGTACATGGTTATAAATGAATAAATTAAGTGTGGTAATATATGTATTATATGTTCATGCCTCTCCCCAAAATAAACCCCCCAAAAGTATACGTTATTGTTTTAAAAGATTTTATTTATTCATTTATTTATTTATTCATTTAGAGAATGTGGGGAGGGACAGAGGGAGAGGGAGAGAGAGAATCTCAAGCAGACTCCGCTGCGTGCGGAATTCGACTCTGGGTTCGATCTCACACCCCCGAGATCATGACCCGAGCTGAAATCAAGAGTCGGAGGCTCAACCAACTGAGCCACCCAGGTGCCCCAGTCTATATTGTTTTTAAGCACATTAGGAACATTGAATACATTAATCATGTATCGTGTCTTTAAGAAAACCTCAGTATTACATATACTATGTTTTCTGGCCAGAATGCAATAAAAAGAAAATCAGTAAAAAGATAACATAAAAGGTGCTCATGTCTGAACACTAAAATTTATACCACTAAATACCTCTTGGGTCAAAGGGAAATTATAATGCATATTTATGAAATACTTTGATTGGAATTAAAAAACAATATACATCAAAATATACATGACAGGGTGCCTGGGTGGTTCAGTCAGTTAATCGTCATTAATATACATGACAGGGTGCCAGGGTGCCTGGGTGGTTCAGCCCAGGTCATGATCCGAGGGTCCGGGGATCGAGTCCTGCATCGGGCTCCCTGCTTATGGGGGAGTCTGCTTCTCCCTCTCCCTCTGCCTCTCCCCTCTGCTCGTGTTCTCCCTCTCTCTCTCTCTCAAATAAATAAATAAAATCTTTAAAGAAGTATACAGGACATAGTTAAATAGAGGAAAATCTGTAGCTGTTTAATTTTATGTACATTTATTAGAAAGTAAATAAGCTAATCACTAAAAAGGATGTTAGAAAAAAAGTAACAGTAAACCCAAAGGAACAAGAAAGAAGAAATGAAAAAGATAATAAATCAATAACACGGATTATCATGAGAGGATTAATAAAAACAAGTGATGGTTTTTAAAAATATATGAATACTATAAAACCTCTGCTTAGACTACTCAAGAAAGAGATGATGCAGATAAAATAAAAACATAAAAGGGAAAATAGTACAGCCACAATAAAGATTTCACAAATAATAAAGGAATACTACAAATTAATGTATGCTAATAAATTTTATAACTAGATAAAAGTGAATAAATTTCTGGGAAAATCTAAAATGACAAAATTGGTACAAGAAAAGATAGAAAACTTGAGTAGAGTAAGCATCAGTTAAAAAAAAATGGTGGGGCGCCTGGGTGGCTCAGTCGTTAAGTGTCTGCCTTCGGCTCAGGTCATGATCCCAGGGTCCTGGGATCGAGCCCTGCATTGGGCTCCCTGCTCCGCAGGAAGCCTGCTTCTCCCTCTCCCTCTCCCCCTGCTTGTGTTCCCTCTCTCGCTGTGTCTCTCTCTGTCAAATGAACAAATAAAATCTTAAAAAAAAAAATGGTAATGAAGGGCCTCTACCTACCTCTTCCCACCAAAGCAATCCAGATTCCAACAGCTTTGCCGGTGAGTTCTATCAGATATTAAAGTAACAGATACGAGAATAAAAATAAATAAAAATAATAGGATAAAATAAAATAGTAGAAACAAGTTGCTCCAGAAAATAGAAAACGGACTGAAAGCTTCTTACCTCATTTTAGTTTAATATCACTATGTGTGTTTTTTTTTGAAGTAAGCTCTACAACCAATGTGGGGCTCAAACTCATGAGCCTGAGATCAAGAGTCACATGTTCCACTGACTGAGCCAGCCAGGCACCCACGCTATGTTTCTAGCCCAGATGATGACAATAAAACAAAAACAAACACAGAAACAGACAAACCCTAATCTATGTCACTTATGAACATAGATGTGAAACTCTTAGATAAAATATTAACTAACTGAATCCAATTATATATAAAAGTAATAATACATCATGATCAAATAGGAATGTAAGTAAAGATGATTTGACATCAGAAAACCTAGCAAGGTAACAAACTAAAGAAAATAAAACATGGGATTATCTAAATAAATGCAGAAAATAATTTGATAAACTTCAATACCTATTTGTCACAAGAATTCCCAGAGAACTTAGAACGTAACTTCCATAAATTTGATTATCCATCAAGCATCTATTATGTATAAACATAATATTTAACAGAGAAACTTTAGGTAACATTCCGTTTAAGATCAGGAATAAAACAAGGATACCTACCAATGGTCAACATTTATGTCATCACCAACAAAACAGGGCAAATTTAAAAATTAGACATATAGGGGGCACCTGGGTGGCTTAGTCGGTTGGGCGTCCAGCTCTTGATTTTGGCTCAGGTCATGTTCTCAGGGTCGTGAGATCAAGCTCCTCCTCAAGTACCAGTCTGGGCGTGGAGCCTGCTTAAGATTCTCTCTCTCCTTCTCCCTCTGCCCCTCCCCGACTCTCTTTCTTTCTCTCTCTCTCTCAAAAAAAAAAAAAAAAATTAGACATTTAAGGATTTGAAGATGTGGTAGACAGAATTATAGCCCCCAAAGATGTCCATGCCCTAACCCCCAGAATTTGTGAATGTTACCTTTCATGCCAAAAGGGACTTCGCAGATGTGATTACTTGAGGATTTTGAGATAAGATTATCCTGAATTATCTGGGTGGGCCAATGTAATTACGAGAGTATTTACAAGTCAAAGAAAAGGAGGGTCAGATTGACAGCATATGAGAAAGGCTTGTTGATTTTGGAATTGAAAGGGGTCCCCAGCCAAGGAATGCAGGCAGCCAGGGTGGACAAGGCAAGAAAATGGATTCCCCCTTAGAGACTCTAGAAAAGAATGTAGGCCTGCCAGCACTTTGATTTTAGCCCAGTGTGAATAATTTTGGATTTCTGACCGGCTGTGATAAGGTAATAGGTTTGTATTGCTTTAAACCACTAAATTTGTGGTAATTTGTTACAGCAGCAATAGGAGATTAATACAGAAGGGAAGAGACAAAATTATCATTATTTATAGATGGTATAATTACCTACAGGTAAACCCCACAGATTCAGCAAGTTCTTAGAGATAAATAGAATTTAGCAATAACGGGACACCTGGGTGGCTCAGTTGGTTAAGCGTCTGCCTTCGGCTCAGGTCATGATCCCAGGGTCCTGGGATCGAGTCCTGCATCAGGCTCCCAGCTCTGTTTGACTAGATTGACAGCAGTTTTAGAGGTATTCTGCAGACTTGGAGTATGTGATGGGGACAAGGAAAAACAATGCAATATTATTTTTAATGCCAGGGAAAACAGAAAAATGTCAAAGAAAGGACATAGCACACTATATGGCTCAGCTGTGAATAATATTACATGGTTATAACAAGATAAGAACGGAGTGCCAATTTTTTAAAAATATTTTATTTATTTATTTATTTGAGAGAGAGAGCACGTGCATGTGATGGGGGAGAGGCAGAGGGGGAGGAAGAGAATCTCAAGCCGACTGTGCTGAGCATGGAGCTGGGCACGGGGCTCATCTCACGACCCTGAGATCATGACCTGAGCTGAAACCAAGAGTTGGATGTTTAACCAACTGCACCACCCTGTTGCCCCCTGAGTGTCCATTTTTTAAAATAGTAATAAAACTATATTGGGGGGGCACCTGGGTGGCTCAGTCGTTGGGTGTCTGCCTTCGGCTCGGGTCATGGTCCCGGGGTCCTGGATCGAGCCCCACATCGGGCTCCCTGCTTCTCGGGAAGCCTGCTTCTCCCTCTCCCACTCCCCCTGCTTGTGTTCCTGCTCTCGCTGTGTCTCTCTCTGTCAAATAAATAAATAAAATCTTTAAAAAAAAACAACTATATTGGGAAGATGGAGGACGTGTATGTGAGTGTGTATCTGTATGTCTATGTCAGCTATAAAAGAGAGTAAAATGTTATTTCTATAGTAAGGGGTCAATAGATAATATCTAAAATAAGAACACATAAAAATGACAGTGTAAATATTTTGTTTAGAGATATAGAGAGACGTATCAGAAGAAAGAGCTAAGGGTACAAGTGGTGGCTTCTGGAGAGTGGGACTCGGGGTCAGGGAGGGATAGAGTGAAGGGCACCTGAACTTTATTATAAAGCTCATACTTTTATTTTACTTTAAATTTTATGGACTTTTACTACTTTAAAAAGTCAATTCTGCCAAAAATTTATCTATAAACTAAATGTAATTCCAACCACACCAAAATGCCATCAGAAGTTTTTGAGAAATTGAACAAACTTACTCTTGCTAGAATACCTAAATTAATTTTGGAAACAAAGAGCAACAAGAGGGGACTGGCTCAATCAGATTTTATGATATAAAATAAGCCACAGTCGTAAAACCAGAATGGTGATGCTACAGGAATTGAAAGATCAACCAAAGGAACAGAGTCAGCAGCTCAGAAATAGGCCCATACATCTATAGGAATTTGATATAAGATGATGACGACAGCACAGGTCAATATGGAAAGGATGAATTATTCAGTAGATGTTCTCAGGAAAACTGTCTCACTATTTGGAGAAAAATAAAGTATGATTCCTATCACCTACTACTCCGGGGAATTGAATATCTATATGTGACAGATGAAAGAACACAAAAAAAGACAGGAAACCCACTAGAAAAATGGGCAAAGGCTGTAAATAGGTAACTCACAGCTGGGGAAATGCAAATGATTCACAAGAATAAGAAGAGACGGGGGCACCTGGGTGGCTCAATTGGTTAAGCGACTGCCTTCGGCTCAGGTCATGATCCTGGAGTCCCTGGATGGAGTCCCGCATCGGGCTCCCTGCTCGGCAGGGAGTCTCCTTCTCCCTCTGACCCTCCCCCCTCTCAGGTGCTCTCTCTCTCATTCTCTCTCTCTCAAATAAAAAAAAAAAAAGAATAAGAAGAGATGTTCAAACTCCCTGGTAATCAATAAAATGCAAATTAAAACAATGAGACATCATTTTATACCTTTCAGGGGCAAAAATTAGAGACTTAGAAAACAGTAAGTAATGGGGAGAATCAGAGAAATGAACATCCTCTTGCGTCATTGTGGGAGTGCAAACTGGCAGAAATGAGGATGTCAAGGACACAGACTCATCAACCAGCAGCCCGAATCCGGATATATACTCCAGAGAGTTCTCAGGTCCATAAGAAACCACGTACAAGGATATTCGCTGCAGCTCTGTTGTGAAAATGAGGAGTTGGGGACTTCCGAGGTGTCTGTCACTGGTGAAATACTTGGGTGCATCCTGGGCTCCTCAGCAGTGGACCTATGAGCAGCACGAACAGGTTATAAAAAAAGTATTGAGCAAAGAAATAAAACAGAAAGATCCTTAGACCATTACTATTATGTAAATTAAAAACATCTGCACAAAATAGCAGTATTATTTTACAAGAACACATACACATCCAAGGGTGCATTTCAAACACATAACTGTGGGTGTTTGTGTGGGAGGGGAAGGAGAATGTAGACCAAGAATAAGGGAGGGCTAAAATATGCAGAGGGCCTTACACAGACCGTGCGCACTATGAACTGAGGAATGTGATGAACTCTACTCTCAGCATGCAAGGCATCCCTAGCCCCCAATATTTTCAGCAAAAATCTCAGTGGAATTTCTTGGGGACTTACCCGCATAATTCTAAAATTTTTCTGGAAGAATAAACAGTGAAGAAAAGATCAGAAAACTGAAAAAGAAGCGCATCTAGTGATGACTTGGCCAACCAGATAGGAGAATGTATAAATAATACAACAGTCACTATAACAGTATGTTACCGGCGCAGGGATAGATGGAAGAATCAATGTAACAGAAAATAAAGGGAAGGAAGGGACCCAAGAACTTAGCAAAAACTACTGGATGGTGAGAATGGCATTCCCATCAGTGAGGGAAATGCTGAATTTTACAACAAAATATATTTGAAAAATTGACTAATGATTTTGGGGGGGAAGTTAGAAAATATATACAGCAATAAGTAAGACCTCTGTAAGTAGATGGACTTAGGGTTTGAATGGCAGTTTTGCCACTGTTTAGCTGTGTAATTGCAGACAAGATACTTAACCTCCCTAAGCTTCATTTCTCCCATATTTAAAAACAAGGTAATAAAAGTGACTACGTGACTGTGAGTATTAAAAAAGGTAATGGGTGGGGCGCCTGGTGGCTCAGTCGGGTAAGCGTCTGCCTTTGGCTCAGGTCATGATCCCAAGGTCCTGGGATCTAATCCCGCATTGGGCTCCTTGCTCAGCGGGGAGGCTCCCTCTCCCTCTGCCCATGACCCCTTCTCGTGCTCTCTCTCTCTCTCTCTCAAACAAATAAATAAAAAAAAATTTTTAAAGGTAATGGGTGTTAAAAAATACTCTGTCTCTAAAAAAATAAGATAAAATAAAATAAGAGGAGCACCTGGGTGGCTCAGTCAGTTCAGCATCCAACTCTTAATTTCGGCTCGGGTCATGATCTCAGGGTCCTGGGGTTGAGCCCTATGTCGGGCTCTGTGCTCAACAGGGAGTCTGTTTGAGATTCTCTCTCTCTCTCCCTCTGCCTCTGTCCACCCCACCCTGCTTGCACATGCTCTCTCTCCCTCTTTCTCTAAAAAAATAAAAATAAAAAAATAAAATTTGTGTTTATCACACAAAGTGTGCCTCATAAATGTTAGCTATTATTATTTTACCACATGCAGAGTAATGTACAAAATGAAACCATAGGGGCGCCTGGGTGGCTCAGTTATTAAGTATCTACCTTCGGCTCAGGTCATGATCCCAGGGTCCTGGGATCGAGCCCCGCATTGGGCTCCCTGCTCCGCGGGAAACCTGCTTCTCCCTCTCCCACCCCCCCTGCTGGTGTTCCCTCTCTCGCTGTGTCTCTCTCTGTCAAATAAATAAATAAAATCTAAAAAAAAAAAAAAATGAAACCATAAACATTCCAGAAAGAAAATAAATGAGTGTTATTATAGTCTTAGGGAGCAGGAAGACTTTTTTTTTTTTTTAAGATTTATTTATTTTAGAGAGAGAATGGGAGAGAGAGAAAGAGTGCAGGGGGAGGGGCAGGGGGAGAGGGAGAGAGAGTTTTAAGCAGACTCCCAGCTAAACATGGAGCCTGTCTTGGGGCTCCATCTCCCGACCCTGAGATCACGACCTCTGCCAAAACCAAGAGTCAGATGCTCAACTGACTGCACCATCCAGGCGCCCCAGGAAGACTTTCTAAATAAGACCCTAATGGTAGAAAACATGAAGGAAAAGATAAGAGTTCTTTACAAAAAAAAACGAAACCCAAAACATAAAAATTTCTTTATGTCAACTCCCACCACATACAAAGTTAATATACAAATGACAAACTGGGGGAAATATTTGCAATAGATGCAATAGACAAATGGTTAATAGCCTTCTACTAACCAACGAGGAAAAGGTAGAGGGGCGCCTAGTGGCCCAGTTGGTTAAACATCCAACCCTTGATTTCAGCTCAGGTCATATCTCAGCGTCCTGAAATGGAGCCCCGCCCCAGCAGTCTCTGCACTCAGCAGTGTCTGCTTGAGATTCTTTCCGCCTCCCTCTCCCTCTGCCCTTTCCCCTGCCTGCCCACACACATGCTCTCTTTCTCTCTCTAAGATAAATAAATCTTCAAAAAAATTTTTTAAAACAAGGATAAGGTAGAAACAGCAGTAGAAAAATGCACCAAGAACATTAACAAATAAACAAACAAAAAAGATTACAAATAAATAGAGGGGGAAATGTTCAACTTCCCTAATAAAGAACGCAAATTAAAATGGAATACCATTTTTCATGTACCAAATTAGCATGATAGGTTTTTATGATAATAATATTCACTTTTTAAAAAAAGATTTATTGATTCATCTGAGAGGGAGAGAGCGCGCCTGCACGCACAAGCGGGTAGTGGGTGGAGAGGGAAAGAATCTCAAGCAGACTCCCCGCTGAGTGCAGAGCCCAACACCGGGCTCCATCCCATGACCCTGAGATCATGACCCCAGCCAAAATCCAGAGTTGGACATCCAACTAACTGAGCCACCTAGGCGCACTGATGATATTCATTTTTTACTAAGCATATTTTTGGATGCTTGTCCCATTCACCTCCTATTTACAGATTACCCTCTCCCAACTGCAGCCTTTGATCAGCAAGCCACCTGACAGAACCGGGAAATGGGAAGGACCAAAGTTGATTTGTCAAGAGACAGACACCTTATCTAAAGGGAGCCGATCCACCATCAGGTTAGCTATTCGTGGTTTTCATGGTCAAGTTGGAAAAGATGAGTTTGACCTAACATATTCCTCTCTCCGGAAATAACATAGAGGGAAGTAGTCCAAAGTAGCCAACTGAACAGAAACGCCATGAAGAATCAAGGATGGGGCAGCAAGTTTGTGGGCATGTGCAAACTAGAGTCAGGGAGAAATAAGACCCAGAGGAAGACAGTTGGGAGGGAGCTAGAAACAAGCTAAGCAGACAAATTAGGACAGAGAGATTGAGAGGGTCGTTGGTTCCAAGAATGATGAGCTCCAGTCTCCATTAGGCTCCTAGTTCATTTTTGCTTTTCTCTGATTTCTTTATCTTTACACTTACCTTCATTTTACTTGAGCTATCTATTTCCGGCAGGTTTTTTTTTCTTAAAACCCAAAGAGCTCTGACTGAAACACAACACTGGTGAGAGAAGCAAATGGTTGCCTACATACATGTGGAGGCCAATAGCAGACAATTTTAAAACAGATCCAGGGGCGCCTGCGTGGCTCAGTTGTTAAGCGTCTGCCCTCAGCTCAGGTCATGATCCCAGTGTCCTGGGATCAAGCCCCGCATCGGGCTCCCTGCTCCGCGGGAAGCCTACTTCTCTCTCTCCCACTCCCCCTGCTTGTGTTCCCTCTCTCGCTGTGTCTCTCTCTGACAAATAAATAAATAAAATCTAAAAAAAAAAAAAAAAGCAGATCCTGTCATTCCACACCTTGTCCTTGAGCCTCAGGATAAAATATGGAGCTGGATGGAACATAACATTTTTTAAAAATTGAGATATAATTGACATATAACATCGTGTAAGTTTAAGGTACACAACATACTGATTTTCTGATTTGCATACGTTTATATTGCAATGATTGCCATTATCAGCTAACACGTCTATTGTGTGTAATTATCATTTCCTCTAGTGGTGGGGACATTAAGATCTAGGCTCTTAGCTAATTTATCATTGATAATACAGTTTTGTGTATTTTACGTGTATTAGATCTCTGGGATTTATTTATCTACTAATTGCAGGTATGTACCTTTAAACAACATCTCTCCCTTTCTACTACTCCCCAGTCTGGTAATCACCATTCCATTCTGGTTTTTTTTTTTTTTTTTTTGAGGGTTTTTAATCCATTTCACAAGTAAAGGATATAATGTAGTACTTGTCTTTGTCTTATCTCACTTGGCATAATTTTTTTTTTAAGATTTATTTATTTATTTATTTATTTGTCAGAGAGAGATAGAGAGCCCGCGCAGAAGCAGGGGGAGGAGCAGCAGAGGGAGAAGCAGGCTCCCCGCTGAGCAGGGAGCCTGACTAGGGACTTGATCCCAGCACCCTGGGATCATGACCTGAGCCGAAGGCAGACACTTGACTGACTGAGCCACCCAGGCGTCCGTGGCATATGTTCTTAAGCTTTCTCCATGTTGTTGCTAGTTTCACAGGATTTCCTGTTTTCTCATGGCTCAATGGTATGTATATATACGCACCACATTTTTATCCATTCATCTATAGATGGACACTCAAGTTGTTTGCAAATCTTGGCTATTGAGAATAATGCTGCAATGAACATGGGTGTGCAGATATCTTTTTGATAACCTGATAATCTGTTTTCATTTCCTTTAGAGATATACCCAGAAGTGGGATTACTGGATTGTATGGTAGTTCTGGTTTTTTTTTTTTTCTTTTTTTTAAGTAGGCTCCATGCCCAGCGTGGAGCACAATGTGGGGCCTGAACTCACGACCCTCAGATCAAGACTTGAGCTGAGATCAAGAGCCAGACGCTTAATGGACTGAGCCACCCAGGCGCCCTGGTAGTTCTATTTTTAGTTTTTTCAAACATAACATCTTAATGAATTTTCACTACGTGTACTAAGTGCTTTAAATATATCATATCACTTTATCCTCACAACAACCTGAGATTAAAAGTTTCCTGTGGTTATACAAATATTGAATCATTATGTCGTTGTACACCTGAAACTAATATAATGTTTTATGTCAATTATACCTCGATTTTTAAAATTCCTATGCTTATTTCATAGATGAAGAAACTGAAGCACCGAGGAGCATGGGCAGGGACAGAGCTGCTCAGCCAGAGTTCTACCTGCTCGCCCACATTTCCCAGCCCCTTGCAGTTGCGTGGGGACAGGAGCGCTGGCAAAGTAAAGCCTGTGCTTGGTTCTCCAGCTCTTTTCCTTCCCTGCATGGTGCCCTGAAGGGTGGTGTCCAGAAGGGGTTAATGTACAGGGTGGTAGAACCTCCACCAACCTGGTGCTTTGAGAGCGTTTCGGAGCAGAGCCCCCTCATGTCCCCCACCACCCATATGGCGTATCACATATACACTGTGAATAAGAAATAAATCTTTGTTGTGCCACCAAGATTTTGGTCTTTTGTTTCGTTGCTTTGTTTTAACGGTAGCACAACAAGCTGGCTACTCTAACATATCCAAGTGGGTCTGCATAACTTACCCAAGGAACACACAGCTGATACATGGCAAAGCTAGAATTCAAACCCAGCTCCACCTGCATTCTGTTTTAGAAGTTGTGGTAAAATAGGGGCGCCTGGGTGGCTCAGTCAGTTAAGCGTCCGACTCTTGATTTTAGCTCAGGTTGGGCTCCACATGGGGCATGGAGCCTGGCTTAAGATTCTCTCTCTCCCTCTGCCTCTCCCCGCTTGTGTGCACGCACTCTCTATCTCTCTCTCAAAAAGAAAAAAAAAGAAGTTGTGGTAAAATACAGATAACATAAAACTTACCATTTAGACCATTTCTAAGTGGACAATTGAGTGGCATTAGGTACATTCACAGTGTTGTGTAACTATCACCACTGTCCATTTCTAGAACTTTTTCATCACTCCAAACAGAAACCATGTACCCGGTAAACAATAACTCCCCATTCCTTTCTCCCTAGGCCCCTGGTGACCTCTATTCTACTTCCTGTCTTTATCAATTTGCCCATTCTAGATACCTCATATAAGTGGAATCATACAATATTTGTCCTTTTGTGTGTAGCTAACTTCACTTAGCATGTTTTCAAGGCTCACCCATGTTGTAGCCTGTGTCAGAATTTCCTTCCTTTTCATGGTTGAATGATAGGCCATTGTACGTATATACCACATTTTGTTAATCCGTTCATCTTTTGATGGAGGACATTTGGGTTGTTTCCACCTGTTGGTTACTGTGAGTAATGCTGCTAAGTCTGTTTGTGTCCCTGCTTTCGCTTCTTTTGGGTATATACCTACAGCTGGAACTACTAGACCATATGCTAATTCTATGTTTAACTTTTTTAAAAAAGACTTATTCATTTTTATCTGAGAGAGAGAGAGAGTATGTGAGCAAGGGGAGGGGCAGAGGGAGAGAAGCAGACTCCCTGCTGAGCTCAGAGCCCCATGCAGGGCTCTATCCCATGAACCTGAGATCATGATCCGAGCTGAAACCAAGAGTCAGACGCTTGAACGATTGAGCCACCCAGGCACCCTATATTTAACTTTTTGAGAAACTGCCATACTTGTTCTTTCCTAAAAGTCAGGTTTATTAAAGAATAATTTACATTCAGTAAAATTCAATTTTTAGGCATACAATTTTATGAGTTCTTTCCAACACATGGATCACATAATTACCACCACAATCAAGATATAGAACAGTTCTACTACCCCAAAAAGACCCCTTTGTAGTTCATCCCAAACTCACACACCTCGCAACTGCTGATCTGATTTCTATCCCTATACTTTTGACTTTTCCAGAATGTCAAACAAATGGAATCACTGGAGCCTGGCTTCTTTCATTCAGCCGAGTTTTTTGGAGATTCATCTATGTCAGTGTATCAATAATTTGCTCCTTTTAATCGGTGAATAGTATTCCGTTGCATGGATATACCACTTGTGTTTATTCATTCACCGATAGATGGACATTTGGTTTGTTTTCAGGTTTGGGCAATTATGAATGCTACAGACATTTGCATACAGCTCTCTGTGTACACATGTGCTTTAATATCTCCAAATAAATACCCCAGAGTAGGATTTCTGGGTTATACGGTAATGTATGCTTAACTACTTTAAATGGCCTATCTATTTTGCAAGAAACTACCAGTTTTGCATTCCCACCAGCATGTATAAGAGTTTCAGTTGTTCAGTATCCTCTATAACATTTGGTATCATCAATTTGTTTATTTTTATTTTAGCCATTCTAATAGGTATGTGATGTGGCATTTCATTATAGTTTTCATTTTTCATATCCCTAAAGGCTAATGATGTTGAAATTTTTTCTATATGCTTACTTACCACCTTACTTGATGAAGTGTCTTTTCAAATTTTTGCCCATTTTTGAGTTGGGTTGTTTTCATATTATTGAGTACTGGAGTTCTTTATATATTCTGGATACATATCTTTTATCAGATGTGTGTTTTGCAAATATTTTCTTCCATTCTGTGTCTTGTCTTTTCGTTTTCTTTTTTTTTTTAAGATTTTATTTATTTATTTTGAGAGAGAGAGTGAGTGAGCACAAGCGAGGGGGAGGAGCAGAGACAGAGGGAGAAGCAGACTACCTGCTGAACAGGGAGCCCAACTCGGGGCTCGTTCCTAGGACCCTGAGATCATGACCTGAGTCAAAGGCAGACACTCAACCTACTGAGCCACCCAGGTGCCCCTTGTCTTTTCATTTTCTTAACAGTGTCTCCTTAAGAGCAGAAGTTTTCATTTTAATAAGCCTAATTTATCAATTTTTAAATTTTATAGTTCATGCTTTTGTTTCTTTTTTTAAAGATTTTATTTATTTATTCCAAAAAGAGAGAGAGAGTGGGGGTGGGGGAGCAGCAGGCAGAGGGAGAGGGACAAGCAGACTCTGCACCGAGCACGAAGCCCGATGTGGGGCTCAATCCCAAGACCCTGGGATCATGACCTGAGCCAAAACCAAGAGTTGGTTGCTTAACCGACTCCGAGGTGCCCCACGTTTTGTTCCTTATTTACAAAATTTTGCCTAACCTTAAATCACAAATATTTTGTCCTTTATTTTATTCCAGAAGGCTTATAGTTTTAGGTTTACATTTAGGTCTATGATTTCTTTCTTTCTTTTTTTTTAACATACAGTGTTTTTTTTTTTTTTAAAGATTTTATTTATTTATTTGACAGAGACAGAGACAGCAAGAGCAGGAACACAAGCAGGGGGAGTGGGAGAGGGAGAAGCAGGCTTCCTGCTGAGCAGGGAGCCCGACGCGGGGCTCAATTCCAGGACCCCGGGATCATGACCTGAGCCAAAGGCAGCCACTTAACGACTGAGCCACCCAGGCGCCCCTACAGTGTTTTTTTTTTTTTTAAAGGATTTTATTTATTTGAGAGAGAGAGTGTGTGTGCATGAGTGGGGATGGGGGTAGAGGAGCAGAGGGAGAAGCAGACTCTCCATTGAGCATGGAGCCGGATGCGGGGCTCGATCCCCTGGGATCATGACCTGAGCTGGAGGCAGATGCTTAACCTACTGAGCCACCCAGCTGCCCCTGTCTATGATTTATTTCAAGTTCATTTTTTATATGGTACAAGATATGTATTAAGGTTCTTTTTTTTTTTTTTTTTTGGCATATTGATGTCCAATTGTTCCAGCACCATTTGTTGAAACCAACCTATTCTTTCCTTTTTTAAGATCTTATTTATTTATTTGTCTGAAAGAGAGACACAGAGAGAAAGAGAGAGAGAGAACACAAGCGGGGGAGCGGAAGGCAGAGGGAGAAGCAGACTCCCCACTGAGCAGGGAGCCCTACAATGCAGGGCTCCATCCCAGGATGCTGGGATCATGACCTGAGCCAAAGGCAGACGCTTAACTGACTGAGCCACCCAGGCGTCAGAAACCAACCTATTCTTAACTTTCATATTATATTGTATATAAAAGCTCTTTTACTCATTTGTACTAAAGTCAAGTGAGGCTTGGGGATATACAGGTGAAACACTTGTACTATTCTTTATAGTTCATGAAGTACTTCTGATTATATAAGCTCATTTGGACCCACAAAGAACCCTATGAGGTAGGAATAACAATATTGTTCCTCCTATTTACAGGGAAGAGACCCAGAGGAGCTGAGTGTTTGGCCAAGATGACAAAGCTTTTGGTGCTATGTTCAATACATTATTGACAATCTATAAACATTGAGCTGCCTTTCCCAAGATGTAAGATATTCCCATAGATCTGCCTCTTACTCAGGAGCACTGGAAGCAAAAGTCAATGCTCACTGCTTAATTTTGAGTTTATCAGTCCTTGAAAACTGGAAAGGCTAAGAGATTTGGTATAAAGATGGTCATTTAAATTACCCATAAGAAGGGGTGACATATCTCAACCCTGCTATGTGAACTAGTCATAGTCATGCAAACTTTATTCTGTAAAGATGCAATCAGAAATCTTTTCTTTAGAATGAACTGGTCATAGTCATGCAAACTTTATCCTGTAAAGATGCAATCAGAAATCTTTTCTTTAGAATATTACTGAGCTTCAGCAAGAAAAAAATCAGTAACCAAATAGTCCAAATATCAAAGCAACAAACTGATTTGGTTTATGATTTTGGTCATTTCTTCAGGCAACTAGACATCCCCCTTTCTTTGGGAAGCACAGTCATATGTCACATCATTGGCATGGGCTCTTGGGAGCCATTTTGCTACCACCTGACTCTGCCTCCCGGCCATGACTCTTTGTACTAGAGGTGGACACATCACTCAGGGTGATGATTAGATTTTTCTTTGGGGGAATTTAGGATTAAACTGAGAAATGGATCATCAGTCTGCAGTTGGCTGGAATTTTAACCTATGAACTGGGAGGTACCCAACAGCCATATTCTGCTTATCAGGTGAATCGGAAGAGAAATAAAAGCAGATACGCAGAGAGAGAAAGAATGAAGTAGCGAGGGAGAAGTAGGGATTCAAGATTGCTTTATATTTCTGGTTTTGAACCATTTCAATGGCTTCCCTGCACACCAGTCCTTTGGAGCTGTGAAAGCACCTCTCCATCCTTTAAAAGTTGCCCCTTTTTTCTTAAGCTACTTATAACCAAAGAGTCCTAACTAGCACAATAGAGGTAAATTGAATTATCATGGAGTAGAAAGACATGACCTTGAAGTGGTTTATGGGGATTTAAAAATATAGCTGACTTCTGGGGCTATGGGTGCTGTAACTGGGAGAGAACATTTCCTCCCCTTATATTCTAAAATAAACTGCATGAAAGGTTTGGGCCAACTCAGTGAACATCAGCTTGTACAGTGAGACAATGGAGAGTATTATCCAGGTTGAACTATCATCTCTTTCCAACTGGAAAGGAGCAGGGAGGAGGAGCAAGAAAAAAAGTAAGGTGGGAGGGAAGCCAGCAGAGGAAGGAAAGAAAAGTCTGACATAATGTAGTGCCCAGAAAATTTTTATGCATTTACATTTGGAGACCCCTTTACCTTGGGATGAAAAATGCTGATCAACTGCCAAGTATTATTTTGTAAATTAGATGCTCTCTGTGAAATTAGCCTTCTGACACATTTCTAGCCATTTTTCTGAAGCAGCCTCTGTGAAATCCTGACTCTTTCTTTACAAGCAGAATTAAATACTGTGGCCTCCTCGTGTTCTCCTTCTTGCCCACAGTCTTAGGTTTTTTGGGTTTTTTTGTTGTTTTTTTTGCCATGTTCCTGCCTTTGCCATTAACTCCGATGAACAAAATGAATGATGCAAAGAAGCGGGTGGGACAATGGGGCTGATTCATGGTTTGGGAAAACAGTGAATTGTCACAGAGCAAACACTGGCCCTCCTTTTTGCTGGGGACATTGCAATGTTTGGCTGAAAGCATCTTGTTTGAATTCTTCCAACCAGTGGATAAGCATCTAAATGACAGGCGCAATATGGGGTTCCCAGGGTTCCCAGAGTCCCCAGGGGCACTTAAAACAATTCTGAGATACCCTGGCAAAGCTTGTGATCTTTGTAAACAAACAGAGAGTTATTCAAATAGCCCTTAATTTCATTAAGAAGTCTCATTGTAAGGTCCCAGAATGAATATTATTTTTATGTCAGGATTATTTCTGAGTTTTATATTTGCATCCACTCCTGGTAACTTAACTGGGATGTCAGGTGCTAAGATTACATTTGGATTGATGTACATTTGGATTGATTGGATTTGGCTTGGACTTTACAAATAATTTACCTTCAGACAGACTAAATTTGACCAAAATTAATTTGATGGGTAATTTAAAAGTATCCATATATATTTATATTGGTATCATACTGATATGCTGTTTTGTGATATTCATTGAGCTGTCTAATATAAAAATATGAAATTGTCAACAAACTTTAATCTACAATATAACTACTAATGGATGCGTTGTGTGCAACTGTATGAATGAACCATTATTTATTTAACTAGTCCCTTGTCAGACATTTAGGTAGTTTTCAATTTTTCATAGCTGTAAAACAAGCTTCGGTAAAAATTACTGTAGCTAAGTCTTTGCATCTTTCCTTATTTCCCTTGGAAAGAAATCTTGGATTTTGATTGCTCCATCAGAAGTGATGCATATTTTACTGTTTTTGACTCATACTGAAAAATTCCTTCCAGAGTACAATGTATTGTATACATCCTCCGGGTATGAGAGTGTTTTCCTTCACACACATCCAGCTCTCCAGTCTAAACTTTACTTAGTTAAGGGGCACCTGGCTGGCTCAGTTGGAAGAGCATGCGACTCTTGACCTCGGGAGTTGTGAATTCCAGTCCCATGTTAGGTGTAGTGATTACTTAAATAAATAAAACTTAAAAAAAATTTTTTTAGGGGCTCCTAGGTGGCTCAGTCGGTTAGGCATCTGGGTTAGGTTAGGATCCCAGGGTCCTGGGATCAAGCCATGTATCTGGCTCCTTGCTCAGTGGGAGCCTGCTTCTCCCTCTACCTGCCGCTCCCCTTGCTTGTGCTCATGGTCTTTCTCTCTCTCTCAAATAAATAAGTAAAAAATCTTAAAAAAAAAATTTTTTTTAAACCCCAAGGTTTACTTAGTTAATTTTGTTGTTTTTTTCCAGGTAAGTGATCATATAATCTACAAATAATGACTTTTTTTTTTTTTTTAAACAAAGCCTGATTGCTACATACAGCACCTCATTTGGATATGTCTGGAGTCTTTCTCCTACATTTTCCTACAAATGGACCTTGAGAGCTTGTTTGGAGGTTCTAGCAGAGGAGTGCAGCTACTCCTATACCCCAGACCGAAGAACGGGGAAGGTCAACTTCTTCAACCAAGCCCACAGCTTCGGGAGAGACGCACATGGTGCAGTGAGGGACAAAGGAGACACCCTTCTAGCCAGCCAGATCAACTAAATCAAGCCTGGCGATCAATGGGGTGACAGCTGTCTCAGCCAGATCACCCTCACATCCATGACTTTTTTTCTTTTATTGACCAGATGGGCAAAAGTTGCAAGATTTCATAATTTATCTTTGTTGGTGAGAATATGCATAGATGGATGCTCTCAAACCCTATAAGCTGGTACGTATTTTTGAAGGATAATTTGAGAATATCTGTGAAAAATCTTAAATTGCATATCTTTTGACCTGGCAATTTCAATTCTAAAAGACTTTCACAAGTGAACTTAGATGTATGTATAAAGGGATTCATTGAAGCACTTTTTTAATAGTAAAAAAATTAAAACCACTTAAAATTCATCAGTAGGGGCGCCTGGGTGGCTCAGTTGGTTGGGCGACTGCCTTCGGCTCAGGTCATGATCCTGGAGTCCTAGGATCGAGTCCCGCATCGGGCTCCCTGCTCAGCAGGGAGTCCGCTCCTCCCTCTCATTCTCTCTCTCGCAAATAAATACAATCTTAAAAAAAAAAAAAAAAATTAAAAAAAAAATAAAATTCATCAGTAGGATACAGTTAGGTAAATTATGGTACATTTATACTATGAAATACTGTGCAGCCATTGAAAAGAAGAAGGTAGATTGCTAGTAGCAACCCAGAACTCAGTCCATGCTATTTTGCTAAGTGTAGAAAATATGTTGTAGGATAATAATATACTATGATCCCAATTTTATTTTTTAAAATCCATGTATACGATAAAATCCATGTATAGGGGCGCCTGGGTGGTTCAGTCAGTTACACGTCCAGCTCTTGTCTTCAGCTCAGGGCACGATCTCAGGGTCCTGGGATCAAGCCCCGCATTCGGCTCCCTGCTCAGTGGGGAGTCTGCTTCTCCTTCTCCCTCTGCCTCTGCCGCTTCTCCTGCTTGTGCTCTCTCTGTCAAATAAATAAATAAAATCTTTAAAAAAAAGAGAGAGAGAAGATACCCTTGCCTTGTTCCTGACTTCAGTGGTAATGTGTTTAATATTTTGCAATTAATATTGGCTGTTGGTTTCTGACATTCTTTATCATGCTAAGGAAGTACCCTGTTATTCAAGTAGGAGATTTCATCGGGTTAGTTTGTTGAATTTTTTTTTTTTTAAAGATTTTATTTATTTATTTATAGGACAGAGAGAGACACAGCGAGAGAGGGAACACAAGCAGGGGGAGTGGCAGAGGGAGAAGCAGGTTTCCCACCAAGCAGGGAGCCCGATGTGGGGCTCGATCCCAGGACCCTGGGATCATGACCTGAGCTGAAGGCAGACGCTTAACGCCTGAGCCACCCAGGCGCCCCTGTTGAATTTTATTAAAGGCTTTTTTGTTCATCCATTGGCGTTATCAAATAGGTTTTCTCCTTAGTTAAAATGGTATTATGAATTATATTAATACATTTTCAAAGGTCAAAAAATCCTATAGTTCCTAGAATAAATCATTCTTGGTCATAGTGTTATTATTTTAATGTACTTAAAAAATTTTACATGCTAATATTTTTATTGTGGTAAAAAAACACGTAACATAACCATTTTCAAGTATATAGTTCAGAAGTGTTAAGTACATTTGTGTTGTTCTGAAATAGATCCCCAGAATTTTTTCATTTTGCAAAACTGATATACCCATTAAAGACCTATTCTCCTTTTCTCCTTCTCCCCAGTTCCTGGTAACCGTCATTTTACTTTCTGTTTTTATAAATGTGGCTACTTTAGATAGCTCATATAAGTGGAATCATACAGTATTTGTGTTCTTGTGATTGGTTTATTTTACTTAGCACAATGTTTTCAAGTTTCATCCGTGTTGTAGTACGTGACAGGATTTCCTTCCTTTTTTAAGCCTGAATAATATGTCATTGTATGTATATATTACATTCTCTTTATTCATCCAACCATCCATGGACATTTGGGTTGCTTCCACCTCTTGGCTATTGTGAGTAGTGCTGCTATGAACATAGCAAATATCTCTTCAAGACGATGCTTTCAATTCTTTCAGATACCCAAAGTAGGATTACTGGATCACATAGAAGGTCTGTTTTCAATCTTTTTTTAAAAGATTTTATTTATTGGGGCACCTGGGTGGCTCAGTCAGTTAAACGTCTGCCTTTGGCTCAGATCATGATCCCCAAGTCCCAGGATCGAGCCCCGCATTGGGCTCCCTGCTCAGCGGGGAGTCTGCTTCTCCCTCTGCCTCTCACTCCACTTTCATGCTCTCTCTCTCTTTCTCAAGAAGAGAGAGGACGAGTTAGGGGAGGAGCAAAGGCAGAGGGAGAGGGAGAAGCATACTCCCGTGCTGAGCAGGGAGCCCGGCCGGGGCTCAATCCCAGGACCCTGAGATCATGACCCCAGCGGAGGGCAAGCACTTAACCAGCTGAGCCACCCACGCGCTCCTATTTTTAATTTCTTAAAGAGCCACCTCACTGTTTTCCACAGTGGTTGCACCATTTTACAACCCCTCACCAATAGGGTGTAAGCGTTCCAGTTTCCAATTTCTCTACATTCTTGACAACACTTATTATTTTTTATTTTTTTATATCAGCCATCCTAATAGATATGAGATGATATCTCATTCTGGTTTTGATTTGCATTTCTCTGATGTAGTTACGTTGACTATCTTTTCATATGCTTCTTTATTATTTTTGCAGAAATAGAAAAACCCATTTTAAAATTCATGTGGCATCTTAAGGGACCCCAAGTTGCCAAAAAAGAAGAGCAAAGTTAGAGGACTTGCATTTCATAATGTCAAAACTTAATACAAAGCTGCAGTAATCAAAACCCTGTGAAACTGGCATAAGGACAGACACATGGATCAGTGAAACAGAAGAAAGAACCCAGAAATAAACTTTTGCATGTATGGTCAGTTACTCTTCAGTGTGGGTGCCAAGATCCTGCAATGTGGAAAGAACATTTGTCTTTTCAACAAATGGTGCTGGGAAAACTGGATATCCATGTACAAAAGAATTGAATTGGACCCTTACCTTACAGTATATATAAAAATCAACTCAAAGTAGATCAAAGACCACTTTGGATTGAACTTTGGCAATTATAAATTCAATATCCTTAATAGGGTTATTTGAATTGTTTATTTCACATCGGGTGAATTGGAATAGTTTCAGCTTTTAGAGGAACTGGTCCATTTCATCTAAGCTGTCAAATTTCTGTGTGTAGAGTCTTTCATAATATTCCCTTATTATCTCTTTGATATCTGCAGAGTCTGTAATTATATCCCCTTTTTCATCCCTGCTATTGGTAAATTGTGTCTTCTCACTTTGTTATAATTTTAAAACTTCCAAGAATGTACTTACAGGCCCAGATGGAAATCAAACATTTAAAGAAAAATTAAGGGGTGCCTGGGTGGCTCAGTCGTTAAGTGTCTGCCTTCGGCTCAGGTCATGATCCCAGGGTCCTGGGATCAAGCCCTGCATCAGGCTCCCTGCTCAGCAGGGAGTCTGCTTCTCTCTCTCCCACTCCCCCTGCTTATGTTGCCTCTCTCACGTTCTCTCTCTCTGTCAAATAAATAAAATAAAATCTTGGGGCGCCTGGGTGGCTCAGTTGGTTAAGCGACTGCCTTCGGCTCAGGTCATGATCCTGGAGTCCCTGGATCGAGTCCCACATCGGGCTCCCTGCTCGGCAGGGAGTCTGCTTCTCCCTCTGACCCTCCCCCCTCTCATGTGTTCTCTCTCATTCTCTCTCTCTCAAATAAATAAATAAAATCTTTAAAAAAAAAAAAATAAATAAATAAAATAAAATAAAATCTTAAAAAAAAAAAGAAAAATTTACAGCAATCCTACATAATCCCTTCCAGGAAATAGAAGAGGAGGGAACACTTCCCTCCTGGTGTTATCCTGGTCCCTGAACCAGAAAAGACAGTATAAAAAAAATAATAAAACTATAGACCAATATCCCTCATGAATACATACACAAAAATCTTTAACAAAATATTACCCAATAGATTTCAGGAACATATAAAAATAATTACACATCATGACCAAGTGGGCTTTATTCCAGGGCTGCAAGGCTATCTCAATATGAGAAATTAATGTGATCTGCTTTATTAACAGGTTAAAGAAGAAACAATCACATGATCATAACAATTGCTGCAGAAAAATCATCTGGAAAAAGTCCAATACTCTCTCATGATAAAAACTCACAAAAACAGGAGTAGAGGAGAACTTCCTCAATTTGATAAAGAACATCTGCAGAAATCTTGAATGCTTTCCTCCAAAGACTGGGAACAAGTCAAGGATATCTGCTCTTATCACTCTTAATCAACATAGTTCTGTAAATGCAATAGGCACAAAAAAGAAATAGAAGGCATATAATCATAAAGGAAGAAATAAATATGTCCCTGTTTCATATAACATAATTGTCTGCATGGAAAATCCCAAGGAGGGATGCCTGGGTGGCTCAGTGGGTTAAGCGTCTGCCTTCATCTCAGCTCATGATCCCGGGGTCCTGGGATTGAACCCTGCGTCAGGCTGCCTGCTCAGTGGGGAGGCTGCTTCTCCCTCTCTTCTCTGCCTCTCCCCCTGCTTGTGCTCTCTCTCTCTCTCTAACTCAAATAAATAAATAAAAATCTTTAAAAAATAAAATTAAAAAGAAGAAAATCCCAAAGAATCTCCAAAGAAAACATCCAAACTGATCAGGGACTTTAGCGAAGTTTGAAGATAAAAGATAAGCATACAGAAGTCAGTTGCATTTATGTATACTAGCAATGAACAGTAGTCACCCAAATTAAAAATACAATGCATTTATAATCACTCAAAAAATGTGACTTATTTAGGTGTAAATCTAACAAAATGTGTACAGGACTTATATACTGAAAAATACAAACTGCTGTTGGAAAAAGCACATAAAGAAAAGGAGAGACATATGGTGTTCATGAACTGGAAGACTCAACATAGTAAAGATGTCAATTCTCTCCAAATTTATATACAGGTTTAATGAAATTACTATTAAAATCCCATCTAACTTTTTTTTGTAGATACAGACAAGATTTTTTCTACAATTTATATGGAGAGACAAAGGAACTAGAAGAGCTAAAACAATCTTGAAAAGGTAGAATAAAGTAGGAGGAATCACTTGTGTCAATGTTAAATTTTATCACATGGCTGTAGTAATCAAGACTGTGTAGTATTGATGGACGAGTGAAGAGGTAGACACATAGATCAATGGGACAGAATAAAAAATCAAGAAATAGACCCACACAAATAAGCCTAACTGATTTTTGACAAAGGCATAAGAAACAATTCAGTAGAGGAAAGATAGTCTTTTCAATAAATGGGGCTGGAGCAATTGGACATCCATAGTCCAAAAAAAAAAAAAAAAAAAAGAGCATCACCCTAATTTTCACACCTTATATAAAAAATAACTTGAAATGGATCATAGACGTAAATATAAAACTATAGTAACTACAGAAAAAAAAAACATAAGAGAAAATATTTACAATGTATGGCTAGGCAGAGGTCTTAAGCTTGACACCAGATGACACAGTTTATAAAAGGGAAAATTAATAAACTAGACTTCATCGAAATTAAAATCTTGCTCTGTGAAAGACCCTGTTAAGAGCATGAAAAGTCAAGCTACCAACTCTGAGAAAGTGTTTGCAAACCACATATCCAAAAAAGGGCTAGTATCTAGAATATATAAAGAAGTCTTAAATTTAACAGTAAAAAACAAACCAATTAGAAACTGAGCCAAAGACATGAAGAACCAGTTTACTGAAGAGGACATACAGATGGCAAATAAGCACAAGAAAAGATGTTCAGCATCATCAGCCATCAGGTAATTGCAAATTAAAATCACAGCGAGGCGCGCCTGGGTGGCTCAGTGTTGGGCGTATTCCTTCTGCTCAGGTCATGATCCTGGGGTCCTGGGATCGAGCCCTGTGTCTGGCTCCCTGCTCAGTGGGAAGCCTGCTTCTCCCTTTCCTGCTCCCCCTCCCCCTGCTTATGTTCCCTCTCTCGCTGTGTCTCTCTCTGTCAGAGAGAGAGGGAACATAAGCAGGGGGAATGGGAGAGGGAGAAGCAGGCTCCCCGCCGAACAAGGAGCCCGATGCGGAGCTCAATCTCATGACCTGAGCCGAAGGCAGACGCTTAACGACTGAGCTACCCAGGAGCCCCAATAAATAAAATCTTAATAAAATAAAATAAAATCACAGTGAGATATCACTACAAATTTATAAAAAATGGCCAAAATAAAAACTAGTGACAACACCAAATGCTGGCAAGAATTTGAAGAAACTGGATTACTCATATATTACCAGTGGGAATGTAAAATAGTAGAGCCACTCTGGAAAATAGTCTGGCAGGTTTGTTTTTTTTTTTAAACTAAACATGCAACTATCTTGTGATCCAGCAATTGCAGTCCTGGACATTTATCCCAGAGAAATGAAAACTTAATGAAAATTAAGAGAACTGAAAATGTTCACACAAAAACATTTACACAAATTTCAGAGCTGCTTAACTCATAATGGCACCAAACTGGAAACAACCAGATGCTCTTTAACAAGTGAGTTGTTAAACTGTGTTACATCCATACTGTGGAGTAACACTCAGCAATAAAAAGGAATGAACTGGTGAATATGCACAGCAGTCTAGATCAAGCTCAGAGAATTATGCTGAGTGAAACAAAAGCCAATCTCACAAAAACTGGCTTACATACTGTTTTATTCCATTTATAAAACATTCTTAAGTTAATAAAATTCTAGAAATAAAGAATGGATTAGTGGTTGTCAGGGGTTACGAAATGGGTAGGGTGAGAGGGAACTAGGTTTGGCTGTAAAAGGGCAACAGGAGGGATCCTTCTACAGATGGCAATGTTCTGTATCTTGATTGTACCAATATCAATATAGGACTTGTGATATTGCATTATAGTTTTGCAAGATGTTATTACCGTTGAGGTAGGATCTAAGGGATCTCTATTATTTTTTACAAATGTGTGTCCACCCATAATTATCTTAAAATAAAAAGTTTTTTTTTTAAGATTTTATTTATTTGGGACCTGGGTGGTTCAGTCAGTTAAGCATCCGCTCAGGTCATGATCCCAGCGTCCTGGGATCAAGTCCTGCATTGGGGTCCTTGCTCAGCGAGAAGCCTGCTTTTCCCTCTGCCTCTCACTTCCCCTGCTTGTGCTCTCTCTCTCTCTGACAAATAAAGAAATAAAAATTTTTTAAAGATTTTAATTTCTTTATTTGAGAGAGAGCGATTGAGAGAGAGCGAGAGAGAGCACAGGGCGGAGGGGGGGGTTGGGCACAGGGAGAGGGAGAAGCAGACTCCCCACTGAACAGGAAGCCCGTCGTGGGATTCAATCCCAGGATCCTGGGATTGATCATGACCTAAGCCGAAGGCAGACACTTAACAAACTGAACCACCCAGGAGCCCCTCCAAATACAAAGTTTAATTAAAAATATAAAAATATAAAGAACTGTCCCATCCAAAATGCCAATAGTGGCCCTGTGAGAGACAGTAATACAAAAAAAAAAAGATAAAACAAACTCCAATTCACAAGGAAGAAATTTGGAACAAAATTTTTCATGCTTTTATTTTGTATATATTTTAAGATTTTATTTTTAAGTTATCTCTGTACCCAATGTGGGGCTCAAACTTACAACTCCAAGATCAAGAATGACATGCTTGGGGTGCCTGGGTGGCTCAGTCGTTGAGCGTCTGCCTTCGGTTCAGGTCATGATCCCAGGGTCCTGGGATCGAGCCCCGCATCGGGCTCCCTGCTCAGCGGGAAGCCTGCTTCTCCCTCTCCCACTCCCCCTGCTTGTGTTCCCTCTCTCGCTGTGTCTCTCTCTGTCAAATAAATAAATAAAATCTTTAAAAAAGAAAGAATGGCATGCTCTATCGACTGAGCCAGCCAGGTGCCCCAAAATATTACATGCTTTTAAATATAGATGTGTCAAAAGTGATTATAAGGAAAAGAGTATTTCTTTGTTTATGTAAGTACTGTACACTAGAGTACAGGAAGAAATAATAAATTCTGGATATGCAGCCATATCTACTTACTTTTAAAAAAGGATTGAGTTAGTGTATTAATTTTTTTTAAGATGTTTATTTTTTTTTATATGTGGACATTCTGTATAATATTTTGTTTGAAAAAATAAGCTTTGGAGAAAAAGAAAGTACAAAGCCATGATTTAGGGTATGTCTTGATATAACTTAGCATTAGTGGTTTGTCTGGACCATCATTTGGAGACCCAAAATTCAGTCCTTCCTTTCTCCGTACAGTCAATAGGGGACGGAGAGACCATAGAAATAGCAACTGAGAGAGAAAAAGCGTACCCTCCAAGGGAGTCAGGAAAGTTCTCTTTGGAAGATGAAGGCTACTGGTTTATGGTCTTACACAAAGACAATGTAAGCAGCTCCACAGCCAGCAGGACAGTCTAGCTATCAAGATATTCAAAACCATCCAGTCCAGATTATCTTTCCAGTCTTACAGCCCGTATATTTCTCCCTTCTTCCCTCTCTAGTCCTCCATCTACCTTCCACCCCTCTCTCACATACACAAACATTCCTTTTCAGCTACACTGGAGCCATTTCTTGTTTCCAGAACTTGCCTTCTACATTTATAACTCCATATCTTTGCTCAAGCCATTCTTTCCACCTAGATTCCTTTCCCCCAGATTGGTATTGTCCAGTACGGTACCACATGGGATATTAAGAACTTGAAATGTGGCTAGTGTGGATTGAGATATGCTATAGATACAAAATAAACACCAGATTTCAAAGAGTATGAAAAAAGATAAAACTAATTCCATCTCTTTTTACTTTTGAAAATGTAACTACCACAAAATTTAAAATTACATGTATGGTTTGTATTATATGTCTATCAGACAGTGCTGCCCTAGATCCAGAAGTTTTGACCCTTATATATTGACCTTAAGGATATGATACCTCAGCATTTGCAAATCTAAGTGCTTTAATGCTTTAATCATAATTATACCAACTTCAGTGAATTTTTAGGGAAAATGAATTTATCAGAACAATCTCTAACCAATTCAATTACTCAATCAATCCTCTATTTAGCAGAGTTAAACCACTTCTGATTTTTCTATTTTCATTTTGATTTTAATGAAATTATTTTCATTGGCATCAGTTCCTTCTTCTAATAATTTTTTAAAGGAAATTTGACTTATCAGGGTTTCTTATACTTTCTTTTTTAATGTTTTTTTCTTTTTTTTGTGTTTTCTTTTTTTTTTTTTTAAAGATTTTATTTATTTATTTGAGAGAGAGAATGAGAGACAGCACAAGAGGGAAGAGGGTCAGAGGGAGAAGCAGACCCCCCGCTGAGCAGGGAGCCCGATGCGGGACTCGATCCCGGGACTCCAGGATCATGACCTGAGCTGAAGGCAGTCGCTTAACCAACTGAGCCACCCAGGCGCCCTTTTTTGTGTTTTCTATTACTGTGAGTATCCTTTTGTGGTCATGATTTTGATCACATGCAATTTTCCTGGGTCAAATTTTACAGGTAAAAAATTAACTGTGTGCCATTTTATTTTTTTAAAGATTTATTTATTTATTTATTTATTTATTTATTTGAGAGAGAGAGACAGAGTGCACGAGCACGCAAGTGCTAGCATGAGCAGGGGAGGGACAGAGGGAGAGGGAGAGAGAGAATCACCAGCAGACTCCCCACTGAGCATGGAGCCTGACTCAGGGCTTGATCTCAAGACCCTAAAATCATGATCCTGAGATCATGACCTGAGCCAAAACCAAGAATCTGCCACTCAACTGACTGAGTCGCCCAGGTTTCCCTACTGTGTGCTATTTTAGCCCTTGCCACTTACATGCTGTGCAAATCATTTCTACTAGTAATATTCATTTTAATTGGATAAAAGACCAATTGTTTGTATTAATTTTTAAATTTATGCTTGAAAAGTTGTGGGCAGATCTCAGGTAATCTAGGATAGTTCTTTTGCCCAAGATTGCTTAACTATATTGCTTGTCCAATTTCTCTATAACTTCTGATCACTCCATGCCTTTGGTGAGGCAAAGATCAAAGGACAGGGTCAGAATATCCTTAGGAATTATTGTTATTCTTTTAAGTGTAATAATGGTATCATGATTATGTTTTATAAAAGTTTTTTTTTTCTTTTAGACATACTAAACTATTAATGAGTGAAATAATGTGATATCTAGAATGTGCTTCAAAATAATATGGTGGGGTGCCTGGCTGGCTTAGTTGGTAGAGTGTCCAACTCTTGACCTCAGGATCATGAGTTCAGGCCCCAAACTGGGCATAGAGCTTGCTTAATAAAAATAATAATAATATGGAAAGGGAAATGAATGGGAGTATATATGAAATAGGGTTAGCCATGAGTTTATAATTGTCAAACCTGGTGATGGGCATATGAGGGTTCATTATATCATTCTGTCTACTTTTGTATACATTCGAAATTTTACATATTAAAAAGGTAAAATAATAACATAATTATTTTTTTAAAGATTCATTTTTCTGACAGAGAGCGCAGGTGGGAGAGGCAGAAGGAGAGGGAGAGAGAGTCTTTTCTTTTTTTAAGCAGACTCCTTGCTGAGCTCGGAGCCCCACGCATGGCTCCATCTCATGACCCTGAGATCACGACCCTGAGATCATGACCTGAGCTGAAACCAAGAGTCTGACGCTTAACCAACTGAGCCACCCAGGCATCCCAATAACATAATTATTTTTTAAGTCCTTAAGATCAAAAGGCAGGGTCAAAATGTGTTTGGTTTTTGTCTTTATCTTTATTCACAGCTATAAAAATGAAATCCAGGGGTGCCTGTGTGGCTTAGTCCATTGAGCGTCAGACTCTTGATTTCGGCTCAGGTTATGGTCTCAGGGTTGTGAGATCGAGCCCAGCATTGGCTCCGTGCTGTGTGGAGCCTGCTTAAGATTCTCTTTCTCCCTCTGCCCCTCCCCTAAATCATGTTCTTGCATGCTGTCTCTCTCAAAAAAGAAAAATAAGTAAATGATAATTTAAAAAATGAAATCCCAATTCTCTACTATGTTCTCAAGGCCCTGTACTGATTCTTACTTGTTTTTCTGATCTTGTCTCCTACTTTTTTCCTTTGCTGGGCTATTCAGAGAATAAAATGTGACTGGTGTCCCCTGGACCAGTGTAGTCAAGAAGGCTCCTTTCTCACCATCATTTCATTCTATCTGCCAGGACCTTCTTTCATTTCCTGGGACACAGCAAGCATTTTCTTGTCTCAGGGTCTTTGCACATGTTCCTTAATCTGGAATCCCTTGGCTACTCCAGTCTTAGTTTAAATGTCATTCATTCCTCAGAAATGTTTTCTCTTATTACCCTCATTAGTGTAGTCTGTCATATTTTTTCACCTCGATACTGTTTATTGCCATCATAGCTTTGTCACCTTTTTTTCTGTGTCTTCTACCAGAATACAAACTCCATGACCTCAGGGATTCTATTTGTTCTGTTCATTGTGTCTGGTACATAGAAGGCACTCAATAGATATTTGTTGAATAAATGAATTAAAATTCTAGCCATTTTTTAAGGTCTGCTTTAAATCACCTCCTTCATAAAGCCTTCTTTGAGTCCTCTCAGTGAGAATCTTTTACTCTACTAGGTGTACACACAGACATAAAAGGGAAGAAAGCTTGTTTTACTTTCTTCATGGTCTATGGTGGTGACATCTAGAATGAATTTGATATGTCCTTTTGTATGTTAGCATTTTAGAAATTATTTTCTATACATATTTTAAAAGTTTTCAGATTACCAAGTGTAACTTCTAAACATTTTTTCTATGTCCAGGTTGAGAATTTCCCCTCTTTTAATAGTCTTTGTTTCTACGGCTTCCCAATGTTCATGACACATGAGGATGTCATGATGCTGAGATGAAGAATGACTAGTTTAGTTGGACTTGCCCTCACTGACATATCCATGCTTTGGAGAAATGCAGGTACACAAATTAATTAGCTAAAATCTCCTACAGTGAGTCTCTTGACATTTGGGTCATGGTTTTTTGATGGGACTTTGATTCACATAAATTGTATACCTGAATCTTCTCACCATTTGCTAATTGTTTTCTATCAAATATGAACACACAACAATGTGTCTTTTCCTATAAACAGAGGACAGTTTGATTCTCAAAGTTTTAACATTTATGCTCATTGTTATAACTGAAACTAATATAACACTGTATGTTAACTATTTTGGAATTAAAAAGTAATAATAAAAGTAATAATTTAAAAAAAGAAAAAAACATTTGTTCTCATTGTAAACAGATTTTAGAAGACATTTTGTCCTCTCCCCAATAGTATTTTTGGAGTGTTTCTTCCAGTTAACTTATTTGCAGAATTGTTTAAACTAACACTAATTCTACTGCAGCAATTGAAACAAATGTTTCCATTTTGAAAATGTCTGCTGGAAAAATAAAGATCTGCAATTCAAATGAGTGGGGAGATTGTTAAATTGTGGTAAGTAAAATGGATGTTTATACTTAATCTTTTCTCAAGAAACATCATCCAAAATATTCATTATTAAATGTTTCCTGGATGGATGTAGTAGGTTCTATGTAAGTCCTTATGAATTATGATGGATGGCATAGATGTCCTAATTCTCCATTCTCAAAAGACAAGTGTTTATTAAGATGGATCTATCATTTTAGCAACTGAAAAGAAAGTGCACAGAACCATAACACATCACTCCACATCAAGTTAAGCATATAACAGTTTTATTTCCGTTTGGAAAAATTATAATCCAAGGAAAGTTTTTATACATTCCTCCCAAGGGAGTTTGTATTTTAAAGGAGTGCTACAGAAATAAAACCTGATCTCAGTTTAGTGTATAATTACATAAAAACAGATTTTAAAGATTCTAAATACATGAGTCTATGAGCTCAAGGTTTACAGCAGTCAGTACTACCTACTTGTCTTAAATCAGTGTTTATCAGTGTGATTCTGATTTCTTTCTGGGCAATTCTGTTGGCTTTTGGAACATTCATTTTAAAAATAACTGATTTAGGGGCGCCTGGGTGGCTCAGTCGTTAAGCGTCTGCCTTCGGCTCAGGTCATGATCCCAGGGTCCTGGGATCGAGCCCCGCATCGGGCTCCTTGCTCTGCGGGAAGCCTGCTTCTCCCTCTCCCACTCCCCCTGCTTGTGTTCCCTCTCTCTGTCAAATAAATAAAATCTTTAAAAAAAAAAAAAAATAACTGATTTACTCAGCTATTAAATACTAAGTAGTGTGATATCACACAATAATAAATATTTTAAAAAGGTAAAAATGAACCAAAGGTGGATTCTTAGAACAAGAGAGGTTAATTTATTTCATGTTTACTGACTGTTACCGGACACAGCACAGACCAAACCTCTGTGCCTCCTCTTGTTATCCTTGTCTAACTGGAGAACTCCAAAGCTGTAAACCTGAAAAAGATCTTCCAGAGACGCTTTGACTTCCTTCCCTGCCTTCATGAAGAAAAACCCAAGCCCTCCAGACAACCAACCCTCACTCATGCTCTTCCTGAACACCTCCAGGGATAGAGACAACCTTCCTCTGGAAAAGTGAACTTGCTTTGGTATCAAGCAACAGAAATGGTTACATGAGTTACCTAGGATTTCCCATTAAGGACTATATATCACACATGCAGCATCACCTCCCCATTTCTCACAGAAGCCTTATAAGTTAGCTATTTCATTAGGTCTGTTTTATAGAGAAACCCAGGCCAGAGAGTAATTTAGCAAAGGTTGCACTTCTGGTAAATGGCTGATCCAGGATTCATACCCAAGTTATCTCTTTCATTAATCCAGTTGCTTCTCAAAGTCAGCGTATGCATTTACCTACACAGGGAATTAATAAAATCAGTAAACAAAAGCCTAAACCTATGTTTTAGGAAACGAGTTTCCTTGGACAATATAAATTAAATAATCACACGAGATACCACTTATTAAGAGAATATTCCATATTGAAAGGTTCAGAACTTCAAATCTAGCCTATTTTTATTTTAAATTTTAGTTAACATATAGTGCAGTATAAATCTGGCCTATTTTAAATCAAATATCTCCGTGTGGAATAAATAGACTGCAAATCCCCAAGACTTGTCATCAGTATATAAACCTATAATTTAGCAAACACACACACACACACACACACACGCACATACACGCAGGCGTGAGCACCTTCTGAGGATAAAGTTCCAGGTCTTTCTTTGGGTGTAAATTTTGAGACTTCCAGTGTCTCAAACGTGTGTGTGACTAAGGAAAAGAATAGCTGAATCATGTCTAAAAGCGAATCCTCCCAATTAAAAATCTATAATAAAAAATAAAACAATTGGGCTTTCCATCAGCCTTTTAACCTCAACAGCTCTTCTCTCCAAACCAACCCAACCTACTTCCCTCCTCTTTGCCCCCACCTAACTGGGAAATAAACCTTAAGGCTGGAGGTAGAAGGGGCCACAGCTTGGCCTGGGCTCCACATTATTCTGAAGCCTATCGGGGCCCGGAATCCACGGGTCCCAACGGATCCCCGCTGTTGGCGGAGAGAAACGGGGAGAGCTCTGTTTGTGGGCAAAAGCAGGGCGGGGAGATGAACACAGCCGGAGTTCACGAGGTGCCTGAACCATCAGACGAGGGTCTAGGAAAAGGGAACCCAAGGTTACAGAGGCGAGCAGAACGCGAGGAGCACCTCCTGCGCAAACTCCTCCGCCCGCCACTCGGTACCGCCAAACCGCACCGCACCGCAAGCCCGCCGGCTAAGCGGAAGGCAGCGAGGCTCAGGGCCCGGCCCAGGCCGGCGCATGCGCCGCAGCCCTCTCCGCTCCCGGCCCCCCTCCCCTCTCTCATCCCGGCGGGTCTGGGGCGGCGGCGGCGGCGGCGGCGCGGTGACGTCAGGGCGTTGGGGCAGCTCCTGTGACAGACGGAGCTGGAGCGGCGGGGCGGCGGCGGAGTCCGGCGGCTGAGATAGCGAGTGAGCGAGCGAACGAGCAGCGATCCCAGGGCCCAAGGAGCGAGAAAGAGAAGGAGGAGCGCTCGGGCGCGAGCGAGAAAAGCCGCGAGCGCCAGGCTTGGGCTCGAGCCCCGGAACGGCTGAGGAGCCCGCCCGCTCCCCTCCCCTCCCCCTCCCCGGGACCGGGCCCAGCGCGCCATCCTCCCCCTCCCTCCTTCCCTCCCTCCCTCCTTCCTCCCTTCCCTCTCCCTCTCCCCCTCCCCCGCCGGTGGATGGGAGTGAAGGACGGAAGAGGCCCTGCGGAGGCGGCGGTGCAGCGCTCCGGTAAGGCGGCGAGGGGGTCTGTGCCCTCCCCTCTGTCTTCTCTACGGCGCTCGGGCGGCTGCGGGCCGGGCCGGGCGGCCTGACGAGGTGGCTGCGCCGGTCCCCTCCCTCCCATTCTCCCCTCCCCCTGCCGCCGCCGCCTCCTCCTTCTTCTTCTCTCCTCGCTCTCAAAATGGCGGCCGCGACGGCCGTTGAGTGAGAGACACGGGAGGAGGGGGGACAGGCCGGGGAGGGCGCTGCCCTCGCTCCCCTCCTCCCCGACCCGGGTTCGGGGGGTGCCGGAGCCGCCGCGACTCCACTCGCGGCCCTCCCCGGGAAGAGATCGCCCTCCTCCCTCAGTGACTTAGCAAGAAAAGTATTCTTGGGTAGGAAGGGCGTGGAGAGCAGGTCGCTCTCTGATCTTGGGGAAAGGGTTTGGCCCTCTTCTCCTTGGCCGCGGAAGGCGAGGTCCGCAGTCGCCACCCCACCCGTGGTTGGCGGCTCGGGGACTATGCTCGGCTCCGCGCGGCCTGGGCACCCATAGGCCTTCAGGCGTTCCGTCCCCCACCTGTCCTTAGGATGGGGTTGACCTGAGGAGGATGGCCCACCCCTTCCCTGGTCCCTCTGTGCGGCGGTCCAGCCTCTACACCCGCTAAAGAGCGGTCCGACCCTCCGAACCATCCGCCGCATCCACCCACCGAATCAGGCAGGTTTTTCTTTTCTACCCCTGGCTCCTGAGACGGGAGTTGCCTTTTGACGTTGTAACACAGCTTCGAGGCCCTCAGCCATTCCCCTTCATCTAATCTCCCCACTCCTTTAGGAAACGCAGTGCCTTCTTTAGTCTCCCAGGTGAGAAAATAGAAAATGTCTTTGAGGTGGTGGGCAAATTTTAACTCTCTCAACAGTAGAGAAGAGGAGTAGGTTTTCAGTATTTTAGATAAGAGAGAGCAAGGTGCCTTGGCTTTATTTGTTTTTCCACCTTTCTTCAGTGACTTAGCAAGAAACTCCCTGGGAGGAGGGCAGGAAATTTTCTTTTGGGGTTGGCGTTTGGGTCCAAATTACATCAGTCCTTTGGTTAAGAATTTGTGCTTTTGAAGAGAAGAACCAGATTTGTGGTTTCATTCTCAATGGGCGATGTCATGCCAAGGTCCCCCCCCCCTCCCCCTTTCCTTAAGAGGCATTCGGGAGAGAATAAAGATATTACTGTTATCCCGACCTCTACTTTAACACATAGTCCTCAAGATTCATAACGCTTTAAAGGCTAAACAAAAAATTTATGCCATTTTTGGTAATTCTATTTTTGTTGGGAGGTGGGTTGTTTTGTGTGAATTTCATCTTGAGTCTAGGGCGGAGGAGAGAGCTTGGGCCTTTCATACCAGTAATGTCATCCCTCCTCCTTTGCCACAGTAGTATTTGCTTAAAATTTTGTGTGTGTGTGTGTGTGTGTGTGTTTTCTGCAGCAGGGCTTGATTACTGCAGGGTTCAGTCTTTTAATCAGGAAAATTTCCTGCCTGAGTATGTCGGCAGTGATACAATGTTGAATAAATAAAAAGCTTTTACTTAAAAAATTCTGATTTGCTTCTAAGACATCAGCTAGCTTTTAATCTCTCATGGGTATCTTTCAAGACACAGTTTTCCAAAATAACCGGCAATTGCAAGTTGCAGTTTTTATTAAAGCATAAGTGTAATCTGTATTTAGGGTGATTTATTCTTTCATGTTCTATTATAAATGATCATTGTTTGGATTGTTCAGAAGGGGAGGATCTCTTAAAACAAATTTGAAGCTGTTATTTTTTTTATAAATCAGAGAAAGGAACCCAATTTTTCACCAGATATTCCTGTATATATTGATTTTGATAGAGATAACCCTATTTTGGTACCCATCCCCTCCCCTTTTAAAAATGGGCTAATATTTGTGGATGCTGTGAACAGCCATTGAGCTGAGGAGACTGGGTGGAGTAAGAGAGCAGAAGCTGTGAAATGCTAGATTGCCCTTTCATAGCATTTTTCTTTTGCTTATGTTTTGTAAGGTTATTTGATACTAATTGGTGCTACAACAAAGGCATTTCTCTGTAGTAAATTTTAAAATCTGATGTTTTTAGTTTCCAACATTTTTGCAATTGGGGTAAAAAGCAATGTCCCTGCTCTAAAGCAGACACTTATTGTCTCTCTGTATTTGTGTATACATACACACACACATATATACAACCCGTGTTAATGTTTTTTTTATTGTTTTAGTCAAGTAAATGTAAGTTAATGAATGCCAGAAATATTTGGCAAGAAATAGTAATAGAAAATATGGCAAAAATCTAAGAATACTATAGATGTTTTCTTTTACTTTAGTTTGCATTGAAACAGTAAATCTGATTTTTTAATAATATCAAAGATGAGTAAAAAAGGATAAGATAATTTGTGTTAAAGGCTATTTATAAAGGTTTTCTTCTTCTGTTGTCCCTTGAAAGGGACCTTTTGTAAGGTACTACCGCAAGAGAGGGTAGGTCACTTTAATGTCTTCCATCAAGCATTCATGTGAATAGACATCTTCAAAAGAATGTCAGATTCATATGGTAAATGTGATTTTGATGAGACTTAAGACTTTTTGTCAATGTATGATATATTTTCACACTTTTGTTATTTTTAACGTGATTAGAAGGTAGAAGGGTTCATATGGTGAGGAACGAGTAAGGTAGAGAATGGTAATTCACTGTTATGTGACATATTCCCATCCTAGTATTTGAAGGTATAGAAGTGCACTAAGAGTGGTGATTTTTCAGTAGACTATTCATTGATCAGGAGCTTAAAATAATTTGACTTATGAGAGCTTTAGTTCCAAATATGTATCTGTGGATGTTTCTGATACACGTGACAGGATCTTTTGCTTAATTTGGAGATCAGTTTTTAAAATTCTTCATAATCCTATATTTATAAAACTTTTAATGAGATTGGGATAGATTTCATTTTTTTAGTAGAATTATTTGGTATGTATTTTTCCAGTTAAAATAACTTTAGAATATTAGAAATTTGGAGATGTTTCTGGAAGGGAAAAATCAGTATCATAACTTTTCTTTTTTCTAAGCTAGAACATCCATGTTTCATTGTCTCTATTTTTTCAATGTAAATGTTTTCCTTCTATGTACTAAACAATATGTATGTCAGTACATACTACACATATACGTGCATGTATACACCTTGTGGCTCATATTTTAGGTATTGAAGAAAAAATAGGACCTTACTTTTTGTTTACATATGGCTCATCTTACTCACAACTTGTCATCTTAATAAACAAGCCATAGAAACTATGGAAGTTGACAGCAGTATGGAGGTGTCTTTAAAAAACAGACTCAAAGCAAAATCTTAGGGCAATCAGAACAAATTTTCCAATTCTTTCCCTTGAGTTCTACAATAGTGAGTCACATACTCTTTTGCCAAAGGGACTTAAGGCTCAGTTGGTTTTAAACTGAGCTGGCCAATGTCTGCTGTGGTCCTAGAAGAGATTTTTTTATTCATGTCTAAGTCTCTATTTTGAAAATATTTCATTATGACAGGTAACCTGTTTTCATGTATGTTGGAAAGAGAAATAGTTAAATGTGAAGTGGAAATTCTTTGTCACTGTTCTTAAGTCTTCTACAATAGGACTGTAATTGTTTTTACTTAAAATGTTGCTCTATTTAAAATAAAACTAATGGTATGCAATGAGTTCTGAAAAGATAAAGGAAAAAAAAAGATGAAAACCTGTTCTGAAGTTGTTTAGCTGTAGAGTGAATCTTAGTTGTAAAGGCCAAGTGTTTTGAGAAATCTGTATTCATGAAGAAAAATGTTATAATATATGAGCCTAATAATGAACTGCAATTAAGGCTTTTTGGATTGTTTTAGCTTTGTTGCTGGTTTGGCATGACATTTTCAGGTAGTTATTTAAATAGAACCTTGGTTTATGTGTCTAAACTGCTATGTGTATAATTTTTAACCTTGCTATGGCAATTAGATATAACTGATATTTGTGAAATGCTTTATACTCCGTGGATGCAGGCATCATAAGTGCTTATTATTTTGATTTATTGTTTTCTCTTTAAAAGATGGTGGCTTTTGGTTGAAATGTCCCTAGGTAGGATTGATCTGTGCATTAAGGATATTTCTGGAAAGGTATCCTCTAAAGTTACTGTCATTTAACATTGTCATAAACATTTCTCTGGAACTTTGTAAATATATTGAATGTGGTACTCATTTTCATTTGTTCTGCTACTTTTGGAGGCAGATTTGTGTTTTTATGGGTGAGAAAACTAAAATTTAGAGAATGTCTTTCCCTAAGGTCACATGTTGGGGTAGCAGCTAGATTGAGGTAAATATAGGAATTTAACCACTTGGGTATTGCCTTGCATGATTTCTTCTTATTTTGACAAAATGGACCCTTTTTATGACCATTCTTGTGTTTGTGAATTTCTTCCTTTTCTAAAATGGTGAAAGTCCATTAGCATTTATTGTCTGCAGCATTTAAATTGGCATTTATTAACATACAGTCTTGTCTTGTTAACTATTTTGCTTGCATAAGGCCTTAGGCATTTGAGTAGGGACTCCCAGAGAGTGCCTGATACTGCTTTACAGTAGTATTAATAAGTAAATAAATACTTGTTGCATACATGCTGGTGTTAATTAATAAACAAGTGTTAATAAATTAATATTAAGTATTAAATTAATATTTAAGTAAATATACATAAGTTGTATTAATAAGTAAATAAATATTTGTTGTAATAGATTGAATGCAGGGTTATGTGAAAGGAAATGTGCTAAGCTATAGTTCTTTGTAATAGCTGACTTCCAGTGATCTTTCAGGAATTGAGGTGAAGGAGGGAGAAGTGTTCATACTTCCTTTAAAGGGATTTTATGTTGTTCCAGGGAACAGGGTCACACTCCCGACATACCTATCAGGGCCACAAAATTCTCATCCATAAGAAGTGAATTAACCCACCTGGACGCATTACATTTGCATCTTGTAATTATTTGTTTTTTGCATTTTTATTATGTGTTCTTTGAGCTCTTATGTGTTGACAAGAATTATTGACAGTTAACTAAGGCTGTTAACAAATTTTCTGAGAGACTGTCCTTTGATAACAGTGAAATTAAGAATCTGGGAAATTTTCAAGGACTTTAATTTTTAAATGCATACAAAATTTTATGTTTATTAAGATTTTGCATATTGATTAATCCACTTTAATAAGTCTATGGCAAAGATAGAAAGATGTTTTGTGATATTAGTGTTGTGTATGCTTAAGGCATATTTTATTCATCTTTCCATATTTGTTTTTATTTTATCAAAAATATGCTGACTGCAGGATGCCTGGCTGGCTCAGAAGAGTGTGGACTCTTGATCTCGGGTCATGAGCTTGAGCCCCACATTGGGTGTAGAGATTACTTAAATGAATAAATAAAATAAACTTTAAGAAAAAATATGCTGACTGCAAAAAAGGGGAAGATGAAGATGAGTCAGTTTTATTATTTGGTTTTTTGTTGCTAATTTTTATTTTTTAAGGGGGGGGAGTTATACATTCAGACTTATCACAGAAAACAGATTAAGCTATTGACTAAAACCATATCTGAATATTTTAGTAGTCTTAATTCCACAATTTGCCAGCTATGTTCTTTGAGCAGAACCTTCAGTTTCCTTATCTATAAGTGGATAATGTTGACAGTATCTAACTCAGAGAATAATGGCTACTATTGAATGAAGAATGGCCTATAAATCCTTCAGTAAATGATTTTTTTTTATTGTTAGAGACTTTTTAAGGAGAATTTAACATACAGTTAATCAAATAAGTAGTCAATATATTAATATAGTAGGTTTTTTTTTAAAAGATTTTATTTATTTGAGAGAGAGAGCATGGAATGGGGGGGCAGAGGGACAAGCAGACTCCCTGCTGAGCAGGGAGCCGGATGCCAGGTTTGATCCCAGGACCCTGAGATCATGACCTGAGCCAAAGTCAGACACTCAACTGACTGAGCCCCCACAGGGACCCCTTAAGTGTATTTCTTAAGAATTAATGTTAGGGATTTTTTTTTCTCTTTGGTATTCGTTATGTGTATCTGAAAACCAGTGATGTGTTCATAGTTTTTTTTTTTTTAGGATTGTATGTATGTATGTATGTATGTATTTAGAGAGGCTTGTGCAGAGGGAGAGAGAGAATCTGAAGCTGACTCCACACTGAGTTTGGAGCCTGATGCAGACTAGATCTCACCGCCCTGAGATCATGACCTGAGCCCAAATCAAGAGTCCCACACTCAACCGACTGAGCCACCCAGGCACCCCTCAGAGTTTTGTTTTTTTCTTTTTTTAAAGATTTTATTTATTTATTTGACAGAGAGCACAAGTAGGCAGAGTGACAGGCAGATGGAGAGGGAGAAACAGGCTCTCCGCTGAGCAGGGAGCCGGATGTGGGGCTCGATCCCAAGACCCCCAGGATTATGACCTGAGCCGAAAGCAGCCACTTAACGGACTGAGCCACCCAGGCGCCCCCACCCCTCAAAGTTTCTTAATAGGCAAAGAGTGCTATGTAAATGAGTGCCAAATGGAATAATTCATTTTTTTTAATGTAAAAGTATGTTGCAAATAAGCATTTTATTTAAACTGTAAAGTATGGTTTACATCTTTAACAATCAGAACATTTTTGTACTTTTAAATATTATTAATTTAAATAATTTAAATTAAACACATTTTTCCTGTGTTTTTTTAATAAAGTTTTGTTGTTGTTGTTGTTTTAAGATTTTATTTATTTATTTGACAGAGAGAGAGAGACAGCGAGAGAGGGAACAGAAGCAGGCTTCCCGCCAAGCAGGGAGCCCGATGTGGGGCTCGATCCCAAGACCTGGGATCATGACCTGAGCCGAAGGCAGATGCTTAACGGCTGAGCCACCCAGGTGCCCCTAAAGTTTTTATTTTGGAATAATTTTAGATTTACAGACAAGTTGTGAAGATAGTGCGGAAAGTTCATACACCCTGGACCCAATTTTCCCTGTTGTTAACATTTTAATTTTTGAGGTACATTTGTCAGTCTTTGTATTTACTGTTACCTAAACTCCAGACTTTATATGGATTTGACTAGTTTTTCCATTAATGTCCTCTTTCTGTTCTAGATCCAGCCCAGGGTACCATATTACATTTGGTTACGCCTCTTCTGGTTTGTGACAGTTTATTGATTCCTTGTTTCTCATTACCTTGACAGTCTTGAGTAGTACTCGTCAGGTATCCAGTAAGATGTCTCCCAAACTGGGTTTGTGTGGCGTTTTTTCAATAGACTGGGGTTAAGGGTTTTTGGGAGAAATACCACAGAGGTGAAGTGCACTTCTCATCATATCATGTCTAGGGCTATATGATACACACAAAACATCCCTGGTGGTGTTAACCTTCATCATTTAGTTAATATAGTATGTGCCAGTTTTCTCTACCCTAAAGGTATTTTTTCTTTCTCCTACTTTATCCTTTGGAAGCTAGTCAAGTTCAGTGTTTAGGAAGGGGGCAGTGTTTACATGTGTTAATTGCAGTTCTTCTATAAAATAGATTCATCTCCTCTCCCCCATTTATTAAAACAATTTACATTTTTGACTATCAGAAAAATTTTGTTTAGAATCTTAAATATTAAATCAATAACCTAAATTTTGCCTGGTTTTCTAAACAGTATTGTAACTACAGTTTGGAAACTAAAGATCAAAGAAAAATTTTGAAGAAATATATTTAAGTGTATTATATATCCCTCTAGAAATTATTCTTTTTTTTTTTTTTTTTTTTTAAGATTTTATTTATTTATTTGAGAGAGAGAGAATGAGAGACAGAGAGCATGAGACGGGTTAGGGTCAGAGGGAGAAGCAGACCCCCTGCCGAGCAGGAAGCCCGATGCGGGACTCGATCCAGGGACTCCAGGATCATGACCTGAGCCGAAGGCAGTCGCTTAACCAACTGAGCCACCCAGGCGCCCCCTCTAGAAATTATTCTGAGAGTAAAATTCAGTGTTGGGATTTTAGAGAAGAGCTCCCCATTTCTCCATTTGGGGCTTGTTTAGAGGGAGACTGCTGTGATCTGAGAAGCAAAGCAAATAGGGTATCTTAGTCATTGATTCTTTCCTAGTATTTGAATATTCCAAATAATAAATTTTAAGTAGTGCAGCAGAAAACAGAACATTTTGACTGATTAGACTCTTACTTTCAAAACAGAACTGGTAAATCCATGTCCTGTCCTAAAAGATACTATTTTATATTAAGGAGAATTTATAATTTGAGAGTAAGATTATTTTTGAGAATTGCAGTTACTACATTCTTCATATCTTGCCCTTCCATTGTAACACTTGTATAGAGACTTACATTGGTTTTCTATTAAAAAAAAAAAAAATCCTGGGGCACCTGGGTGGCTCAGGCTCTTGATATTAGCTCAAGTCTTGATCTCAGGGTTGTGAGTTCAAGCCATGGGTTGGGCTCCATGCTGGGCCTGGAGCCTACTTAAAAAAATAAAAATTTTAAAAATACCCAACACCATTAGATATATTTCTCTTCTAAATTTTCATCAGTTTTTTTGGTTTGTTTTTTTTTTTTAGAGGTGCCTGGATGGCTCAGTCAGTTAAGCGTCTGACTCTTGTTTTTGGCTCAGGTCATGATCTCAGGGTCGTGGGATCGAGCCCTGCGTTGGGCTCCACGCTCAGTGGGGGCTGTTTGAGATTCTTTCTCTCCCTTTCCTCTTGCACTCTCACTCTTTCTCTCTAAAAACAAATCTTTAAAACAAATAAATTTTCATCAGATTTTCTGTCCAGCAAACACTTATTTAGCTAAATTATATCCCAAGTACTAAGGATACAAACATGATTGTCAGTCCCTGCCCTTGAAGGTCTTAAAGTATATAAACACATAATTTAATATGCAAAGGTAGCATAACACTGCTATAATCAAAATACGTACTTGGTGTGATGAGGGCCCAGACTGTTCAAGGAAGTCTTCACAAAGGTGTTGAACATTTTTGAAGAAATCCTGTCACGTTGTTTGGGGTTCCAGGCAGAGGAAGTGATTTATACCCAGTCTCATGAGTACAGCTTGGTTGGTGAGGAAAGTTCCAAGTAGTTCAGTATGGCTGGGCTCATGAGTTAGTATAGAGGAGTTGATCTGGCCTGATTACCTTGATCTGGCCTGTAAAGCAGGGTGTTAATGGACCATCTTCATCAGAGGTAGGTTTTTATCTGTTAAAAATGTAAATTTCCAGGCTCCATCATAGACTTAAGAAAGAGTTGAAGCAGGACCAAGGTTGGGGAAGGTTTTTTGGTTATTGTTGTTTGTGTGTGTTTTAACTGGATAACCAGTTAGGTGTACTGGAGACTTGAGTCCTAAAACACTTGGTGTTTTTCTGTTTCATATGTCTGCCAGTGTAATTAATAATAGGAAATTTTTGTTTCTTATTGCTCACTAACCTTATGAAGCATTAAAAAATTGATTCTGTCATCGGGATGTATTTAGTGCAGTCTGTTGTAGGAACCATGAGGTACTAGAAGGTGCTCCAGACTGGGGACAGCAGTAGAATCATAAAGGTCACAAAGTGGGGAGAGGGAAGACCTGACCTACATTACATGATGCTCAGTGTTACTGGAGTGTGAGCAAAGTGGGACCTGATTAGAAATGAGATTTGAAAAGTGGGCAGGGATCAGATACTCATCAAAGGCCTTATAAACTATTTTGAAGCATGTGGACTTTAGGAAGTAGGGAGGCATCATAGTTGAGTGATGAAGAGCCCCACCTGTGGAGCCCAGGTGCTGGGTTCAGCTTTCAGCTCTGTTGCTTACATAACTGTGTTATCTATATTTTACACATGTGTGTGCGTACACACACATGCACACTATATAAAGGCTAGTTACTTAAATTCTCATAAGCAGTTATGAGGAGTAAATGAACACTTGTAAAACACTTAAAAGCAGTGACTAGCATATAGTAAGTGTTATATAAATATTAAGTAAAAAATAGGGGGCCGATGAAGGTTTTGTTTTTAGGTAGAAAAGTGATATGGTCAGATTATGTCTTAAATAGATGGTTCTGCAAGCTGTGTAGAGGATAGATGTTAACAGCCCAAGACTGGATTTTGGCAGACCTGTTGAAATTAGTCCAAGTGAGAGATGATGGTGGTATGCATAGACAAAAGAATAATCCAACAAATGTTGAGGAGGTAAACTTGGCAGATCAAAGTAATCGGTTATAGAGGAATAAAGTCAAGAGTCAAGATTGACTCCCACATAAAGTATTATTTCTAACATTTCTAAAGCAATACTTTTTAAAGTACTTTTGATCTTAGATATTCTCTGTGCTAGTGGTATTTGAAGCTTTGGGGGTATATTGTGATGGTTCCATAAAAATGAGAACTAATGGCCTAAGAGTTTTTAATTTCTCTAGATTAATAGGCCGTTGTTTTTTTCTAGGTAGAGATAAATTTCTCTTTAAGGATATACTGTTATGGGGGTGTTGTTAAACGTCTGCCTTAGGCTCAGGTCGTGATCCCAGGGTACTGGGATTGAGCCCTGCCCGCATTGGGCTCCCTGCTCAGCAGGGAGCCTGCTTCTCCCTCTCCTGCTCCCCCTGCTTGTGTTCCCTCTCTCGAGTTCTCTCACTCTGTCAAATAAATAAAATAAAATCTTTAAAAAAAAAAAAAGATATACTGTTATGCAGAAAACTCTTATTTAGGTCAATTCCAAAGAGCCAGAAGGCTTGAATAATAATTTTGTTAGGTGTTTTTTATATCTTTATGTTGAGATTTATGATTATAAAGATAATAGCTAGCACCATGGCGTAATAATTTAAAAAATTTGAAGTGACTGTTTAATCATTAAAAACATTAAAACTTGGGCACCTGGGTGGCTCAGTCGTTAAGCGTCTGCCTTCGGCTCAGGTCATGATCCCAGGGTCCTGGGATCGAGCCCCACATCGGGCTCCCTGCTCGGCGGGAAGCCTGCTTCTCCCTCTCCCACTCCCCTGCTAGTGTTCCCTCTCTCGCTGTATCTCTGTCAAATAAATAAAATATTAAAAAAAAAATTAAAATCTGTTAATTCTGTTATATCCAATTTTTTTCATTGTTTATGAAAATATGGTAATAAACTTTAATAGCCAGAATATTTAATCACTTATTCATTTCTTCGGTAAATCTTAGCTCCCTGCTCCCCTCTCTATTTCTAGATTTGTTAGATTGGGGGGGCTATTTTACTATTACTATTATTGTTATTATTATTATTAATTCCAGTATAGTTAACATACAGTGTTACAGTAGTTTTAAGTATAAGGATTTGTCAGATTTTAAGAATGGCTCTTTGTTTTTACCATTCAAATGGTTTTATAAAAAGGGGGGGAAACTTGATTGAAAATAGAACTTTTGGATTTGAATTTTCTCTAGATTCTTTTTTTTTTTCCCCATTTCTTTTTTTTAAAATTTTTTTATTGTTATGTTAATCCCCATACATTACATCATTAGTTTTAGATATAGTGTTCCATGATTCATTGTTTGTGCATAACACCCAGTGCTCCATGCAGAACGTGCCCTCCTCAATACCCATCACCAGGCTAACCCATCCTCCCACCCCCCCTCCCCTCTAGAACCCTCAGTTTGTTTTTCAGAGTCCATCATCTCTCATGGTTCTTCTCCCCCTCCAACTTCCCCCCCTTCATTCTTCCCCTCCTGCTACATTCTTCTTCTTCATTTTTTCTTTCTTAACATATATTGCATTATTTGTTTCAGAGGTACAGATCTGAGATTCAACAGTCTTGCACAGTTCACAGCGCTTACCAGAACACATACCCTCCCCAGTGTCCATCACCCAGTCACCCCATCCCTCCCACCCCACCCCCCACTCCAGCAACCCTCAGTTTGTTTCCTGAGATTAAGAATTCCTCATATCAGTGAGGTCATATGATACATGTCTTTCTCTGTTTGACTTATTTCGCTCAGCATAATACCCTCCAGTTCCATCCACGTCGTTGCAAATGGCAAGATCTCATTCCTTTTGATGGCTGCATAATATTCCATTGTATATATATACCACATCTTCTTTATCCATTCATCTGTTGATGGACATCTTGGCTCTTTCCACAGTTTGGCTATTGTGGACATTGCTGCTATAAACATCGGGGTGCACGTACCCTTTCGGGTCCCTACTTTTGTATCTTTGGGGTAAATACCCAGGAGTGCAATTGCTGGATCATATGGTTGCTCTATTTTCAACTTTTTGAGGAACCTCCATACTGTTTTCCAGAGTGGCTGCACCAGCTTGCATTCCCACCAACAGTGTAGGAGGGTTCCCCTTTCTCTGCATCCCCGCCAACATCTGTCCTTTCCTGACTTGTTATTTTTAGCCATTCTGACTGGTGTGAGGTGGTATCTCATTGAGGTTTTGATTTGGATTTCCCTGATGCCGAGCGATATTGAACACTTTTTCATGTGTCTGTTGGCCGTTTGGATGTCTTCTTTGGAAAAATGTCTGTTCATGTCTTCTGCCCATTTCTTGATTGGATTCTTTGTTCTTTGGGTGTTGAGTTTGATGAGTTCTTTATAGATTTTGGATACTAGCCCTTTATCTGATATGTCATTTGCAAATATCTTCTCCCATTCTGTCAGTTGTCTTTTGGTTTTGTTGACTGTTTCCTTTGCTGTGCAAAAGCTTTTTATCTTGATGAAGTCCCAATAGTTCATTTTTGCCCTTGCTTCCCTTGCCTTTGGCGATGTTTCTAGGAAGAAGTTGCTGCGGCTGAGGTCGAAGAGGTTGCTGCCTGTGTTCTTTAGGATTTTGATGGACTCCTGTCTCACATTGAGGTCTTTCAACCATTTGGAGTCTATTTTTGTGTGTGGTGTAAGGAATTGGTCCAGTTTGAATTTTCTCTAGATTCTTAGTGATATAATTAAATGGATAGGAAATTTAGTATCCTTATGTAGGTTTTTTTTTTTTTTTTTTTCCCTCATGTAGTATTTAAAATCTGGGTCCTGGATTATAGTGATATACATTGTGTATGATATCTGTTACTTAGGTATTGCAGGGCCATTAGGTAGAGGAAATAGCAACATGCACAGGTACAAGCATGAAGAACTATTATGTGTATGCTGGAAAGTAGTTGGGGAGAGGGGATTTGTAGGGTATGTATGGATATGAGGCTGCAAAGGTAGACTGATAGACTTTGTAAATTATATTCTGTATATATATGGTAGACAATTTGGAAGTCAACAAACAGTTCCAAGCAAAGATGAGCATTATGATCAGATGTGTATTTTAGATAGTTTATGTAGGTGGCAGTGAGGGATATAGATTGGAGTTTGGAGGTCACTTAGGAAACTTTTTCAGGAAAGAATGATTAGTGCTTGAAATAAGATCATGACGGTGAAGGTTACTGATGAGAGAAAGGTTTAGGAGGTAGAATTGTGAATGAGTAGAGTGATGGGGAGAGGGAAGTATTAGAAGACATCTCAGGTTTGTAGCTTGGGTGTCTGGGTAAAATTGAGAAACTGGGTGTTGTTAGCCATAGGAGAGAATAACATTTTTTTTTTTTTTTTAAAGATTTTATTTATTTATTTGAGAGAGAATGAGACAGAGAGAGAGAGCATGAGAGATGGGAGGATCAGAGGGAGAAGCAGACTCCCTGCTGAGCAGGGAGTCCGATGCGGGACTCGATCCCGGGACTCCAGGATCATGACCTGAGCCGAAGGCAGTCACTTAACCAACTGAGCCACCCAGGCGCCCCCATAGGAGAGAATAAGAGGAGGAATTATGTGGGATATTACATAAAGCAGCCAGATTAATTTTCCTGAACCACAGTTCTGAGAAGTCACTTTGCCAAAAATCAGCTTTTTACTGTCATTAGTGAGCAAAGGGCAAAGGGCATGCTGCTGGAAACATGCTATTTAATAGATACCAGCTTAAAACAGATTAGGTACTCAAGGGGTTTTCTTGTGTCCTGGCTCATCTTTTCATCCTTTTTCTTACTGCCTGCCATGTATCCTGTAATTCAGCTTTATGAAGATACTTCCTATTCCTTAAGGTGTTTTCACTGTGCCACTCCCTTCTCTTTTCCTCGGTGTATACCCTCACCTGTCCGTCTTTCAGATCTGCATACCAAATTTTCCTTTTCCAGACAACTTTCCCTAATTTTTTTCACCTGAAAGAAATTTTCTTTTCTTCTCAGTTCATAATCTTATGGTATCTGTTACTTTCACTCTTGTTCTAGTTTACATCAAATTTTATGTGATGTATCAAATGAGTTAATGCATTTAAAGAGCCTAGAACGGTACCTGGCACTCACTAAACATTCAGTAAATGTTGGTCATTGTTTTTTTTTTTTTTTTTAAGATTTTATTTATTTATTTGAGAGAGAGAGAATGAGAGACAGAGAGCAAGAGAGGGAAGAGGGTCAGAGGGAGAAGCAGACCCCCCGCTGAGCAGGGAGCCCGACGTGGGACTCGATCCTGGGACTCCAGGATCATGACCTGAGCCGAAGGCAGTCGCTTAACCAACTGAGCCACCCAGGCGCCCCATTGTTGGTCATTGTTATTAATGGTGATGATGAAGATGATTAAGATGAGTTGATAATGGTAATAGGGCAGTCCACCTTTACTTTCTGCCATCTTGTGATGGCAAAAGTGATTCGTTCTTGTCCTTGGACACTAGGAGAGCAAGGGTCTCTTTTACTTATGTATGTAAAAGTGCAAAAGGTACTGTGCCATATTGCCATTTTTCGAAGTGAAATTACTGTCTCTTCATTATTCCTGAGCTCTGTTGAGGGAATTAAAATGGCAGGCAGGCTCTTAACACTGATTGTCTCATTAAGTTTCACCACAACTATTTGAGGTGGGTAGTAGAACTCCTTTTATAAATGGGCAAATAGGCTTAGGAAATTTGAAAATTTGCGTAAGGTCACGCAGTTTTTAAGTGGCCAGGTTGACATTTGAACCTCCACTATTGGACTCCAAAATTCTACACAGTAGGACTTCAAAAGTGTAGGATTTATTCCTTCAGTGCTTTCATCAGCTTGCTGTTAGAGGCCCTGTGATGGGACCTATACTCAGAATGCTTTTTTTATTTTACATATCTCCAGTTTAATTTGTTATTTATTTTAATTATGGAATATATCGAACATGCAGGAAAAGTACTTGCGGTAATGTAAAAAAATCCACATAAACTACTACCAGAATTGACAGATGTTAACATTTTGTCATACTTGCTTTAGTTTAAGAAATAAAGCATCATTGGGTGCCTGGGTGGCTCATATGGTTAAGCGTCTGCCTTCGGCTCAGGTCATGATCCCAGCGTCCTGGTATCGAGTCCTGCATCAGGCTCCTGCTCAGCGGGGAGCCTGCTTCTCCCTCTGCCTCTCTCTGTCTCTGTTTCTTATGAATAAATAAATAAAATCTTAAAAAAAAAAGGAAAGCATTATTGTAGTTGATATCCCTTTTATACCTCTTTCTAATCCATTACCCCTCCCTCACTCTTCCCAGTGGTAAAGTTCCTCTTCAAGTTTGTATATATCCTTTTGTTCTGTTTTTATTCTATAACAGTAAAGTATACATACATGTATCCATAAACTATGTATGATAATTCTTAAAATATGGGCGCCTGGGTGGCTCAGTTGGTTAAGCGTCTGCCTTCAGCTCCTGGGATCCAGCCCCTCATCCAGGCTCCCTGCTCAGCAGGGAACCTGCTTTTCCCTCTCCCTCTGCCCTTCCCCTCCCCCATGTTCTCTCTCAAATAAAGTTTTAAACAAAACAAAAGAAAACAAAAAATAATGCTTAAAGGGCACCTGGGTGGCTCAGTCAGTTAAGCATCTGACTTTGGCTGGGGTCGTGATCTTGGGTTCCTGGGATCAAGCCCCCACGTTAGGCTCCAGCTCAGTGGGGAGTCTGCTTGTCCCTCTCTCTCTCTCTCAAATAGATGAATGAAATCTTTAAAAAACAATAATGCTTAAAATTTATATGAATTATATACTGTATATTATTCTACAAATTTTTTTAACCTAACAAAATGTTTTCTAGATATATTACTAATATGTAGATCTAGTTTATTTTGTTATATAAGGTTGTTTCTAAATTTTCATTACAGATAGTACTTCAGTAAACATGAAGCTGTCTGTAGATAACAAAGAATTATTTTTTATTTTTGCGTTGCAGAATTTATCCTAAGGTTAATTTAAATATTTGTTATTTAGTAATTTGTATGCTTTTAATTGAATAAATAGAATAGATCATATTGTTAGCACTGATATATATATATTTTTTAGACCATAAATTCTTAAATCTTGTTTTTCTTTCTTGTCTCTTCAACTATTCAAAAACCCATATTAATCCGGTACTGAGCTAGGATTTACACACTGGTAGGCAGCCTTTAGGCAAAACCAAATCTGTAATTGCATTTCTCTTTCCCTTGCATCGTTAAAAAAATTCTTTTGTGTCAACATTTAAAAATTAGCTATTTTGCATAAAGTCTCCATTTTTGGATTATCCTGAAAAATTAGGAGCTCTTGCAACTGTGAGGCTCACATTTTCCCATGGCAGCAGTTGGTCCAGGCGGAGTTGCAGCTGCCCTCCTTTAGATGGGCATAAGCTCGCCAGTGAAACAAGTTCCTACCACTTCATTACTGTTTATTATTGCCCTTGCACGGTTTTTTATAGTGAAGAAAAACTTCTTTGTTGATGTTTCTATAAAAAAATGGAAAAAAGTATAGTTGGATGACTGCAATAGTCAACAAAAGTGGAACAGAGCATATTTCTCTAGGAGTGAAGAATATTGTAATATGCAAACAAAATGAGTCTTGTATGGAAACATTACAACCTTCCTTGCTTTTCTCATTTATATTACCTGCATTGTTCTCTGTAGACCTGTGTTTGTGATCTCTGCATTCTTGTATAAGTAACTGTGAGGACACAGTGCTGTTGAAGATCAAAAAGATATTAAGATAGTTGGTAATTCATGAAGTTCTGTACAATGCAAGATATTCACCTTTTTTTTTTTTTTAAGCTGTTATATAGACCCTTGTTCTAGAAAGGTTTTAAGCAGAGGGGTTGAAAACTGGTTTAATCTCCTCAACCATCCTACCTTTCAGCACTGTGTATTTATTAAATACCTTATCCACAGATTACAAGTGGATGGTCCAGGGTTTTCTTTTTAAGTTATCTCTACACCCAACACAGGGCTCGAACCCACAACCCTGAGATTGTGTTGCACACTCCAGCACGCTCCAGTGACGGAGTCAGCCAGGTGCCCCAGGTGGTCCAGAGTTTGGGTCTCAATCATGCATTTTTCTGATCATTTTATTTTTAATTTTAATTTAACTTATATTAAAAACCCAGTTCTAGGGGTGCCTGGATGTTTTAGTCTGCTAAGTGTCTGACTCTAAAATCTTAAAAAAAAAAAAAAAAGAACAGTTCTACCACTGTTGTCTTTTTCTCTAGCTGATTCACAGTTTTACCTGTTTAGTTTCTGTATTTGATTTGTAACCCTTTATTTAAGGCAGTTTATAAAGATGCACATACTACAAAATACCATAGATTAAAAGTGAAGAGAAAGGGGCGCCTGGGTGCTCAGTGGGTTGAGCATCTGCCTTCAGCTCAGGTCATGATCCCAGGGTCCTGGGATCAAGCCCCGCATTGGGCTCCCTGCTCAGCGGGGAGTCTGCTTCTCCCTCTCCCTCTGCCATTCCTCCTACTTGGGCTCTCTGGCTCTCTCTCTCTGTCAAATCAATAAATAAAATATTTAAAATAAAAAATGAAGAGAAAGAAGAAACAAACAAAGGGTAAGGATAAAATGTAATCAGAATCTAGGCCAAAAAGGTGTAGCACAATGTGCTTGCTACAGGCAGAGCGCAAATTTAACTCTTAGCTTTCTGTGAGCTAACAGAATGAAAAATCCTGTTATTTTCACAATGTTCTTATGATAAAAGTAAACTAGTTAATTCAGAAAGATAACTAACCACTGTCAGATTAGAATTTTTCATAGGGGTCTTCATAACGGGGATTATGTATTATCATTACCCTCATCAACATCTCTAAGGTAGATGGTTGTCTAGTCTTTAATTACACTTAATATGGAAAGATCAACCACGTGGGAGAGGCAGTCTGAAAAAGTATGTAGATTGTCCTTTGTTGTCTGACCGATGGATAGAATTTCTCTCAACCCAGTCTTCGATACATACTGAGATTGATTTCTTTGGCAAGCAAAAAAAGTGCAGATGATCCGTACATGAAATACAGACCATTTTTATGTAGTATTTAAATATTTTTGTGAAAACCGAGTTTACCCAGATAGAATTTGTGCGAGCACTTGTAGCTTAAGATTCCTCTTAGAAAAAAATTTAAATCTGCTACACGACTGTCTTGTTTGAAGGTACACAGAGCATTATTTTTCCAGAATATCCCCAAATGGTAAAATCATTAAGAAATAGACTTAAAAGAAAAAAAGGACCAATACACAACCCTGTTTTATGCTGTTAGAATTTGCCTCAGCAGAAGACCATTCCTATGGATCAGGATTCATGATAGTTTTTAGCATAGATTAAATATAAGGAGGTACTGTTTTTTATTTATGTCTGTAATAGAGATGGTCTCTACCCTCAAGAAGCATACTAATATATGGCTCTGCCCCTTAAAAATAAGATTTTTTTCTTCATCTGTACTAGAACTACAGTTCTGTATCTTGTTACCTTCACTACTGAATCTTTTGAATTCAGTCAAAACCTAGTTTCAGGTGAGTCCTTGTGTTTGCCATCTTTAGCCTCAACTTTTCAGCAATACTATATTTTCCAACTGCTTAAAATAATTTTGCATTTGTCATGTTTTATTCAACATATTATTTTTCCTTCTTCCAAAACCTGCCTCAAAAATTTCTAATCACTTCTATTTTTTTAGTCTTTTAGTTTATAAAGCTGACTTAGTCTTCAGCTTATGTTATATTCTTGTTATTGCCTTCTTTCCTGTCCCCTCCTTCCCACCTTACTTTTAAACTAGATTGTACTTTAATTTAGGGATAGATTGCATTTTAATCATGTTTAATCTTAAAACCTCTTAGCACAGAGCCTAGCATAATAATCAATGAATGAATGAAAGGATATGTATAGCTCATATCTTCCAATTATATTCAACATATATAAGTTTCTTATGGACAGGAACGATTTCTTAACATTGCTTTTATGTCATAGGCAGCTTTCCTATGTGCTGAGCTACATGGGACACAGATCTGTATTGTTGGGTTTGAATACTGGGTACCTGGAAGATCCTCAGTAAACAAATTGAATAATTGACACCAAGAATATAGTTCTGTTATCTGTTATCTGTTATCTGTTTCAGTGGAGGCAAACACTGCTATGGATAATAGTAAACTAGAAATCAGTTCAGACACTGAAGGTTTTCCAGTTGTGTTGTCATAATACCTGGGCAGTTGTCCTTGGATGTAAACAGGGGATCTGTCTTTAGGACTAGAGAAGGTCATCTTCAAGACCAAGAGCAGCAAGTAGTGGACTGTGTCCAAAAAAAAAAAGAATTCCGCTTTTGCTTAATTGCAGTTTGACCATAAAAGCTCTTTATTTCACATCATTCCCATTGCTCCATCCCAGTCCAGGCCTCTGTCATCTTCTACTTCCAGCTTTCCCTTGCTTTAATATCTCTTATGTATTATCTCCAAAACAATCACCATGAAATACCAATTTTAGAACATTGCTCCCTTGCTTAAGAATTGTAGTGATTTCTGCATTGTCATAATGGACTATTTGCATTAGTTAGTATTCACCAAACCTTATTCCAAAAAAAAAAAAAAAAGGCACAGACTATATCTTCGGGGCGCCTCGTGGCTCAGTCGGTTAAGTGTCTGCCTTTGGCTCAGGTCATATACCAGGGTCCTGGGATGAAGTCCCACATCGGGCTTCTCTGCTGCTCCCTCTGCCCCTCCCCCCGCGCCTGCTCTCTCTTGCTCTCTCTCTCAAATAAATAAAATCTTAAAAAAAAAAAAAAGCGGTATATCTACTGTTATTTGTGTGATTGGAAAGCATTAGGAAACTTTTTTCTTGTGTTACAGCATTGGATTTGTGCGTGTGTGTGACTTAGTTTTAACTTAAAACATCAAGCTTACAGGGCTGTTGTAGCTATGTCTGTCTAATTGTCACCTGAAAATGTAACATTTATAAGCAGAAACCGGAAAAGTAATACACATGTTAGAATGTAAAAAGGTCTTCCATTTTAAAGTTGTAGTATAATCAGTGTTCAGCCTTTAAAAAGAAAAAAATTATATTGAAACCAGCCCCAGGGAGCTGGACTTTGATTTTTGCCTACATTTCAAAATTTGAATTTTTTGGAATTTTAAAAAAGTAGAATGAGAGTAAAGTGATACAGTGCATCTTTAGTTCTGAGGACGTAGTAGATTTTTATCTCAGTTTTACTATGATGCCTGTAGAAGTCATTTAGAAACATTTACTAAATACCAATTGTATGTTAATTACCATGATTTTTTTAAAAAAAGAATTACCATGATATTTGATAGAGATACAAGGAGGAATATGTCAAGGTTGGAGGCTTTGGAGGAGTGTTGTTGAGGAGATATCAAGGCAGATAATTAGAGTGTAGTGTGAGAATTGTTAAATTGTGTGTATATATACAAACAAGTATGAAATCACAGAGGAGGGAGTTACTCTGTTTGCTTAATTTTTTTGGTTAAAACTATAAATAAAGCCCTCAAGTTCTGCTATTTATGCTGAGAACTTTGCTAATACTCTTTAAATAGTATTGATAAGTATTAGGTTGAACCTGTGTAATTGCCATTATTGGCAATTTAATATGGTTAACCCTAATAGTATTTTGGTATGGCAATTAAAACAAAATAAAACACGGTTAATAACTTTTGCCAATACTTTTGACAGTTGTTGGATAACTGATGTCTTATTAAAATAAAGCCTTGAATATTGAATAAATGTGCATTTTGGAAAACATTGTAAAACGTTCAGCTTGGTTTTTCTTTTTTAAGAAGATAATATGTATATGAAAGAATTTCATTAAGTATAAATTGCTATGCAGTTATAAATTATTTTATAATTGCCTGTAACTGTGGAAGTATAGTTAATTAATTTGGAAAGTTTTGCTTTGAAGGCTTGATTCCCTGCAAACATTTTTTGAGTGCCAAGACCCTATGCCTGGTTCTAGAGGCAAAGAAATTCAGTTCAGTGTTTGCCTTCTAAGGAGGTCAGTGTGGTACTGGAGATGGCATATATATATAGTTACTTAGAAAGAATGTGCGACACAAGGTAGTATCAGTGATTTTTCAAATTTATCTTTTTTTTAAAGATTTATTTATTTGAGAGAGAGAGAGGGTGTGTGTGAAGGCAGGGGGGGAAGGGGCAGAGGGAGAGGGAGAAAATCCTTTAGCAGACTCCACTGCTGAGCGTGGAGCCTGAAGCAGGTCTCAATCCCAGGACTCCCAAGATCATGACCTGAACTGAAATCAAGAGTCAGACTGAGCCACCCAGGTGCTCCTCAAATTTATCTTAAGAGTGGAAACTTTTCCCAAACAACCTTGTATGCAGAAACTCAATATATAAGCAGATAAAAAGAGAGTCTTGCCTACTTAGCCTCCTCTCTGTTCACATTCCTGCTGTTTGAAACCATTGGTGTGGGAGTCAAAAGCAAACCTGGTTTGAATCCTGGTCCTGCCAATATCCAACTGTTTGACCTTGGATACATGACTTCTTCATCTGTTAAATGAGGATATTAGTTTCTTTGTTGGGTATTGTGAGAATTAAACATTGTAGTAAAGAAGCCTAGCATGTAGTGTCAGTAAATGGTTATTAGGGTTATATATATATATGTATACATGATACAGTAAGACTAAAAAAGAGGGAACCTACCTCTGCAAAGGGGAGTGTGCTAGCCAGAGTGGGCTTCACAGAGGTAGTGATAGACTGCTTTCAGGCTGAATCTTGAAGGGGAAAGGAAAATTGCAAAACATGGTAAGGGGAGTGTACCCAAAATAAAACATTTAATAATGAAGACTTAAACATGTGGAATGCTGCATCATTATACCTTTCTGGAGATAATGGCCTTACTCGTGTTCTAGGTAGCTTTTCCTTAGATTCTTTGACTCACATTTTAGTATTAGTCTGGGCCAGGCCAGGATGAGAATCACTAACTTTCTTTTGCTAATTGATTAAAGGAAAAAAGTACTCTTAAACCTGAATTTGTAAGCTATACCTTGGTTATCATGCAATGGTGCATTCATAGGCAAGTCCTTCCTAAATGCAATTGCATTAGTGTGTTGGAAATTAGGATTCTTTATGTCCTCCTCTGAGGTCTTAGTAGGTAGGTAAGATGTTTTGTTTTGTTTTTTGCCTGAGATTGCAGTTAATAGGACTACTGCTATGGATAAATTGCAGGTAGGTATTTACTTTAGATTTTTGGGAAAGAGAGCTAGAAAGTTAGTTTCAAGGAAAAACGAATCATTATTGAATACTTTTTCTCCCTCAACAATGAAGGATTTTCCCTTTTTATAACAGATTTTAGACAAAATATTTCAGTGTGATAGGCTAATAGGGGAGGGGATATTAAACAAAATAGAGAAGATACAGAAAGAAATTAAGGTATAGATATATAAAATCATATAGCACTTCCTATGTACCAGGTACTGTTGTAAGCACTTTATATATAATCAACTCATTCAATCTGCTCGACAATTTTGTGAAATAGATCCTATTAGTAAAAGTGGCCTGTATCAGTTAACTTCATTTGTTTGGTTAAGGGGGTTTGGAAATTATGGCTGGCAAACCAAGTCCTGCCTGCTACTTCTTTTTGTACAGCCTATGAGCTAAGCATTAATTTTACAATTTTTAGTGCTTGAAAAAAGCAAAAGAATATTTTGTAAACTTTTATTTTATAAAAAATTTGTTAATTTTATAAATTATCAATTTGTTAAAAAAAGATTGCATGAAATTCAAAGTTCAGTTTCAATAAAGTTTAATTGGAACAGAAACACACCTGTTCTTTACATATTGTTTTTTTAATCTTTTTTTTTTTTTTTTGAGATAGAGTGTGTTTGTGTGTGAGAGCACAAGGTGGTGGGTCGGGACAGAGGGAGAGGGAAAGAGAATCCCAAGCAGGCTCTACACTGAGCTTGGAGCCCGATGTGGGGCTCAGTCTCACGACCCTGAGATCATGACCTGAGCCGAAATCAAGAGTCAAATATTCAACTGATTGGCCATCCAGGCGCCCCTCATCTTTTTTTTAAGTTTTTATTTAAATTCCAGTTAACATACAATGTAATATTAGTTTCAGGTGTACAATATAGTGTATTGTACACCTGATTAAGGAGTACACTGTACTCCTTAATCCCCATCACCTATTTAACATATCCCCCCCACCCACTTTCCTTCTGGTCACCATCAGTTTGTTCTCTATAGTTAAGAGTCTGCTTCTTGGTTTGCCTCTCTCTCTCTCTCTCTCTCTTTTTTTTTTCTGCTTTATTCGTTTGTTTTGCTTCTTAAATTCCACATATGAGTGAAATCATGCTGTCTTTCTCTGACTTATTTCACTTAGCATAATACTCTCTAGCTAAGCGAAATAAGTCCCAGAAAGACAAATAGCATCTCTAGCTCCATTCACGTCCTTGCAAATGGCTTTACATATTGTTTTTTTTTTTTTTTTTTTTTTAAAGATTTATTTTTATTTATTTATTTGAGACAGAGAGAATGAGAGAGAGAGAGCACATGAGAGGGGGGAGGGTCAGAGGGAGAAGCAGGCTCCCTGCTGAGCAGGGAGCCCGATGCGGGACTCGATCCCAGGACTCCAGGATCATGACCTGAGCCGAAGGCAGTCGCTTAACCAACTGAGCCACCCAGGCGCCCTTTACATATTGTTTATTGTTGTTTTCTTGCTGTAGATACTGAGGTTGGCAAAACCTAAAATACTTACTTTCTGGTTCTTGGGGAGAAGACACAATCAAAATAAAAGGTAACAAAGTTAATATAGATGCAAAAGAATGTTGTCTATGAGAACATACCAGGAAGACTATTTAAATAATGAACAGGCCAGCTTGAAGTATTTTTTTAAGATTTTATTTATTTATTTGAGAGAGGGAACGAGGGAAAGAGCAAACAAACAAGGGGAGGGGCAGAGGGAGAAGACTCCCTGCTGAGTGGTGGGCCAGATGAAGGGCTTGATCCCAGGACCCCGAGATCATTACCCAAAGGCAGATGCTTAACCGACTGAGCCACCCAGGAACCCCTTCTTGAAGTATTTTTTAAAAATCTTTAATGAGGGGCGCCTGGGTGGCACAGCTAGTTAAGCCTCTGACTCCTGGTTTCCACTCAGATCAGGATCCCAGGGTGTGAGATCAACCCCCATATCCCTCCAGCTCTGCACTTGGTGTGGAGTCTGCTTGGAATTCTCTCTCTCCCTCTGCCCCTCCCCTTGCTTGCGTGTGTGCGCACATGAGCACACACACTCTCAAATAAAATGAATAAATAAAATCTTTTTTAAAAATCTTAATAAAAGCTTAACTGTAATGAAAAATACTTATTTCAAAATGTTGGATTGACCTCTTTTTCCTGTTAATATAATACCTCTTCATATCTGAGGAGTCTTGTAAATTTTTTTTTGAATTTGAGTGGCAGTTGGAATTACTGTTGAAATCTGAGTAACTTGGCCTTGTAATTTGATTTTTGCCCTTGGAGCCCAGATACCATTTTCTGACACTGATGATTTCTTGATGAAATTTTGCTTTTAACCCTTTAGGACTGGCTGTAGTTTATACTGTTGAGGGTATGGTTTTCTACTGAGGATGTGCATCAGAATCACTTGGAGACTTTTAAAAAATTTAGATGTCTCCTCAGAATCTCTGAGGATAAGACCCTTTACCATGATTATCTTCAGGAAGTTCCTCAAGTGGTTCTAATGTACACCTGGTTATTTCCTTCTTCAACTATTTTAATATATCCAGTTTGACAAAAATACACATGTGGCATTTATTGTTCTGATTCCCATAGGTGTTTTTCAACCTAAAGAATCATTGTCTAAATGGATTTAAACTTGCAGAGGTCACTGGCATCAGTTTGTTGAATTCATTTTCTTTTGATGTCAAATAGTATAATAGAATCCAAATTGAAAGAGCGTAAGTAGTATAATTTAGTAATTTTCATTTTTATAAGATATTTATTTGGCATCATGGAATCCCAGAGAATCTGGAAATAATGGATTTGATAAAGTAAAACACAATTTACAGGAAATGACATTTTTAGAAGGAATAGTTTATATTTGAGAACCATTTTGTTTTGTCAGTGTTCTTATCAGGCTGTATGTAAAATTATCATAAAACTAGATCTTTTCCTTTTGTTTCCATTTAAGTGTGTTTTGACACTGAAGTGAAAAGAAATGACCCACAATCTCTAAAATCATATTAAAACAAGAAATATTTGGGGCACCTGGGTGGCTCAGTCAGTTAAGCATATGCCTTCAGCTCAGGTCAGGATCTCAAGGTCCTGGGATGGAACCCCACATCAGGCTCCCTGCTCAGCAGGGAGCCTGCTTCTCCCTCTCTCCCTACCCCCGCTCGGGCTTGCTCGCTCACTCACTCTCCCTCTCTCTTGCTCTCAAATCTTCAAAAAAAAAAAGTCTTTTGCACATTCCCTTTCACTGTTGATAGGCATACACAGTTGTAACATGCAGAACAACTCGTTTCAGATGAAAAGCACTAGAAAGTGATACACAATAAAATCTAAATAAATCAGAATTCAGTTTCTTTGGAACCTTCAAAATGGCTTCATGCCTTAAGTCAAGGAAGAGGAGGAAATTTTCACTTTTTAATCAGTGAAGAAGCAGTATTTGAGCACCCATCAACAAGTAAACACTGCTGGGATGACGATTATATCTAACATGTTTGATGGGTGTGCCATGGGATTGTGGGGATGCATGCTGATTAATGTCTGTAAAGGGAGAGCCAAGAAATGATGAGGTAGACAGGCCAAGAAACAAGGAGAAAAAAATGGGAAGAAAGGAAAGATCAGCAGTAACAAGATAGTGCTTATAAATTGTAATGGTAGTGAATATCAGACACTTAGTGGAGAGAGAGATGAAAACACAATAGGTAGGGTGAGTTCTTAGTTACCTGTTTGCATGTCAGTAGCCCTTGTTGAGGATATCTTTCTTGTTTGTTGTAGGTTGGAAGTGGGTTTTTTACGTTTGATAACCCTTGAAGGCATTGATTTGCCTGGAGGGTATCCAGGGAGTAGAGTTTAAGCAGTATGAGGGGTGGAGAGTATTTATTCCAGTAGAGTTTATTGACATGCTAAGCCTATAATAATAAAGGCTGCTATATTATCGTAACAGAACTGAGGATATGGGGGTATATTAGGGTTCTCCAGAGAAACAGAACTAATAGAATGTATGTATATATTTAAAAGAAAAAAAGTAACTCTCTCTCTTTTTCTTAAGGGTGGGTGGGTTAGATTTTAAGTAATTGATTCACATGATTGTAAAGGTTGGCGAGTCCAAAATTTACAGGGTAGGCTGCCCAGATGGAGATCCAGGAAAGAGTTGAGTTGCAGCTAGAGTCCAAAGACAGTCGGCTGTCAAAATTCCCTCTTCCTCAGGGGTTGTGTAAGTCTTTTCTCTTATGGCCTTCAGTTAATTGGATGAAACCCATCTACATTATGGGGTATGGGGTTGGGTAATCTGCTTTACTCACTGTCAACTGATTTAAATGTTAATCTCATCTAAAAAATACCTTCATAGCAATGTCTAAACAAGTGTTTGACAAAGTATCTGGCTACTGTGGCCTGGCCAAGTTGACACATGAAATTAACCATCAAAGGAGGTATAATAGAAACCATCTCATAGCATAGTTCTAGTGACAAGCAAAAGACAAAGGCAAAAAAGATTGATTCTAAAAGAAAAAATGGACATCTAGATATGATTTATATTGTGTTACTTAAGTCTATGTCCAGTTTCAAAGCCCAAAAACTTTCTGCTTTGTTTCTTCAGATTCATAATCTAGCTACGGAGCATCTATTTACAAACACCTGCCTTTAATATTAGAGTTACTAGGGGCGCCTGGGTGGCTCAGTCGTTAAGCGTCTGCCTTCGGCTCAGGTCATGATCCCGGGGTCCTGGGATCGGGCCCCGCATCGGGCTCCCTGCTCAGTGGGGAGCCTGCTTCTCCTGCTCCTTCCCGCTTGTGCTCTCTCTCGCTCTCTCTCTCTCAAATAAATAAATAAAATATTAGAAAAAAATAAATAAAATCCCTTAAAAAAAAAAATATTAGAGTTACTAGACTTGAGATTAGTAAGAATAATTCTCTGTGAAAAAGTGGTATTTTAATCCTTGGCCCAAGGCTCATTGAAAAATGCAGAATATTTTTATATGTACCCGGATATTTATTTGATGAGTGACTTAAATCTTGCAAAATGAGATATGGTTGTTGGCTATAACTAATAGGAAATGAGGAAATGGTGTAGCTATTGGAAGAATTTTACTTTTTCAGGGAACTATGCCTGAGCTTTGTCTCTCAATGATGGATCAGTCTAGTCTTTTTTGTTATTGCCTGCTAACAGCAAGAACCAATGAATCATGGGTCTCCAAGCTGGAAGAGAGTAAGAACAAGTATACATTAAAGCCTAAGTATTTGATTAAGAACTTTCAGTGAGGGACGCCTGGGTGGCTCAGTCGGTTAAGCGGCTGCCTTCGGCTCAGGTCATGATCCCAGGGTCCTGGGATCGAGTCCCACATCGGGCTCCTTGCTCAGCAGGGAGCCTGCTTCTCCCTCTGTCTCCCTCTGCTTGTGCTCTCTCTGTCAAATAAATAAAATCTTAAAAAAAAAAAAAAAAAAAAACTTTCAGTGATCTAACATTATCAAATTGTGGGCATGGGCGAAAACTTTTCTCATACTTAATTGTTAACACAGAGCATAAGATACTGCAAAGGACAGTTAATAGTTTGGTTAATTTTGCCAACTTTATTTTTATTAGAAAATGATTTCAGAACTCTAGAAACATCTCTGTAGATGGAAAAGTGAGGAAATCATAAAGATTGAATTAAGGAAATGAAACTACTCTTAGGAAGTACTTTGTCCTAGGTAATCTCATGGATTTAAACTATATACTGAGGTATTTTTCAGAATATTCAGTGCATTGACTTCACAGGTAAGTTTACTTATTTTTTTTTTTCATTATTGACTGCATTGCAGCGTAGCATTAATGATGCAGTTTTAAATATTTTTACCTAGAATAATATTCAGAGTCAAATATGAGAGCTTAGAGAAACCTGTAACCTGGTATTAGGTCTGATGTCATGTTAAGGAGCATCATCTTGATAAAGTGATAAAGAATTTGCAGGAACACCCAAAATACCCACCACTAATTATTTAAAGGAGAGATGTTCCTTTTTTATCCCATACCATGGAATTCTGCATTCCAAAAAACATACTGAAGCTTGTGTAAATGTGTAAATCAAAACATGGATGTGTGTTGCCTTTTTTTTAAAGATTTCATTTATTTGGGGGTGGCAGAGGGAGAAGGAGATGCAGACTCCCTGCTGAGCGGGCAGCCTGATACGGGGCTCCATCCCAGAATACTGAGATCATGACCTGAGCTGAAGGCAGACACTTAACTGACTGAGCCAGAGCCACCCAGGCGCCCCACATATGTATATTCTGATAGGTTAGTTGTACATAGATCAGAATGATTTGGATGGTGCAAACAATTCAGAGAGAGCAAGGGGAAAAGATGATGGCACAGTGAAAAAAAAAACATTTCTTTTTCAGGGGGAAAGACCATGTTTTGGGAGGTGATTGCTTCAGTTTTCATTTCTCAAAATTTACAGAACATCAGTCATGTGACACTACCTGGATCATACTCATTCTTTGTTACACTTTATGAAAAAAGTGTCAAAAATAAGTGAACAAGAACTTTGATAAGAAATCATGTCCCAGGTTCATTGCAGGTATTCATCGTATTTAAGCTGGGATTTTTAAAATACATTTAAAGTTCAAAACTGATGGCAGAGGTTAACGTGTATGGTATTAGTTATAGAATTTGTTTATATTATTATCCTGGTTAATCCTCACTAAATCCTGAGGTATATTTCACATTTAAGTCCATTTCATAGTTGAGAGAAGCTTAGAACTTAACTATGTGTTAATTTGATTATCTAAAAACAGTTATGGCATATAACATGAATAGGCAGTTTTATTTATGTCTCTTTTTTGTTTGATGCTGGTTATCTGTTGTTCTTTAAAAAACCTTGGTCTGATTCTTTCTGTCTGATTCTTTTTTAAGAGAAAGCCAGCAGGGAGGGTGGGGAGGGGCAGAAGGAGAGGGAGAATCTTAAGCAGGCTCCGCACTCCACACCCACCGTTAGCCCTGAGTCCTACGTGGGGCTCTATCTCATGATCCTGAGACCATGACCTGAGCCAAACTCAAGAGTTGGAGGCTTGGGCCACCTTGGTGGCTCAGTCGTTAGGCATCTGCCTTCAGCTCAGGTCATGATCCCAGGGTCCTGGGATCGAGTCCCACGTCGGGCTCTCTGCTCAGCAGGAAGCCTGCTTCTCCCTCTCCCTCTCCCACTCCCCCTGCTTGTGTTCCCTCTCTTGCTGTGTCTCTCTCTGTCAAAAAATAAATAAAATCTTTAAATAAAAAAAAGAAGTTGGAGGCTTAACCAACTGAGCCACCTAGGCACCCCTTGGTCTGATTCTTTTGAAATGTAATGTATGGCTAGTGTCAACTAAGAAAGTAGCTTTTAGTTGTTTAAGCCAATTTGAGATCTTTTTTTTTTTTTTAAAGATTTTATTTATTTATTTGAAAGAGAGAGAGAGAGCACATGAGAGGGGGGAGGGTCAGAGGGAGAAGCAGACTCCCCGCTGAGCAGGGAGCCCGATGCGGGACTCGATCCCGGGACTCCAGGATCATGACCTGAGCCGAAGGCAGTCGCTTAACCAACTGAGCCACCCAGGCGCCCCCAATTTGAGATCTTAATTCATTAAATTATAGACAAGTATTTTTTCACCCTTTTTTACCACCTTGTGAAAAAAAAAAAGGGGCACCTGTGTGGCTCAGTTGGTTAAGCGTCTGCCTTTGGCTCAGATCATGATCCCAGGGTCCTGGGATTGAGCCCCATGTCAGGCTCCCTGCTCAGCAGGGAGTCTGCTTCTCCCTCTCCCTCTGTCCCTGACCCCACTTGTGCTCTTGCTCTCTCACTCTCAAATAAATAAAAATCTTTTTATTTTTTATTTTTATTTTTTTAAAGATTTTATTTATTTTTTGACAGAGACAGAGACAGCGAGAGAGGAAACAAAAGCAGGGGGAGTGGGAGCGGGAGAAGGCAGGCGTCCCGCTGAGCAGGGAGCCCGATGTGGGGCTTGATCCCAGGACGTGGAATGATGACTTGAGCCGAAGGCAGACGCTTAACAACTGAGCCACTCAGGCACCCAATAAAAATCTTTTTAAAAAGAGGTTATCTTTATTTCTCTTTATTGAATTATTGTATATAAAATCTATGTAAGGATAATAGGTAAAATAGTTGGAAGCACCAGGAGAGGTATATCTGTAATATGAATAGGCATGCATATTAATAAAATACCTTACATCCTATTAGTGACTTTGAGAAAAATTGTTTTTTGGAACTATGCTAAAAACGTAACAATTTTCAAAGTACCATGAAACATGCAGTTAATTGGGAAACAACAGATTTTATTTAACTTCTAAAAATTAACTAGTGTGCAAAGGTACTCAGTAAATCTTGATTGGCAGTAGTTTCTGCCTTGCCCCATTGCTGTATCTGGAAAATACTGTTTGGATTAGGAATATGAGCTATAATATATGTGCTATTCAAGCAAGGTAGATAATACGCTGATCCTCTTTTTTTTTTTTTAAGATTTTATTTGAGAGAGGACGTGAAAGAGAGAATGGGGGAGGGGCAGAGAGAGAAGCCAAAACCCTGGGATCTTGACTGGAGCCGAAGGCAGATGCTTAACTGACTGAGCCACCTAGGCACCCCTCTGCTGACCCTCTTTAAATAAAGCATTGTCAAGTGACAATTTCATGAGAGCAGGAGTTATTGGTAATTATCCAATTACTGTAGTGTAGGTCTTTGGTGTCTCTCCTAAACTCTTAGGTCTACATTTAATAACAAATCTGATTATTTCCATTGTATATTTGTTAATATCTACTGTTAACATATAGTTAGTTGTTTGTTTTTCCCTTACACACATCTTTTATTTTCTGTATTTTCCCTATTTCATAAACTCATGGTTAGCAGGGACCAATGTACAAAATAAATTATTAATGAAATATGTTATAAGTTTTAATAAGTGTGAAACCTATGATAACACATGGAAACTGAAAATGAAAAGAATTTAAATTAATTCACTCACCATCCAGTTTTGTAACATTTTTTTAATGCTCAGTTATTTATCTTTTCTTTTTTACTTTTCCCCTTCTTTCTATGGTGAGGTACTTATCCAAGCAATAAACGTTGTTTTGGAGAGCTGCATTTGTATAGCAGATGAACAGATATAATATTAGAATATAGAATGGTTAAGAATTCTGCATTCCAAAAAACATACTGAAGCTTGTTTCTAGTGCTTAGGCAACACAGATCTGATCTCTAAGAACGCCTAGATATTGACATGCAAATGAATAAATGAGACTCTTCTTTGAAATATGTTTGTAATATATACAAGTAGCTTAGAAGGGATTATTGAAGTGCTGCCAGAATACATTTAAAAAATGTTAAGTCTTCTCATTCATTATGTTGACTTTGGAAGAATTTGGAAACTGCCTTGAGATGCATGTAATATTTTGTTTATATGTGCTTCTTTGAGGGAAGAGATCTTGATTTTCATTACATTTTCAAAGGAATCCAGTGACCCCCAAAAAAGATTAAGAACTCCTTTACCAGGTGGTATGAAAATATTGCCTGGTTTATTTGTACTGTTGGTTATAAATATAGATTGTTCATTGCAAAATATCCTAAACTGTCTCTTTTGCTCTGTTGGAGAACCATTTCTTTCTTTTGTCATGTGATATTTTGCAGTTATATGTTAAAATGCTAATCAAGCTAAAAGGTAAATCTGAGAAATACTGTACATTATATTCTTAGATTCTTAGCCCCAACATTTTATTTTTATGTAAACTTTACACCCAATGTGGGGCTTGAACTCACAACCCCAAGATCAAGAGTTGCATTGTCCACCAACTGAGCAAGCTAGGCGCCCCACCACGCAAATTTTTTTGACCTATATCCCAGACATATCATTTTACTGATAAATTTTTTGTTGTATATTTCTTTTTTTTTTTTTTTAAGATTTTATTTATTTATTTGACAGAGAGACAGCAAGAGCAGGAACACAAGCAGGGCGACTGGGAGAGGGAGAAGTAGGCTTCCTGCCAAGCAGGGAGCCTGATGTGGGGCTCGATCCCAGGACCCTGGGATCATGACCTGAGCCGAAGGCAGATGCTTAACGACTGAGCCACCCAGGTGCCCCTTGTTGTATATTTCTAAAAGTCTTAAAAATAACCACAATATTGGGATGCCTGGGTGGCTCAGTTGGTTAAGCGCCTGACTCTTGATTTCGGCTCAGGTCATGATCTCAGGGTTGAGACACAGCCCCACATCTGGCTGGGCCTGGAGCCTGCTTAGGATTCTCCCTCTCTCTCTGCCCTGCCACCCCTGCATGCACGAGCTCGCTCGCTCTCTAAAAATAAATAATAAAAAGTAAAAACCACAATACCATTATGATTCTTGAAAAATTCACAATTACTCTTTAATATATCATCAGACCTCCATCCAATGGATGTTCATTTTCCCCAAATATTTGTTCATTGATTTATTTTGCAGTTTATTTTTCAAACAGTTTTTTAAAATTCCAAATCTAAATAAGGTCTGTAAACTGCAATTGTTGATATGTCACTTTTGTCTTTATCAATCTGTAGGTTTCCCTCTCTGGTTCTTTTTCTTCTTTTCCTTGGAATTTATTTGAAGAAACTGGGTCATTTATTTTATAAGGCTTTTCACAGTCTGCATATTGCTGGTTATATCCCCATGGTGTCTTTTAACATATTCCTCTGCCCTTTGTACTTCTTGCAAATAGATAGTTGGAGCCAGAGACTTAAACAGATTCAGATTTGATTTTGTGGCAAGAATATTTTATAGGTGGTGCAGTGTTATTCTATCATGGGATACATCGTGTCTGGTTGTCTGTTTGCCTTTGGTTGATTAGGGGGTGAAAATGGTGATATTAAAATTCTTTATTCCTTTCTTCATTTCTTCTGTGTCTTTTTTTTCCTCCACCAGTAGCATTTAAGCATCTCATTTGGTTGAGAAAAACCTTTTAACATTTCCAGCTATTTCGAAAGATACTTATTTATGGTACTGTTTTTACTTCATCTCCCTGCACTTATCAGACATTTATATATGGTTTCTGTATGTTCAACCATATCCTTATCATTTTACTGAAACCATTCTCGTCAAGGTTATCAGTGGGCTCTATACGGAATGGAGCAGACCCATTTCAGACCTTATTTTGCTTAGTAGTTGGATAATGTTGGATACTGTTGATTGCCACTTTTGAAATACTCCTTGGCTTCTGTGATGTACTCTTTCCTGTTTTTACTTTTACTTCTTTAACTGCTTTCTCTCAGCCTCAGTTGTAGACTTTTTTTTTTTTTTTTAGGTGTTGGTCTTGTTCTGCTTGGCTCTAGCCTAAGCCCTCTGCTCGTCTAGCTCTGCGCATTCTCCATGGCTCCTCCATTGTCATGGTTTCAGTTACACCATCTCTAAAATGATAAGTGCCAAATCATTTTTTGGTTTTTGGGTTTTGGGTTTTTTTGGTAGGTTGATTCTCTTCAGAGCTCACTTGTTTGTACTATTTCCTACTAAAAATCTCGCAGGCACCTTTGAATCAACTATACCTAAAATGGAATGAATCATAACTTTCCTCATCCCCTCACACATAGGAGTTTCCTGTTCAACATAGTTCTAAGCCAGAAATCTCTGGAAGTTATCCTTGACTCCTTGCTTGACCCTTCTCACACCTTGCTGCTCAAATCTAGTCACCAGTCACGTAAGACTTACCTGGTTAATAATTTAAATTCAAGTAATTCTCTTCATTTCACTGCTGCTATGCTAGTGTGAATCCCTATCATCTATCCCCTTCATTACTGTAAGCCTCCTGTCTGGTCTGTTCCTTTCCTGTCTTTCTGGTCCATAGTGATTTTTCTGAAAAACGTATCTAATGGTTCCCCATTGCCCCTAGGATAAATGTAAAGACCTGAGCTTGTTTTATGATCATCCTGAGTCATCGCCTCCTATGTAATACTTGTTCTGCTTTTGCACTGGTGGTTTTTTGTTTGTTTTTAGATTTTATTTATTTGAGAGAGAGAGAGCAAGGGGAAGGGACAGAGGGAGAGAATCTCAAGCAGACTCCACACCTAGCACAGAGCCCAATGTGGGGCTCGATCTCATGATCCTGAGATCATGACCTAAACTGAAATCAAGTTGGATGCTTAGCCAGCTGAGCCACCCAGGTGCCCCTTTTTGCACCGTTGTAACTGACTGTTCAGTAGACTTTAAACTTCTTGAGTGTAAAGACCAAGTATTTTCCTTCATTAGACCTGGTGCCTGGTACTGGTGTTTTGTAAATGCTTCATGAATTGATAAATTGTGCAGTACACAGTTACACATTCACTGATTTGTTTACGTCTTGGTTTTATTTTTATTAGATCATCCTAGTATTCTACTGCCGTTATTCTTGTACATTGGTTTAGTTTTTTGGCTAGAGGTAGTCTCTCCATAATTAAATTGGACCCTGTGGATTACCATTGTTCCAGATAATAGAAACCTGTAGACAGTTCACATCAGATAAGCCTTACCCTAATGTGACCTTTATCAGAGTGTAGGAGTCCCTAGATGCTTTTGCTTGGTGATGGTTAAGACTTAGAAAAGTAAGGCTTAAATAACTAGAAGGTGTTAAATACCAAAGAGAGATGGTTTTCTGGGGTGTCCATTGTGTTTGGTTCTCATTCCACTATTTATTACTGACATTTAGTCATATTTTTCTAGATTTAAAGAGATGTGGTGCTTTTCAGCTGTCATTTTGAGCCAGGTGGTCTCTAGGTTGGAAGAATCATTAAAGATCATAAAATAAATCCCTGATTATATTTGCTAGAATTGCTAAACAGAGAAAGATCTTCCCATGTCCATTGGGAACATCTGAGCACTCACTTTTTGACTTAGGGATCATATTTAAAACCAGGGTTTGCTCTCATTTTTTTCTACTCCTTGACTGGCTTATTCACCACTGTATCCCCTTTGCATAGAACGGTGTGACTGGCATAGCACGAAAAAGGTACTCAAGAAACAGTCTTTGTCTCTTCTATCCATGATGTGTCTCTTGATAGGTGGTCCCACAGGCCCTTCATTAAATGTTAATTTCATTTTATTTAGAGGATGATTTCCTGTTTCTTTCAAGTGTCCCTGCCAACAGAATTTTGTATGTACCAGTAGTCTGCATTTTAAGTAAGACTATCTCAAATATATTTTCTAAACACAGTGGAAATTCTTTCTAGCTATTTTTTGTACAGTGTGAGAAGATAAACTAAACTTACTTTTTTTTTGTAAAATAGGAGATTTAAAGAATAATTCTTAAAGAAAAGAAATAGTTTTTTATTTTTCTTAACTTTTACCTACATTTACTCTGATTAAACTGATCACAATACTTTTTAGATGTTATATAGGAATTGATTTTACAGTGTTACAAATATAAGGAAAGAGCTCTGAAATACTGAGTAATATTATCCAAAAACTGGGTTAGAGAATTGGATTAGTGTATGAGCACATAGACTTTAGGGTAGTCCATTCAGTTTTTTATTTTGAAAACAGGTGCTTCTAAAGAACACAAAATAAATTGAAATAACATGAAATTGTTTCTTGATTAAATGCATTGGTTAAGAGGGCATGTGTTTGCTGAATACTTTTTTACATAATAATATCAACTATTCTAAGATTATTACTGACATATTCAGTCTTGAAGATTACTTCAGTTATGATTTTTTAAAAGATTTCAATTTAAAGTAATCTCTCTACCCACCATTGGGCTCGAACCCACAACCCTAAGATCAAGAGTTGCATGCACCACCAAATAAACTAGCCAGGTGCCCCAATTTTTTTTACTTTGAGGGAGGGTTATAGTCTAGAGAAGTTATATGTTAATATTTGAAATTTAATAAAATTGGTATCAATATTTTCTGGCAGGTGACCTGGTTGGGCATGGGTAAATTTGAAAATAATGCTGTTTTGGCTCAGTAAACTATTAAAGGTAGTTTAAAATATATACTAATATTACGGCATTGATTATAACAGAAAACATCTGATGTTCATATTACCATTAAGTAAACCTTGTCTTTGAAAGTGTATACTGCAAATAGTAATTTAGAAATAATTTAAATTCTAAGTGAAAGAAATTATCTTCTCTCTCTCTCTCTCCCCCCCCCCTTAGGTGGAATGAACCCTATTTGTTGACTATCTCCTGATTACTGGTTGGATTCACTTGTAAAAGAATCATCTTCCCCTGTGTGGACGCCACTTAGTGGCATATTTAATTATAAATCCAGGGATCACAAAGCTTTCTGATTTTCCCAAAGGAGGGACATACCACTATATCAAAGAAGCTTGATATTACAGCCAAAATGGTGCTGTCCCAGAGACAACGAGATGAACTGTAAGTTTCTTGGTTTTGTGTTTTTTAAAAAATCTTCTCATAAAAGACAAAGTAGTGAATTAAAATACAGCTTTGGGAGATCTATTCTTAGATTAAAACTATTATTGTAAGTGTTCAAATACTGTTTTGGGCAGTTTGGTCTGATTTTAAAACTGGGTCTTTGAAGTAGTGTTATTTACCCTTGTGACTTTATTGTGTAGAAGTTTAAAGCAGAACAAATAAGTTAGTTTAAAGCAGAACAAATAAGTTAGTTGGGATAAGTTTTATTCTAAGCTTGTCTTAAATATATTATGTTCAGTAGGAAAATAGATTATTCAAAGCTCTTCTAAATATTTTTGTCTAGAATATGTGTTTTAGAAAAGTGAGGGGCACCTGGGTGGCTCAGTCGTTAAGCGTCTACCTTCGGCTTGGGTCATGATCCTGGGGTCCTGGGATCGAGCCCCGCATCGGGCTCCCTGCTAAGCGGGAAGCCCGCTTCTCCCTCTCCCACTCCCCCTGCTTGTGTTCCTGCTCTCGCTATCTCTCTCTGTCAAATAAATAAATAAATCTTTTTTAAAAAAAAAGAAAAATGAAAGCTTTTTTGTTGTTACTGCTAATTTCCTTTCCTTTGCCTTACTGTATTTTTTTTATCTTTTATCATCCAGGGGCTATTAGAGGATTTGAACTCTATGAGGTAGATAACATACTAGTTAATGTAAATGCATTAATGAGAGAGGCATAAAATGATTTCACCACTGATATTTGATAGTATCTTACAGCATCCCATATTTTATAGCATTCTGTTTTTTTTAGGTGAAGAATATAGAGGAATAATTTAGCTTCATGTTCTAGATTTTTAAAAAATTTTTCTGTTGCTTTTTACAAAACTGTTTATTTGGAAATAATTTCAAATTAAAGGTAAGTTCTAAGATTGGTGCAAAGAATACTTAATGTACATTTTATCCACTTCACCTGTTTTGTACCATTTTGTACCATTTGCTTTATCATTTGTACTCTATACAAATGTGTGTGTGTGTGTGTGTACATGCAGTATTTTTTCCTGAACCATTTGGGAGTAAGTTGCATACACCAAGGATCTTTACCCCAGATACTTGGGTGTGCAGTTTCTAAGAATAAGGATATTCTTCTATAAAACCACAGGACAGTTAGCAATGTCAGCAAATTTAACATTGACATAATACGTTTATTGAATCTGCTTTCCATATTCCAATTTTGTCAGTTGACCCAATAATATCCTTTGTTGCAGGGTTGTTGGCTTTCTTTTTTCTCTCTATCATTCCTTTCTAGTACACTGTCCAGTACAAGATTAGGTAATATATTTAGTTGTCATTTCTCTTTAGTCCTTATTTTTTTTTAAAGATTTATTTCTTTATTTGAGAGATGGAGAGAGAGAGAGAGAGAGAGAGAGAGAATCTCCAGCAGACTCCCCACTGAGCACGGAGCCCAATGGGGGCTTTATTATTTGAGAGAGAAAGAGAGCACAAGCCGGAGGGGCAGAGGGAGGAGAAAGAATTTCAAGCAAATTCCATGCAGAGCCCACCGTGGGGCTCGATCTCAGGACCCCGAGATCATGATTTGACCCAAAACCAAGCGTCTGACACTCAATCTGTGCCACCCAGGCATCCCTAGGACAATATTTTTGAGGAATGGTTGTTTGTTTGGGTTTTTTTAAATAGCATATTCCTCATTTTGCAGCTGTCTAATGTTTCTTCATGATTAGATTCAGATTATGTATTCTTGGCCAGAATACTACATAAGTAATTTGTATTCTTATCAGGATATCCTGTCTAGAGACACATGTGTATCTACCTCCCAGTGGTGATGCTAATTTTGATCCCTCAGTCAAGATGCCTGATTTCTCCACTGTATAGTTACATTTATTTTCTTTTCAACAAATATAAGTTAGGGAGACATTTTAAGACCATGCAAAACATTTTTTTTTTTTTTTAAGTTTATTTATTTGAGAGAGAGCAAGAGACTGGGGTGGGGAGTGGGTAGAGGGAGAAAATCTCAAGCAGACTCCCCATGAGTGTAGAGCCTGATGCGGGGCTTGATCCCACAACCCCGAGACCATGACCTGAGCTGAAATCAAGAGCCAGGCACTTAACTGACTGAGCCACCCAAGCACCTCCATGCAAAACATTCTTATTTCCATCAAATTCCCCAACTAGATTTAACATCCATTGATAATTCTTGCCTGAACCATTTTTTATGCAGAATGATGATTTTCCCACACAACTACTCATTCCACATTACTAGTCATCACTCAGCATTTTCTTTATTCCTTTTTACTTAGTTGTTTTTTTCATTATTGGTATGAACTCCTAAGTTCTCATATTTTCAATGTTTTTATCATTCATTACTTTTCTTATACTTTTGGTGTTATGACTATTCCAGACTGGCCCATAGGAGCCTCTTCAGGTTGCTCTTATTTATTGCCTTATTTGTGGACACTTTCTTACTTTCTAGCATAACAAGGTGGTCCATGCTTATGTGTACCCTTCCTGCCTTAATCCTAGAATCAGTCATTGCTCTAATAAGCCCTGGTTCCTCTTAGTAGAGAATGGTATTAGACATCAAGATATGGGTACTAAGTATACTTATTGCTATGGGGTGTCTGCTTCTGGGCTCTTTAAGTAGACAGAACCAAGAAATATGTATGTATAAACATATACAGACACCCTGGTACACATGTGTACTAAGGTTTCTCAGTCTTGGCATTATTGACCTTGACATCTTGGGCTAAATAATTCTTTGCTGTGGGATCTGTCCTGTGCACTGTCAGTTGTTAGCAACATCCTTGGCCTCTACCCACTAGATGCCACAATAAAAAATGTCTCCAGACATTGCCAACTCTCCTGGGGGGGAGGGGTGCCAAATCTCCCTGAGTTGAGACCCACTGATATACATGTACACATACTTATTTTAGAAATCATTAGGCTATCCCGACACTTCTAAATCCAGTCTATTCCCACAAGGTTCTTTCTTGTTTTCCTCCCCACCATCTCTTTCTCCTTCTATGGTTAAGACCTGACTCCCAGCAATATCAACACATTGACTCATTTGCTCAATCCTATAATACTTCCAGAATAGTTTCAGAATTGTTACACTCTTACCACTTCAGAAAACAAAGCTTCCTGGAAAGGGTTTAGAATTTGTATTCAGTTTTCCTCCCATCCATTCTGCCCGAGACTGAAAATATATAATTGAATACTGTGTTTATAAGTTACTTGGATTAGTTTTGTTTCTCTCCCTCTCCTGTGGCTATATTATTCGTTTGAAATTTAGTTGGGTTCATCTGTTCCAGTTTTTCAGTTTTGTGTGTTTTGCATTTCCTCTTCTTTCCCATCCTTGTTAATTTAATATTTTGAATATGTAGAACATTATCTATACAAAAATGTATACTCGGGAGTATTACTCTCTCCTGAATCCCTTCTACGAAGTTACTCCCTCCTTGCCCCCTGTAAGAACCAACTTTATTCACTGTTGAATAAAGGTAAGAGAGGGGCACCTGGGTGGCTCAGTTAAGCATCCCAACTCTTGATTTTGGCTTAGGTCATGATCTCAGGGTCATAGGATCGAGCTCCACATTGCTGGGCTTGCCCTGGATGTGGAACCTGCTTAAGATTCTCTCTGGGCGCCTGGGTGGCTCAGTTGGTTAAGCGTCTGCCTTCAGCTCAGGTCATGATCCCAGGGTCCTGGGATCTAGTTCCGCATCAGGGTCCCTGCTCCTCGGGGAGCCTGCTTCTGCCTCTGCCTCTCTCTCTGTCTCTCATGAATAAATAGAACCTTTAAAAAAAAAAAAACATTCTGTTCCTCCCCCTCTGCCCCTCCCTCCCTCTATAAAAGAAAAAAAAGATAAGAGAGATATATGTATGTTTTGTTTCTCTCTCTTTTTTTTTAAGATTTTATTTATTTATTTGAGATGGAGAGAGAGCACGAGCCAGGTGGGAGGGGCAGAGGGAGAGGGAGAAGCAGGCTTTCCACTGAGCTGGGAGCCCCATGTGGGGCTCGATCCCAGGGCCCCCGGATCATGACCTGACTTAGCCACCCAGGCACCCCTTGTTTCTCCTTTCTTAAGTAAAAGGTAGCATATTTTATGTGCTCTTTTGCACTTGGCTTTTTTTCCATTAGCAGTATCTCCTGGAACTCACTCCATATCAGTTCATAGAGATCCCCCTTTTTTTTCTTTTAACGACTAGATAGTAGTCTACTGTGTATATACCATGTTTCTTCAACCATTCTCCCATATTTGAACATTTAGGTAGTTTCCATTATTTTGTAACTATAAATAATACTGTAATTAATAACTGCATATGTACTTTTGTGTATATCTGGTTTTTAATCATCATTCTTGTTTCTAAGTCAGGTCAGATCTTTTTCTTCTAGATGCCTTGTGTGCACCAACTGCAAATCATCTTTATTACCCTCATAACCAAGATTAATATTTAAATATTATGGCCCAAAATAGAGCTTTTAATTTTTTTAAAAGATTTTATTTACTTATTAGAAAGAGAGCACACGCACAAGTGGGTGGAGGGGCAGAGGGAGAGGGAGAAACAGATGCCATGCCAAGCAGAGAGCCGGACATGGGGCTCGATCCCAGGACCCCATGACCATGACCTGAGCCAAAGTCAGATGCCCAACTGACTGAGCCACCCAGGCACCCCAAAATAGAGCTTTTAATTTGAGTAAAAATCAGTTGAGGAGAGAACTTAACTTAGGTGGCTAAATTTGCAGGGAATTTTAGGTAAGAATTGACTTAAAAGTGCTCATTAAGCAAAGAAAATTGGTCTTACATCTAAATGTAAACCTGGGGAATAGAAAAACCTTGGAGTTTTTAGTAAGAAGATAAAATGATGGTGTTTGCCTTTTCTCCCATTTTTGAAAATAATATGAATATATATTTACTGAGAGGTATAAACAAATGTTTATGTACCTTTTACAAGTAAGATACATTTTGGCACTTCAGTTTGCCTTTGCAACATTTTAGCATTTCTAATAGGCTTGAAAGCAATTAGCTTGTAAAATACTTTGAGGTATTTTTGGGGTTGAAATGAAATGAATTTTGACAAACTAGAAACTGATCATTTGAGCAGTACTACTAAGTATGATTCAGCTCAGCAAATGTATATTGCCTGCCTTCTTTGTTTTTACTATTCTGTGGCATACAAATATTGAATAATAACAAATTCATTTAGGTGGATATGACAGATATCTTTATTTTACAGGTAAATTGAGGATGGAAGAAATTAAAATTACCAGTTTCATGACTAGTAATAGAGGCAGGACGAGTTTCCCAATTTTAAGTTCACTATTCAATAAACACAATTCTATTACCAAAATTAATATATGTCAAAATGTAAACATTACCCCCTCCTCAGTTTCTCAGTCCCATTTTCCAGTGGTGGCCACTATTGCCTTTATATTATAATCTTTTCACATATTTTTCATGTACTTACAAAAATTTCATGAACATCTTTTTTCCTTCAGATTTGTAAGATAGAATTGTGTTTTACAACCTGTTTTTAATAATTTTTTGTCTTTCTGTGAATTTGGAGATGGTATTATCTGTTAATTCATCTCATAGTTACTTTTTGTTTAAGATTGATTGATTTGAGAAAGGATGCATGTGTGGGGGGTGGGAGGGTGTTGCGGAGGGAGAGGGAGAGGGTTCTAGAAGGGAGAGAAGTAGACTCCACTGAGCGTGGTGCTGGACGCAGGGCTCAATCTTATGACCTGAGCAGAAATCAAAAGTCGGACGCTCAACCCACTGAGCCACCCAGGTGCCCCATCTCGTAGTTACTTTTAATGACATAAGCTTACACCTCTATTTCTGTATCAAATTTTTACCCATTAATCCTGCTCCATGAAAGATGAAGAAAGTCTGTTTTTTTTTAGGTTGTCCTGGTCGATAACATTTGCACTTTATTTGATTTGTTGCTCACCCCTAATTCTTTGTTCCACAACTTTCTCATTCTTGTATTCCTTTTTTGGTTAACAGCTATATTGTAGTGTAAGTGACATACAAAGAACTGTACATATTTAATGTATACAATTTGATGAGTTTGGAACATTCTTCTTTTTTAATTACTCTGTTAGTTGGGTGGATTTTGTCATTATCTTTTTCAAGATGAGCTCCTAAATGGACCTCCATGAGTCTTTACATGTTAGGGATTAATTTTTTTCTTGCTTCCATAAATAAACGATTCTTCACATTTTTCCCACTCAGAGTTACAAATATTAAGGAAAAAATTACCATGTATAAGACTGCAAAGAAAAATCTCAAATTCCAAAAATGCAGAAATCACATAGGCTTCATTTGCTGATCATAATGCAATAAAATAAAAATTAATAGCAAAGGAGAGCTAAGAGAAACCTATCCATGTAGACATTTAAAAATGTACTTCTAGGGGCGCCTGGGTGGCTCAGTCAGTTAAGCATCTGCCTTTGCCTCGGGTCATGATCTCAGGGTCCTGGGATCGAGCCCCACATTGGGTTCCTTGCTTAGCGGGGAGCCTGCTTCTCCCTTTTCCCGTTCCTTGCTTGTTCTCTCTCTCTCTCTCTCTCTTCCCCTCCCTCCCTCCCTCTCAAATAAATAAATAAAAGCTTCAAAAAATAATAAAAAATAAAAATGTACTTATAAATGTTTTGGAGTTAAGAGAACAAAATGAAACGTAGGAAATTAAGAAATTAATAATAGTGAGGTTACTCGTAATAAAAACCAATGTAGCACACAGAAAATTAGATGGTCTAGTGAGTCTTTTAAAAAACTAAAGGTCAGAAATGAACTACAGGTTCAATTCAAGAATAAGAACAACAGGGGTGCCTGGATGGCTCAGTCAGTTAAGTGACCAACTCTTGATTTCGGCTCAGGTCATGATCACAGGTTTGTGAGATTGAGCCCCACTTCTTTGGACTCCACGCTCAGCAGGGAGTCTGCTGGAAATTCTTTCTCCTTCTCCTTCTGCCCCTCCCCCCACTTAAACTTTCTTGCCCCCTCTTTCTCAGATAAATAAATCTTTTTAAAAAAAAGAATAAGAACAATGAATTAAGCCCAAAGGAAGCAGAGGGAAAGAATTAATATTTTTTAAAAAGCAGAAATTAATAAAATAGAAAATATAACCTGGTAAACTTGATTAGCAAAATTAAAAACTAGCTTTTAAGAAAGACCATAAAATGGATGAATAAAGAGAAAAGGCACAAATGAACAATATAGTAATGAGAAAAGCAACATAAAATGAACTCAGAGGTGATTTTCAAAATCCTGAAAAAGTTCTATTAAATTTGAAAATCTGAATTACCAGGGTGATTTTCTAGGAAAATATATGTGATAAAATTGGCTCAGGAAGTAGAAAACTTGAATAGGTTACTATAAAAGAAATTGTAAATATAGTTAGAGACATCAAGTCCAGATGGTTTCTAAGGACCAGTAACTTTCCAGATTATATTGTCTTCCACAACATAGAAAAAGGTGGAAAACTAAGAGTTCATTTTATGAGGCTAGAATAGCCCCGTTAGTAGCACTAAGCAAGGGGAAAATAATAAAATTACAAGCTAATTTTTTATATGAATTCAAATAATAAAAGATACTAAATAACAATTGAATGTAGTAGCATGTGAAAAAAGTTCATTATGGCCAAGTATTATATATCCCAAGAACACAAGAGTTTTCCAGCATTAAGAAACCTATTAATGCAGTTACTATATCAATAATAGAAAAATCATATTATCAGTCCAAAAGATACAGAAATATTTTTAATACCCACTTTTGATTGTTAATTTTGTTTGTTTATGTAGGCTCCACACTGTGTGTGAAGCATCCCTGAGATTAAAACTTGAGCTGAGATCAAGAGTCGGACGCTTAACTGACTGAGCTACCCAGGCACCCAGTAGAGCATGTGACTCTTGATCTCAGGGTTCTAAGTTCAAGCCCCACATTGGGTATAGAGATTACTTAAAAATAAAATCTTTTTAAAAAATTGTTTTTTCTTAAAAAATGGGGAAGAGTATATTTTCTTAACTTGATTAAGGCTCTCTGCCTGAAATTTACAGCAAATGTTGGAGGTATTAAGTACATTCCCAAGAAAGTCAAGAACAAGTTCAGAGTTCCCATGTTTCTACTACCATTTAAACTTAGATTTGACATTCTAACCAATGCAATAAGACAACAAAAAGAACTATAGATAGAACTATTAGGAAGAAAGCAAACGTATTTGTAGGTGCTAGTATCTATATAGAAAATCAAAGAGAGGGCCTGGGTGGCTCAGTCGGTTAAGCGTCTGCCTTCGGCTCAGGTCATGATCCTGGGGTCCTGGGATCGAGCCCTGCATCAGGCACCCTGCTCAGCAGGAGTCTGTTTCTCCCTCTAGCCCCTGCCCCCCCCCCCAACCGCTCATGCTCTCTCTCTCTCTCAAATAAATAAATAAAATCTTAAGAAAGAAAGAAAGAATCAACAGAATTACTGGGTTTAGTATATTGTCCATAAATAAGATGGCATACAAAAATAAATTGTTTTTGTTACTAGGTAATGTTGTAGAAGAGATTTCTTTGCCCTATTTCTGGTGGAAAAAAAGAAGTGAATAATGGAAAAATGTCAGAGCTCCCAAATTATTAATAAAATTAAGTACAACCCCAATTAAAATCCAAACAGAATTTTTCATGAATTTGACCGGCTTGTTTCTGAAATTCTTCTGGAAGAGGAAAATGCTGAAAAATAGTTAAGAAAAAATTTTAAAGGATCAGTGAGAAAGGAACTAATTGTACCAGATATCCAAACATCACTGTAAAGGTAGTTAAGTAAAATATTTTTGGAATAGCCACATAGGTTAGGGGAACAAATAAAATTCAGAGACAGGCTCATTTTATCTATGGAAATTTTTTTTAAAGATTTTTATTTATTTATTTGACAGAGAGAGACACAGCGAGAGAGGGAATACAAGCAGGGGGAGTGGGAGAGGGAGAAGCAGGCTTCCCGCCGAGCAGGGAGCCCGATGCGGGGCTCGATCCCAGGACCTGGAATCATGACCTGAGCTGAAGGCAGACGCTTAACAACTGAGCCACCCAGGCGCCCCTATCTATGGAAATTTAGCATATGTTATCATATGGCATTTTACAGCAATAAAAAAGATGTACTATTCAGCAAATAATATCAGTATCATAGGTTGCACTAAATAAAATAAATTTGGATTCAAATGTAGTAAAATTCCAAATGTTAAGCACGTAGAAAGTAACAATGTCAAAGTAGTAGAAAAAAATACAGCCTTTGGTAGGAAAGGACTTTCCACAGATTCCAAACATGACAACCAAAAGAAAAATGGATACGTGTGACTATATCAAAATATAAAATTTCCGTATGAAGAAAGACTTGAAACAATATATAAGTGACCCATGGGAAGAATGCTTGCAACACATGTAACAAAGGAATGGCATCTAGAATATATAAAGAAATCATAAAAATTATCACAGTCAGTAGAAAAATGAGATAAAGATAATACTAAGGCCATTTACAAACAAAACAAATTTTACAGTTGGCCAGTAAATATGTGAAATAGTGTTTAACATGTGTAAACAAAACGACACGGTTTGTTCTCCAAGCAGTTGAACAAAGTGAAAAAACTCTGATGATAGATAGCTTTCACTAGCAGGGATGTGGGGAAATGGGTTCTTTCAGACACTGGTGGTGGGAGTATATACATTGTTAAAATTTCTTTAAAGGTCAGTTTGACAATATCTTTTAAAATATGTTCTTTGATTTAACAGCTTTATTTATAAGGAGCTTTTTTAGCACATGTGCAGGTATTTTTCTAGGGGATAGCTATGTAAAAGGATGTTTGTTGCATTGTTGTTTGTGGTAAGAAACTGATAACAACCTAAAATGTTGATCTGTAAGAGTATATTAAATATGGTACATCCAGGAGTGCCTGGGTGTCTGTCAGTTAGGCGTCTGTCTTCTTCGGCTCAAGTCGTGATCTTGGGGTCCTGGGATTGAGCCCCGTATTGGGCTCCACACTCAGCGGGGAGTCTTCTTCTCCCTCTTCTTCCTCTCCCTATGTGATCTCTCACTCTTGCTCTCTCTCAGATGAATAAATGAAATCTTTAAAAAAAAAAAAACCATGGGGCGCCCGGGTGGCTCAGTCGTTAAGCGTCTGCCTTCGGCTCGGGTCATGGTCCCAGGGTCCTGGGATCGAGCCCCGCATTGGGCTCCCTGCTCGCAGGAAGCCTGCTTCTCCCTCTCCCACTCCCCCTGCTTGTGTTCCCTCTCTCGCTGTGTCTCTCTCTGTCAAATAAATAAATAAAATCTTAAAAAAAAAAAAACCATGTATGGTACATCCAATCTGTGGGATACTGTATAGCAGCTTAGAAATGTCATATATTCATGTTTATCTACAAGCAGAGAGCATTAAAATCTATTGTTGAGTGAAATAGCTTGCTAAATAAAATGTTATGATGCATTTATATTAAACATCCCCTCAAACACACACACCCAACTATGTATGTTTCTTCTGTGCCTATATATGTGTAGGTACACAGATAAAGGCCTGAAGGTATGCACTAAACTGTGAACAGTGGTTGCCTTTGAAGAGAAGAATAAGATTTGGATAGAGTGGAACAAAGATTTGTGACAGTAGTGTTTGAATATTTTATAAGGCAAATATACTTCTTATTTTTTGTGTAATAAGAGTAAAATTTGGGGCGCCTGGGTGGCTCAGTCGTTAAGCGTCTGCCTTCAGCTCAGGTCATGATTCCAGGTCCTGGGATCGAGCCCCGCATCGGGCTCCCTGCTCTGCGGGGGGCCTGCTTCTCCCTCTCCCACTCCCCCTGCTTGTATTCCCTCTCTCGCTGTCTCTCTCTGACAAATAAATAAATAAAATCTTTAAAAAAAAAAAAAAGTAAAATTTATTGAATTCTCTTTTAAACAAGGGAAGTATAGATAACAAGTTGCAGTGGAGATGTTTTAGGTCAGCCTGGTATTTCTCCTTACTTTTCTGCCTGTGTATCCATAGTGTGTTTTTTCTCCTATCTTCATATTCACCAAGCTAGATTTTATTTTAGGAACATTCTCTTTTCTTTTTTTGTGTTTAAAAATTTTATTTATCGGGGCACCTGGGTGGCTCAGTCGTTGAGCGTCTGCCTTTGGCTCAGGTCATGATCCCAGTGTCCTGGGATCGAGCCCCGCATCGGGCTCCCTGCTCCGCGGGAAGCCTGCTTCTCCCTCTCCCACTCCCCCTGCTTGTGTTCCCTCTCTTGCTGTCTCTCTCTCTCTGTGTCAAATAAATAAATAAATAATCTTTAAAAAATAAAAATTAAAAATAAAGATTTTATTTATTTATTTAGTTTTATGTTACCACAGATTTCTTTGAGAATATAGAGTTATCTAATTTTCCCCTTCTTCTTGGGGTTATTCTTCCTCTCTAAAGCATGCTTTCCTCTATTTTATTTGCTTTATTACTTTTACCCTTCTCTTTTTCTTTCTTTCTTTTTTTTTTTTTTTTTTTTTAAGATTTTAAGTAATCTCTACACCCAGTGTGGAGCTTGCCTTTACAACCTTGAGATCAGTTGTTGCATGCTCTACTGACTGAGTCAGCCATGCATACTTTTCCCCTTCTCTTAAGAAAATATTCATGGGTTCTGTGTTGCATCCTTCCTCCTTCTTAGCCTTCTTTGAGGATAGTTCTGTTTGTGGGAAAAAATGAGATAGCTTGAAATTAAGTGTGCTGTCTTAGAACACCTTTCTATCATCTTATTATAGTCCTTTGCCCGGGGGGCATGTTGTCTCTCAACTTCCCAGATCCTCTTCAGGTGAGCTGGCAACTTTCCTAAAGTGATCTGAAACCCTTTTTAGATAATTTATTGTTTATCTCTGTTAGCTAATTCTGGCCAACACATTAAAGCTAATTTTCTTTACCCTTCTCTTCAATTCTGCTTTACCTATATACAGTTTCACTGCCCTAAAAATCCCCACTACTCCACCTATTTGTCCATCCCTTGGCAACCACTGATCTTTTTACCGTCTCCGTAATTTGCCATCTCCAGAAAGTTGGACTCATATAGCCTTTTCAGAATAACTTCTTTGATTTGGCTATATGCATTTAAGGTTCCTCCATGTCTTTTCATGACTATAATGTATTTTTAAGCTGTATTTTGCTTTTAAAAACTAACTTCTGCTATTAATTGAGGTGTTCAAGTTACTCCTTTGCATATATGAATATTATATACATATATTTAGCATTGATTAGAAAGTTGTTCTGCCCTCGTCTTTAAAAAAAAAAGTAAAGATCCGCCCTTACCTGTACATGTAAAATTGTACAAGAGAATACACTAGAGTTACATGTTCATGGAGTTGAGTTAGATGCCACACAAGGCTCGCACAGGTGCACATTGTCATCATGTTGGAAATAGTTGTGAAGACAAGTGTAGGCACAACAGTTTGCATCATGGCAGTATCCTGTTACTGGTAGTTTTAGGGTTTAAAGTTTTGAACACTTCTTGTCTGGCTTTAGGATCTATAATAGGAATGAGAGCAACGTTTAGATCTTACTAGTGGTTCAGTTTTCAAACAGGTATTCCCATTCCTTTTAAAATCTTTTGGTTCCGTTTAATTAAAGAATACTCTGAGACTGCATTTGAGCTGTTTAAATCCAGTTACTGTTTGTACTACTTATCTGTGTGAATTAGAATTTTCTTCATACCGGGCAATGAAAGCAAAATAATGAATTTGATGCTGGGGCTGAAATAAGACTATGACTGTAATCCATATCCTCTCAATTTCAGGTGTTTATATTCACAAAAATAGCTGTATATTTTCATTGACTTTAAATACAGTTGACCCTTGTACAATGCGGGGGTTCGGATTCTGACCCTTTGCTTAGTTGAAAATCAACATGTAACTTTTGACTCCTCCCAAAACCTAATTACTGTTGAACAGCAGCCTTACTGATAACATAAAGAGTTGACTAACACATATTTTTTATGTTTTGTTTATTAAATACTGTATTCTTACCATAAAGTAAGCTAGAGAGAGGAAAATGTTATTAAGAAATTCATAAGCGGGGGGGCGCCTGGGTGCCTCAGTCAGTTGGATGTCTGACTTGTGATTTCAGCTCAGGTCATGATATCAGGGTTGTGAAATCCAGCCCTGAGTCAGACTCTGTGCTGAGTGGAAGCCTGCTTGGGATTCCCTCTCTCTCTCTGCCCTGTTCGTGAGCTCTTTCTCTCTTTCTCAGAAAACAAAAAAGAGGGGCGCCTAGGTGGCTCAGTTGTTAAGCGTCTGCCTTTGGCTCAGGTTGTGACCCCGGCTTCCGGGGATTGAGTCACGCATCGGGCTCCCTGCTCAGTGGGGAGCCTGCTTCTCCCTCTCCCACTCCCCCTGCTTGTGTTCCCTCTCTTGCTGTGTCTCTCTCTGTCAAATAAATAAATAAAATCTTTTAAAAAAAAATCATAAGGAAGAGAAAATATATTTATAGGACTGTACTATATATATTGGGAAAAAAAATCCCACAATATAAATAGACTCACACAATTCAAAACCCCCTGTTTTTTAGAGGGTCAGCTGTATATTTAAACATAAGCTTCTTAATATATTGCTTTTATCTAGCTTATGCTTTGAGATTGTGCTGCTTTTTAAACTTTAAAAAGTTGATAATCGTGGAGCCTATAACCATATTGCCTATATTATCACATCCCATACAATGATCACTAAAGTTTCTTTTTTTTTTTTTTTTTTAAGATTTTATTTATTTATTTGAGAGAGAGAATGAGAGAGAGAGAGAGCATGAGAAGGGGCAGGGTCAGAGGGAGAAGCAGACTCCCTGCTGAGCAGGGAGCCCGATGTGGGACTCGATCCCGGGACTCCAGGATCATGACCTGAGCCGAAGGCAGTCGCTTAACCAGCTGAGCCACCCAGGCACCCGGTCACTAAAGTTTCTAATTACTGCCTTGCAATACAATATTATAAGGGGCCTTCTGAGTCTTCATAGGGAGATTTAAGTATTCTGTTTGTGTTATATTTAATCTTTTTATTTTATTTTTTTAAAGATTTTATTCATTAGAGAGAGAGAAAGAGACAGAGTACAAGCAGGGGGAAGGGAGAGGGAGAAGCAGACTCCCTGCTGAGCCGGGAGCCCGATGTGGGGCTCCACCCAGGACCCAGAGATCATGACCTGAGCCAAAGGCAGATGCTTAACCATCTGAGCCACCCAGGCATCCCATAATCTTTTAATTTTTTGAGTATTTTTTTCTTAAGATTTTATTTAATTAATTAATTAATTAATTATTTGAAACAGAGAGAGTGCAAGTGGGGGAAGGAAGAGGGACAGGCACTCTCCCCACACAGGGCTCAATTCCACGACCCTGAGATCATGACCTGAGTCAAAATCAGGAGTCGGACACTTAACGAACTGGGTCACGCAGGCGCCCCAATCTTTTTATTTTTTGAAAATTGATTTTTAATTGAAATATTTCATTCAGTAGAATGTGTCATATTCTGATCATTCCAGATAACAAGTAATTTAACCACCCTGTACTGTAGGAGTACTGGTATTTTTTCCTCTTGTTCATGTTAGATTTGTCAAAACAATAAACCAGTAAACCAAAACACATACTTCATTTGTGAGTTTGAACCAAAAATTATGAAATTGTTGATTGTTTCAAAAAATATACTTCAAAAAAATACATATATTTCAACATTTGTTAACAAGAATGAAGTGTAAGCATCTCTAAAGAGATAAGCAAGGGGAGCCAGGATGGCTTGGTTGTGGCTCAGGTCAGGATCTCGTGGTTGTAGGATCAAGTTCCATGTTGGGCTCTTCGCTCAGCCCAGAGTCTGCTTCAGATTCTTGCTCACTCTCTCAAATAAATAAATAAAATCTTAAAAAAAAAAAAAAAGATAAACAAGATATGGTCATCAAGACCAAAATTGTTGACTTTCTGTAGAACTCATACAAAGCCCCTTTATTGTGCTTATATATCACATTTTATTTCACTGAAAGATTTGATCTTACTCTATTGTATTAGAAGAAGAAACATTGTAGGAGAGAAAGACAGTGCCACAAATAACAATAAGTAAGTTAAGAATGTTATATACTGAGTAGCTCCTATTTCCTGTGTGAGGTTGGAGGTCAACCCAAGGCTGGAATACAACTAGATATTTGAGAATTGAGGCAAGGGGACAAGGGACAAGTAAATGATTCATCAGGCAGCGGTGGAATGACAACCATATATTAGGACTTGACCCATTGTAGATTATTGACTATCCTCCAGTTCGATGCAGGATAAAAACTATGATCCATCAACAAATGAAAGCTGTATTTAGCAACGTAATTCTGGAGATGCTTGTGATGATGCAATTTATGATGACCTGATTTTAAGGGATCTTCACTTTTATTCTTTAGGGCTTGACTTATTATATGATGATCTTCCTTTGGTTGCCCTCCCATCTAATCTGCCACTATACTTCTGATAAATAGGTCTTTTTAAAATATCACTTTCATTAAACTGGCTTTTCTTGCCTTGCATGTCCTTCATAATCTGCTTCTGTCCTGTCTTTTCAGCCATTTCTCTCGTTATCTTAATCTCATGTCAGTATTTATATCTATTAGATGGATTGCTTTTGAAACCATTTAAAATAATAGTAGTGATTGTAGGCATTCTTGTCCTTGTTCTTGGCTTCAGTGTAAATATTTGTAGTGTTTTTTTTGTTTTGTTTTGTTTTGTTTTTTAAGAATTTTATTTATTTATTTGACAGAGAGACACAAAGCGAGAGAAGGAACACAGCAGGGGGAGTGGGAGAGGGAGAAGCAGGCTTCCCGCCGAGCAGGGAGCCCAATGCGGGGCCCAATCCCAAGACCCTGGGATCATGACCTGAGCCGAAGGCAGACGCTTAACGACTGAGCCACCCAGGCGCCCCAATATTTGTAGTGTTTTGCCATTAAGTATTCAATTTTTGGTTGAAGGTTTGAGATTTATTTGTTTATTTTTTTATTTAGGGAGGGAGGGAGGGGGGCAGAGGGAAAGGGAGAGAGTGAATCTTTTTTTTTTTTTTTTTTTTTTTAAACTTTCACCAACTCTTTTATGCGTTTATTAATATGATCATTTGACTTCTGATTTTTTTTTTTTTTTTTTTTTAGTGTTCCATGATTTATTGTTTGTGCATAACACCCAGTGCTCCATGCAGAACGTGCCCTCCTCAATACCCATCACCAGGCTAACCCATCCTCCCAACCCCCTCCCCTCTAGAACCCTCAGTTTGTTTTTCAGAGTCCATTGTCTCTCATGGTTCTTCTCCCCCTCCGATTTCCCCCCCTTCATTCTTCCCCTGCTGCTACATTCTTCTTCTTCTTTTTTTCTTTCTTAACATATATTGCATTATTTGTTTCAGAGGTACAGATCTGAGATTCAACAGTCTTGCACAATTCACAGCGCTTACCAGAACACATACCCTCTCCAGTGTCCATCACCCAGTCACCCCATCCCTCCCACCCCACCCCCCACTCCAGCAACCCTCAGTTTGTTTCCTGAGATTAAGAATTCCTCATATCAGTGAGGTCATATGATACATGTCTTTCGAGAGAGTGAATCTTAAGCAGGCTCCATGCCCACACTGGGGCATGGAGCCTGATGCAGGGCTCCGATATCATGACCTGAGCCAAAATCAAGAGTCGGAGGCTTAACCGACTGAGCCATCCAGGCGCCCCAACAATCTGACTTTATGGGTTTCTTAAGTATGCAAAATAATTTCTTACAGAAATATATTCTAAGTGGCTCTCACAGTTAAATAAAATAAATATCTTTAAAAATTACTTTTGACTTTGTATTAAAGTTAGAGGAAAGGGGAGAAAATGTTTTGAAAGTTGTACTGAGGAACTGAGGCAAAATCTCCATCTGTTTGTTGACATCACTGACCTCTGATTATAGTAGGCTATGCAACTTTTTAAATGTCAGTCAATAACATATGTATCATTAATTTGAAACAGCATAATCAGAAGTATAGCCTATTTAGTGTGAAGTCATGTCATAATCATACCTTCATTTACCTTAGTTTTCAGTAAGATTCTTTTTCTTAACAGTTTAAAAGAGTATAAAAAAGAAAATGTAAGGGAGAAGGTCAAAACTGATGAGGCCCGCATTGGTCTTCCTGCTCAGTGGGGAGCCTGCTTCTCACTCTCCCTCTGTCGCCACTCTCTCTCTCTGTCAAATAAAATCTTTAAAAAAAAAAGTGACTTCTGCTTTGTGGTTCCATAACTCAAAAAATTTTATCTAAATATGAGAATGAACAGTAATGCATATTTTTGTGTTTATTTTTGTTTGTTTTGCTTTAAAAAAAAAAAAAGTCCAGCATAGTATACTTATTTAGTAGATAGTTTTGTTGCTCCTGTGGTGTGGAGAAGGAGGGGTAGATGTTACCTCAGACCCAGAGCTCTGCTGAAGAGAAGTGGTAACTAACAGGCCAGTATACCAGATATATGTTCTTTTGCTTAATGGTGAAGATGAGGGTCCACTCATACTCACCCTGATTTCATTTTCTTTTACTTTATCACTGCCAAGGTAAGGTTTCATTGTGACCTCTTGCTGTGCTCATACTTATCCCAAGACTAGTAGTTGTTGAATCCTGATCTACCCTTAGGAAGTAGGTACATCTTTTCAAGTGTGATAGTGAAGGATGATCATCGTAACCCTTTGTCAGGGCGCATGTGGTTGGAGAGGTATAAGACCTGTGACCAATGGGCAGTTATAGCATATTTAAGAAGTCATGTTACCTGTCTGAAACTTAGTTGATGTCCTATGGCAGCAGCTATGGAATGACCCTCAGTAGTGTCTCTGCTTGAAATGAACTTTATTCATATTTTCCCCCAGGACTATGTAGTTCATCTTGATGTTTGTCTAAAATGGTGTAGCCTAGCTGGTGAGGGTCATCTGGAGCAGGGCACTAAAGGTGACAGTATCCTCCTGGTGCTGTGAACTGGCATGCTTGATCCTGACCGGTTTTCTTTATTATCTTAACAGTGTGCCCTCATAACCCTGTGGACATCCCAGATTTATTGGGCCACTGCAACCTTTTAGAACAAAGAACATTAACTCCATTGCTTTCCTAATTCCTGAACATGTAAACTTAGCCTTTTCAGTGTTTCTCTTTTAATGGGCTTGGTAAGAAAACATCTTATTCAGTTTGTCAGCTTTTGATTTAACCTTGTTTCTCCTCATATAGGCAATGAATTTAAAGTAAAATACTTACCCAATTCACAGAACATTTTTATTCATCCTGAGAGCGCTAGAGTACACAGTTTGAAAAACACTGTTACTGTCACATTGGCTTCAAAAGACCCAAGTTTGATTCCTAGCTCTACCGCTTGCTAGCCAAAAGGCCAGTAAAATTCACTGAGCCTCTGTTTCTTTATCTGTGAAAAACAGCTTCCACCTCAGTCTCCTCTAATGAATGCTCTGGAATTCCCTCTCCTCTGATTTAAATTTGTCGGAGATACTGGGGACCCTGAAGTATTTTGCTTTTATTGTTGGTGCTATCCAGTCTTTTTAGAGTTGATACTGTTTAACTAGCAGTTCATACCATTTGTAGTAACTTTTTTTTTTTTTAAGATTTTATTTATTTATTTATTTATTTGAAAGAGAGAGAGAGAAAACACAAGCAGGGAGGAGGGGCAGAGGGAGAGGGAGAAGCAGACTCCCCCCCCGAACAGGGAGCCTGATGCAGGGCTTGATCACAGGACCCTGGATTATGACCTGAGCTGAAGGCAGACACTTAACCAACTATCTGACTGAGCCACCCAGGCGCCCCACATTTGGAGTAACTTTTAAAAATCTTACCTCCTGGGCGCCTGGGTGGCTCAGTCGGTTAAGCGTCTGCCTTCGGCTCAGGTCATGATCCCAGGGTCCTGGGATCGAGTCCTGCATCGGGCTCCCTGCTCTGTGGGGAGCCTGCTTCTCCCTCTCCTCCCCACTTGTGCTCTCTCTCTCACTATCTCTGTCTCTCTCTCTCTCAAATAAATAAAATCTAAAAAAAAAAAAAAAAAAAAAATTTTTTTTTAAATCTTACCTCCCTTTATAAGGGTTGGTAGTGGTGGGATGTTACAAATGATATTACAGCAACAAAAATTATCCTGGGGGATAAAAGAACAATGAAGAGAATGTAGGAAGTCAACCAAAATGCTTAAAATCTAACCCTGGCATTTTAATAAACTTGGAGTTGTTTAGAAGGCAAACACAGATCTCACTCGTGATAGTTTCAAAGGATAACAGTATTTCTGTATGTAAGCCTAAGCTCTGTGTAGCCAATTCTGTTTGTTCATGGATAAAAGTCCTTCATTTCAGTTCGTTCTATTTTAACCATTTTCTTTGCTTTGTATATAGGGTTACTAGTTTGGGTCTACTCAGAATGGTCTGTTACACCTATGCGTGAATTTTGCTTTGATTCCAGTGATTGGTTGCTTTTTTTCATCTCGTGAGATTTAATAGATTAATTAATTTTTTAAAAATATTTTATTTGACAGAGAGAGAGAGAAATAGTGAGAGCAGAAACACAAGCAGGGGAAGTGGGAGAGGGAGAAGCAAGCTTCCTGTCAAGCAGGGAGCCTGATGCGGGGATCGATCCCAGGACCCTGGGATCATGACCTGAGCCGAAGGCAGACGCTTAACATCTAAGTCACCCAGGCGCCCCTTAATAGATTAATTTAAATCATGGGTATGAAGTTTCTTGGAGAGATGATTATAAACTTGTGCCTTGATGTCCACTTGTTTCAAAAGAGATTAAGTCTTCCATTCTTAATAAAACTGATGAAAATCAACTCTAGATTAACAACTGAAATTAGTAGCAAACTCCAGAAGCACAGTTAGACTGTTAGATCCAAGAGATTCTTCAGTCTTTACTTACTTTTAAGTGATAGTGGTATACCTTCCCTGGTAGAGGTTCCACATTCACTGGATTCAGCTATCCCTAATGGCATCAGACTCATTTAAACTTAAGTTGTAATTTTTTTTTTCTGTATTTTTGTATATGTATCTTGCTCTTTGGTTGTTCTATGTAATGATATTATTAATGCCATGTGATATCTCTTTCCAAACTCTCATATATCATAGTGTTAACCAAGCATTTACCCTCATCTAATAAAAAGAGAATCCATCCCTGATATTCTCAAAACTCACTGCTCTTCCCAACTCCAGTGTTTTACAGTACTCATTTGAAACCTTATTGTGGAATGGAATACTGAGGCCACTTGAAGTTCTGAAACTGTGCTTGCTAAAGTCGACAGGGACCTTTTAGTACTTTTTAGACTGACTTTGACCTCTCTCGTGTGTTTGTCACTGCTGTCCATCTCCATTTCTTTGAAGCTTCCTTCTCCATTGCCTTGCTCACATCTCTCTCTCTTTTTTTTTTTTAAGATCTTATTTATTTATTTCACAGAGAGAGATAGCGAGGGCAGGAACACAAGCAGGGGGAGTGGGAGAGGGAGAAGCAGGCTTCCCACTGAGCAGGGAGCCCGACGTGGGGCTTGATCCCAGGACCCTGGGATCATGACCTGAGCCGAAGGCAGACGCTTAACGACTAAGCCACCCAGGCGCGCCGCTCACATCTCTCTTGATTGTCTTCTCTTTATTTTTTTTTAAGATTTATTTGTTTTAGAGAGAGAGAGAGAGAGCGTGTGCATAAGTAGGGGAAGAGGGAGAGAGATGGGGAGAGAGAATCTCCAAGACTCCCTGCTGAGGGCGGAGCCTGGTACAGGCTAGATCTCAGGACCCTGAGATCATGACCTGAGCCAAAACCCAGGAGTCGGACGCTTCACTGACTGAGCCAGCCAGGTGCCCCTGTCTTAGTTCTTTTTTTTTTTTTAACATTGAAGAAATCTTATTTTTATAAGAGAGTTAAGAAGTTAAGATACTTCCAGGTATTCTCTTCAGTGATGCTTCTTATCTTTATTCTTGGACTCCAGGTAATATTCCGCCCCTACAGCTACCACAAATGCTGCAAATCCCCATTTGAATCCTTTTAATAATGCACCAACAAAGGAAACATTGTTTGCAAAGCCACCCATGTATCTCTAAGCTTCATATAGGCCCCATGGATCCCTTAGCCCTCGTGCAGTCAGCCTCTCCTGGACAGTTGCTAATGGTGTCCCGTTTATCTTCCATTGTTTATGATCTGGAAGTTCCAGTTTACTAGGGCCATGTTCATGCCCATGTCCGTGGGCCATGTCTGACAGCAGTCTGACCTCTCACGACACTCAGTAGTCAGTCCTCCAGCCGGAGCCAAGCAGAAACGGAAGTTGTTCCCCTGTCTTAGTTCTTAAGTATTGGTATCTGTCAAGGTTCCATTGGTTACATTCTGGTCTCCTTTTTTGGCCCTTATAATATACCTTCTTCTGAATTGTCTTTCACTACTTAGTGTGGTTTGAATCACTACTCCCTGATTGCTAATTTTCCCAAATTCTTTTCTTACATCAAGTCTCTCTCTCAAGCCATGACCTGTATATCTAATTACCTCTTATATCATGTATCTTTACTTAAATATCTTATAGCTACTTCAAGTCGGAAGGTTTAAAACTGTACTCATTATATTCTACCTCTTTTTCTTCTTTGTACTACAATTCACTAGAAACTTGTGAATTAACTGTGTTCTCCCATCTCTCACATCTAGTCAGTTACCAAAACAAAAGTCTAGTGGTTAAAAGTGTGATTCATTTTTGGCTTCAGGGATTTGGGTGTAGGGCTTTTTAAAGAGCAGTATAGGCTTTTTTTTTTTTTTTTAAGATTTTTTTATATATTTTAGAGAGAGTGTGTGTGCAGGGGCAGGGGATGCAGAGGGAGAGGGAGAGAGAGCCTTAAGCAGACTCCGCACTGAGCACAGAGTCTGATGCAGGGCTCAATCTCATGACCCTGAGATCACAACATGAGCTGACACCAAGAGTTGGACGCTTAACTCAAGTGCCACCCAGGTGCCCCATTATAAGTCCATTTTTAAAGCACTTATAAAAAAATACAATATATGGAAATATATAAAAATGGAACCACTCTAATGAAAGGAGGGAGGTGCAGAGCTCCACCTGCTTAGCCAGTTTCTTCCCCAGCCACTCAGTAAATGTTTTTTAGAATTATTATCCTAGAGGGACGACTGGGTGGCTCGGTCAGTTGAGCGTCTGCCTTCGGCTCAGGTCATGATCCCAGGGTCCTGGGATCGAGTCCTGCATCGGGCTCTCTGCTCTGTGGGGAGCCTGCTTCTCCCTCTGCCTCTGTCTCTCATGAATAAATAAATAAAATCTTTAAAAAAAAAATTATTATCCTAGATTATTTTACTACTTGCTAGTTTTGTGGCCTTGGTAAGTCAGTCTGCCAATATATAATATAGGGGTAATATACTTTTTTACCTAATTTGGCAGGATTGTTTTAGGATCAGAAGAGATAGTGAATGTTGTTTTTTAAATTGTATTTAAACATAACAATAAAAAAATTAAAAATAAATAAATAAATAAATTGTATTTAACATTTTATAAAAAGTATAAATGTGACATAAGACTATAATGAGGTGCTGCTTTATGCACATTTGTAATCACCTGCATCTTTCTAATTCATTGCATTTGCCACACAACATCTTTTTAAAATGCAGATGTCGAGGGGCGCCTGGGTGGCTCAGTCTGTTGAGCATCTCACCCTTTATTTCGGCTCAGGTCATGATCTGTGGGTCATGAGGTCAAGCCCTACGTTGGGCTCCACACTCAGTTGGAGTCTACTTGAGTTTCTCTCCCTCTACTCCTCCCCCTGCTCATGCTCACTCCCTCTCTGTCTCTCAAAAAAGTAAATAAATCTTTAAAAAAAAAACAATAAAATGCAGATGTTGAGTTAAGCTACATAGAATATAGAAATATTGCAGAAGTTTTAAAAATTTAACATCTAGTCCACTTTTTATAAAAGTTACATAAGCAGAATCAAAGGATAAAAACTTGGGTTTTTTTTAAGTCAGTAAATGCTAATCCAAATGTTTGAAAAGTAAAGATGGTAAAGGGATGACATTCATAACTATTGATAGGAATATAAATTGGTATAACTCTGGGGAGCAATTTTTCAGTAGCTATCAAAATGTCCTAAAAATGTATATAACTTTTGTCTTTGTTCAGTCTACTCTAATAAATACTGTAAACTGAGTGGCTTATTAACAACAGAGATTTCTTTTTAAAAAAAAAAAAAAGATTTTATTTATTTATTTGACAGAGAAAGAGATAGCGAGAGGGAACACAAGCAGGGGGAGTGGGAGAGGGAGAAGCAGGCTTCCCGCTGAGCAGGGAGCCTGATGTGGGGCTCGATCCCAGAACCCTGGGATCATGACCTGAGCTGAAGGCAGATGCTTAACGACTGAGCCACCCAGGTGCCCCCAGAGATTTATTTCTTAGGGTTCTAGAGGCTGGAAAGTCCAAGATCAAAGCATTAGCACATTTGGTGTCTGGTGGTGCTTGCTTCCTAGTTAACATTCTCTTTTTATAAGGGCATTAATCCCATTCATGAGGGCTCTGCCCTCATGACCTAAGCACCTCCCAAAGCCCCATCTCCAAATACCATCATATTAGGTTTCAACATAAGAATTAGTGGCAGCGGGGCGCCTGGGTGGCTCAGCCGTTTAGCGTCTGCCTTCGGCTCAGGTCATGATCCCAGGGTCCTGGGATCGAGCCCCACATCGGGCTCCTTGCTCAGCAGGGAGGCCTGCTTCTCCCTCTCCCACTCCCCCTGCTTGTGTTCCCTCTCTCACTGTCTGTCTCTCTCTGTCAAAAAATAAATAAAAATTAAAAAAAAAAAAAAAAGAATTAGTGGCAGGGAGGAGGATGACACACAAACATTCAATGTGTAACATCTTTTGACTCAAATGTAAAGATGTGAGAAAGGCTTTATATGAATGTTTATTTGCAACATTGTTTAAAATGGTGAAAAATTAGAAACAACCTGAAAGTCCAACAGTAGGTAATTGCATAAATAAAATTTGGTACATCTACATCATAGAATATTGTGTTTGAATATTAATAACTATAATGTTACAGATGCATATTTACTGACCAGGGAAGATTTTCATGACATGGTGAACAGATAAAGTTACTTGACAAAAAGCCATACAGAGGTTCGTGGGTGGCTCAGTCGGTTGGGCAGCTGCCTTTGGCTCAGGTCATAATCTCAGCAGTCCTGGGATGGAGCCTGGGCTCCTTTCTGGGGGGTGGGGGGGAAGTCTGCTTCTTCCTCTCCTTCTGCCCCTCCCCCTGCTGGTGCTCTGTCTCTCTCTCTCTCAAATAAATAAATTCTTAAAAAAAAAAAAAAGCCATACATAATGCATCCATGGTGATGTGAATTTATTGGCAAAGAACATGGTATGAGATGACTATACGGAAGGGTTAGCAGTGGTAATCTGAAAATGTTGGGACTTTTTTAATAAGGAAAAGGAATAGTTTGCATTTTTCTCCTTTTACTATTGTTTCCTGGAAAAGTACCACCATTTATCTATCTTTACAAAAAATAAGTTCATTAAGGTAATAATTGTTATAATTTGTGCATGTATTACATATATATATGTATTATTTCTTATATGAGCTTCAGAGTTGTAAGCTGTGTGCTGTGTCTTCGGGCAAAGTTTCAGGCATTAGGGTTTGACCCTGAGGTAAGAATGGAGCTAGGTAGGAACATTAAATATTTGCAAGTACTATATATGATTTGTTTACCCTTGACATTTTTAAAGAAGAAAATAAAGCTAAGAAATAGATATGTTTTTTAACTTGTTTCCCTTATTATTTGGGATATTCTAACCAAGGGAAATTTACTTTTGTTGAAGGTTTGTAACACAGGCTCTGACAACACAGTATTTGATGGAATGTTTTGAGAGATCCATTGCCTTCCTATTTTGTATTGTTTCGGAAGGCCCAAGTAGAACTACTTGGAAATTAAGACGAAATAGATTTCAGCTCCATGTAAAGAAGACACTTCTTATGAATCAAGTTATCCATTAGTAGAACAGGCCAGAAGGTACAGGCTGTGTGGTATGAGCAGCACACAGACACAGACTCACAATAATAGTAAGAATTTATCTTTCCTCAGCCCCCATTTTCATGAATGTGATGTGCTTGACCCTGTCATCCACTGGTTACTATGCTTTAATCTTTGGTATGCTAATAATTACCTGGAATATTAAGTGTTTGATGTAATTCCCTATTATCTTTCTCCACTGTTTGTTTTACTTTTTTAACATGCCATTGAATTAAAACTTGATTCCACCAATTCTACGATACTACTGGAGTGTTTTTATTTCCTAAAGCATTAGGTGGGCAGTGGCTTTGATAGGGTAGTCATAGGAGCATTGTTTGTGGTAGTAAAAGCATATGTCTATAATGGAATACAATCTGTTTTTTTAAAGGCAAATTTATGTCTGCTGGTAAAGAATGATGGCTTAGATTGAGTTTATGTGACTGTGTAAGAAACAAATATTGATTATCTCTAGAAGACTATGCAGGAATTTGTGTGTTTAGGTAGATTGTCTCTGAATATACAAAACACTGATTAAGTGGTTCCCTTAGGAATGGAATATTAGGGGTCAGTGGTAGAAAGGATATTTTATTGTGTACTTATATATTTAAGTTTTGTTTAACCTTGCATATATGTTAACTTTGTAATTATTTAAATTACAGTGTTTTAAAGGAATCCCAAACAGCTATTTCTGTCACAGTGGTACTTAAGGCTCAAAAAAGTTGAGAGACATTGGAATAGGTTGCTTTAGGAGGGGAGGTAGCTGATTTTCTCTTTGAAAGATTATAAGGACAGCATGAAGAAGCACCTGCTAATTGAGCTTTACTAACCTTCGAATTTTCTAATTCTAAGTGAATGTCTCATTCTGTGATATACTAAGTTTAGAGCTTGTGCCCTTTTTTTCACCCATTCTAATGGTTAAAATTATCTCTGATATTAAATACTTATTAGTTATAATTTATCAGAACAATTTTCTACGCAAAACTAAATTTCATTTGCTAGTCCTTGAGCGTCTGCTAGCATAGCAAGTAGTAAAGGAAGGCTAAATGTAAACATGAACAAAACTGATGATTACTGTCACAAATCAGTAGCTGTTCTATAAGCTGTATCTTGACCTGCAGAGTCCCCTCATCTTGTAAGGTAAGCAGTACGTTAGAAACTTACAACTAAAAGCTCAAGAATAATGTTTTAATATTTTGGATGTACTATGACAGGACTAAGTGTTTTAGAGGCTTTGGGGGAGGGTTCCTTTTTTTGTGAAATACTTGTATGATTTGGAAGGGAATACTTTTAAAAGAGTGTTTTAAGATTTATGAGATTTTAAATAAAATATTTAACATAGAAATCAGATTTTGTGGGGCGCCCGGGTGGCTCAGTCGGTTGAACATCTGACTCTTGATTTTGGCTCAGGTCATGATCTCAGGGTCATGGGATCGAGCCCCACGTAGGGCTCCATGCCCACTTGGTGCAGTCTGCTTGTCCCTCTCCCTCCCCCTCTGCCTCTCCACCTGCTTGCACATGCTCGCTGTCTCTTAAATAAATGAATAAATAAAATCTTATTTAAAAATTGGATTTTGTTAGAAGTCTTTTGAATTTGTTTTCTTTCAGAAATCGAGCTATAGCAGATTATCTTCGTTCAAATGGCTACGAAGAGGCATATTCAGTTTTTAAAAAGGAAGCTGAATTAGATATGGTATGTTTGCCTTTTTACAGTTATTCGTGGTATAGTTAATAAGTGTATTTTACTCAAGTATCAGTATTGAACAGTCATGTCAGTTATTCACAAATGCTATCATTTGTTATGTGGTTCTTTGGCCCTAGGTTTTCACCCCCCCCCCCTTTTTGTATAATCAAATATTTAGTAACATTTGGGCTTAGGTGAATGGTCTGTATGCCTTGAACAATGTAGTTGAGCCATTTTTCAAAAGGTTCTCATTTTTTTTCCTCTAGAATGAAGAATTAGATAAGAAATATGCTGGTCTTTTGGAAAAAAAATGGACATCCGTTATTAGATTACAAAAGAAGGTATCTACGTCTTTCTTTAAAGTCACTTGTACTCAGAGTGCTCTTATATAAACTTTCTGAAAATATATCAATTATTCTGCATTGATTAATAATTATATTTACTCTTGAAAGGCAAATAAAAATCATTTTTATGCATTAAAAAAAACTGACCTAGACAGGTCTTTGCCTAATACATGCTAACTCATGCAACCCAAATGTTGGCTCCAATGAATCTACATAACCCTGACTTGAAAGAATTGATACTGAAAGAACTCATTTGTGCATTTAGATTGGAAGAAAGCATGGAGCCAGTATGATGCTGGGGAAAGAGCACTAAAGTGTGCACTTCAGAGAAGTCATTTTCATCTCTGAGCTTTTGTTTTTATCTGTAAAGTGAAGGCAACAAATAATACTCTGGTCCTAAAATTTATACTTTTAGTAGGCAAAGTTAGAATAAATAAGTAACATTCTTTAACATGAGTTAATCCATAAAAAGCTCTTAGAAAAGTTGCATGGCACATACATAATGTCAGCTTTTAATGTCAGCTTTTATTGCACTGCTCTTCCTCTAATTAGTAGATAGAAATTGAAATTTTTTTAGTTAAGTAGTTGATACAGTCATAGTTTTTCTCAAGTTTCAGTTTTGTCACACTAATAAAATTTTGGGTAGTATATTATATAGATCTTTCCAATTAAATTTGATGAATGCTTTGTAAATTACTGAAATTTTTTCAAGTATCCTGCATAAACAGATGCAAACTAAAGGCAGTTTTTAAAAATATCAAATATATTACTTTTATTGGAATCTATATATAACCGTGTTCCTTCTCAAGGTTATGGAATTAGAATCAAAACTAAATGAAGCAAAAGAAGAATTTACGTCGGGTGGACCCCTTGGTCAGAAACGAGACCCAAAAGAATGGATTCCCCGTCCACCAGAAAAATATGCGTTGAGCGGTCATAGGAGTCCAGTCACTCGAGTAATTTTCCATCCTGTGTTCAGTGTTATGGTCTCTGCTTCAGAGGATGCTACAATTAAGGTAATTTTTTCAAAAAAATTAAAGATGTTAAAAGCAGATTAAAGTTAATTGGGTATAAGAAAAAAAACGATCCTGAAAATGCAGACCTGTGCAAGACGGGAAAGACGGGAGTTTGTAGCTCCTGAGAGGCAAGCTGCCAAGTAAGTTTACTGATGAATTTGAGAAAATAGGGTGTCACTGATTTAGTGTTGGGCCATAGGTCACCTAGTACTTGAATAATTTTTGTTTTTGGAGAATGAAGACATAAGTGTACCTTGCTTTTAAGCAGAGATGATAGATGAAAATATAAGATTACAACATGAGTACTTCAGGGGATGAATATATTCTGCAAAAGAATTCATTCAGTAGTGGACTTATTCAAATTGGGCTCTCCTTGATGTATTTTAAATACTGGCTTTGATTCCAAACAGTAGTTCTCTCCAGGGCTGTGGGGATATAGAAGGTTTTCACTTTATAAGTTATATTTTTCTCTCATTTTTGTACTTTTTACAGTAAGTATACACATTTTAATGTTTTATCTTTTAATCCAGAAAAAAGGTTGTTTTTATAATTCCCTTTGATCCAGACACAATACAGTAACAGTTATATAAACTACCTGCAGAAAGATAAGTAAAATATAGTTAAAAGGTTTAGGTAGGTTTTTCTCTTCTAAGGCTTTTTCCAGATTAAGTTCTAGAGGGAGAGGGAGAAGCAGGCTTCCCGTGGAGCAGGGAGCCTGATGCGGGGCTCGATCCCAGGACCCTGGGATCATGACCTAAGCCGAAGGCAGACACTTAACAGACTGAGCCACCCAGGCGCCCCTAAGTTCTAGATTTTAAAAAGTTTCATTTATAGAGGTATAATTAAGAAAACATGAGTAGGTTAAGACTATATCGCCTAGCAGTAGTCCATTGTAAAATACCGTAATGACTTAAATGTGACTCTCCTTAATTTGTTCTTCAAATTAAACATTGTTTTATATTTTCCTAATGTGGTTTCTTTCTTTAGTTTCTAAATCAGTGGCTTCCTTCCATCCCATGGGCTGGTGATCCATGGGGTGGGCTGCAGAGTAATTGGAAGAGAGTCTTAAATCATATGTGTTCCATGTAGTCTGAAATGATTACATACCTAATACATTAACCATTGCTGTTTTTCAAATATATGTAGACATCTATTTAAATTATTGATTTCATGATAGTTTTGTGTACTGTAAAAGCTGTACTGCTGTCATGAGGCATAAGGGTGAATAGATTAAAAACCCAGTCTTAATTATTGATTTTACGGCGCAGTGGTATAAAAGCATGAACAAAACTGTAAATGTGCCATCTTAAAATATACCTATTGAGTGAACTTTAAAATATTACAAATCAGGGCGCTTTGGCTGGCTCAGTTGGTAGAGCATGCAACTCTTGATCTCAGGATGGTGAGTTCAAGCCCCCATGTTGGGTGTGGAGCCTACTTAAAAAAATAAAATAAAATAAAATGTTACAATTCGAAGTTTTAAAATTTCTGTGTATAATAATCATACCACATATCTCAGCAACTACTTAATAGTTCTCCCTTCCATTTACTCTTTATTTAATGTGTGTACACGTGGTTGTTTCATTAATGAAAATCATTTGTATTTAGTTTCGATTCTTTTTTTATTAAATTATTTTAGAAATAGGTTTCTTTGTTTCTGATGAATCATTTTTAATGATTTTATGCTAGTTGTTTTGTTTATATGTGGAGGCTTTATAATGCTCTTGGTTAAAGTCCTGACCCCATCATCCAAAATTAATGTGATCATGGGCAGATTAACTTTTTGTGCTTCTCTTTCCTCATCTATAAAATGAAGATAATTAATACTTATCTCAGGGCTTTTGGTAGGATTAAATAAGTTAATATGTGGAAACTGCTTAAAACAGTGCTGGACAGACACTAAAGGAGTACTTGGTGCCAGCAGTGTTTCAGTACCATGGACAAATTCTCTCCTATGGACATTTTATGTCATTGGACTTTTTATGTCATCTACTATCATAAATAATGTTCTGTTCATTCTTACCCATAAAGCTTTTTTTTTCTCTCATTAAATTACTTCTGTGTGTAATTTTTGGAATGAAAAAAACTTTTTCTACTCTCCTTCCATACTTTTATTATTCAGTTGTAGTAAAACCTAGGTGATTGCTATATGAAGATTGTGATAGAACTACTTTCCCAAAAACTCAAAGGAGAACATAGACAGAATTTTTTGTAGTTTTGTGACTGTCTTGGACAAAGTGCTTGGTATGTTTAAGGCTCAGTTTTCTCATTTGTTGGGAATACAATTCTTTGGCTTAAAATTAAGTAATGTGTACATAACATATTAGCAGTATAGTGCCTGACAGATTTAGGTAGATGGTAAGGGCCCAGTAAAATGTAGTTAATGGTAACAGAAATTCTTATGATATTATTTCCCTTGTGCATCTGGTAAATACAACAGATTTATTCCTTTTAGAGTAATTCATTTACATCATCAACCTTTAATAATTTAGGGAAAATGTAGGATAGATATTTGAAATAGTTCATAACAGTATTTTGAAATGTTATTTATTTTTTTTTTTTTAAGATTTTATTTTTAAGTAGTCTCCACACCCAGTGTGGGGCCAAACCCGCAACCCTGAGACAAAGAGTCGCACATTCCACTGACCTAGCCAATCAGGCACCCCTTGAAATGTTACTTCTGATTGTTACGTAGAGTATTCTTAAACATTTTTAAAAATGAACAGCAGGGGCGCCTGGGTGGCTCAGTTGTTGGGCGTCTGCCTTCGGCTCAGGTCATAATCCCGGGGTCCTGGGATCGAGCCCCGCATCAGGCTCCCTGCTCCGCGGGAAGCCTGCTTCTCCTCTCCCACTCCCCCTGCTTGTGTTCCCTCTCTTGCTGTGTCTATCTCTGTCAAATAAATAAATAAAATCTTAAAAAAAAAAAATGAACAGCAAACAAAACTGAAAAGTACATTCAACAAATGAGGCAGATGGACTGCCAAACTTTTTTTTTTTTTTTTTTTAAGATTTTATTTATTTGACAGAGCACAAGCAGGGGGAGTGGGAGAGGGAGAAGCAGGCTCCCCACTGAGCAGGGAGCGTGATGCAGGGGCTCGATCCTGGGACCCTGAGATCATGACTTGAGCCAAAGGCAGACGCTTAACTGACTGAGCCACCCAGGTGCCCCAGGACTGCCAACTTTTTATAGAGTTCAAAACAAATGTGAAAAACAGTAATCATTCTCGATAGAAAATTGAACTGTGGGATGTAAACAGACAATTCATAGAAGAAGAAAAAATGGCTTACCAACAGTAAAAAAAAGTTTTGGCTTTGCTACTAATAGTAGAAAAAATGCATATTAATATTACAGTATATCTCAAATCTGTCAGTATATTTTACTTCTTAGATGAGAATTCCCGGTGGTGATAAGAGTTTAATGAATCAAGCATTCTCACTACATTTGATAAAATCTTATGAGAGAACAATTTAGCAGAACGGCTTAAAAAGTATACTTTTTGACCCAAAATTCTATACTTTTTGACCCAAAATTCTTTTTCACCATCTGACCTAATATTGCAAAATGAGGACAGATATTTTTCAATATTCAAAGATTTTCATTTATATAATGTTTTCTATAATAATGAAAAACTGTAGGGCACCTGGGTGGCTCAGTCGGTTGAGTTGTCTGACTCTTGATATCAGCTCAGGTCATGATCCTCAGGGTTGTAAGATTGAGCCCCTTGTTGGGCTCTGTGCTGGGCATGGAGCCTGCTTAAGATTCTCTCTCTCTGCCCTTCCCTTCCCCCACAAAAAATTTAGCTAACAATAGGAATTCCTTTAAAAAAAAAAGATGTTTGCCCCAAAAAGGCAGGGGGAGGGGTGCGCAGCACATGGCTGGCTCAGTGGGTGGAGCATGCAATTTTTGAGCCCCGCATTGGGTGTAGAGATTACTTAAAAATAAAATCTTTAAAAAAAAAATGTTTCCCAAGTCTTTAATGGCATGGAATAATACTTGTGAGAAGCAGAGAAGAAATGGGATAATGAAGTATACGCAGTCATTATACTTAAAAATAGCATAGAAAGAATGGAAAAACCATTCCTTTGATAGGATAGTGGTTATTTTTATTGCCTTTCGATAAGTACATTATAGCTTATCATGAGCATTTATTTTTATAATCATACAAAAGGTAAATAGCAAGTAAAGGAAGAATAAAATTAATTCTTATTAATTCTTGATATTTGCAAACTAACATTAAAATGCCTTGTTCACCATCTATGAAGAGAGACAGTTCATTTTCTGAGTATATTTATTTTAGAGAAAATGCTACAGTGTTCTTTGACAAATGCATGGGAAGTTAACTGAAACTGAACTGCAAGATCACACCTTATTTTTAGTATGTAAAATATTCATCTGAACTTTTGGTGTCGTTAGATACTAAACGGGACAAAAATCTTACAAAAAAAGAAAACAACTGACCAGTATTATACCATTCATGAACGCATATGCAAAATCCTTAACAAATTATAAGCAAATTAAATCCAGCAATTTATAAAAAGGTTAATTAATACGACCCAAGTAGGGTTTATCCCAGAGTGCAGAATTGGGAAAATCAGTCAGTATGATACACCACATCATAATGGGTTCCGAAAATGCATCTGACAAAATTCCAGCATTCATTCATGATAATAGCTCACAGCAAGCTAGGAAGGGAGCTTCATTAAGCTGATAAAAGGTTAAAAGGTATCTGAGCATAATAATTAATGGTGGAAAACAATGCTTTCCCCCTGAGATCAGGAACCAAGGCCAGGATGTTCAGTCTCAACCACTTACATTCATGTTTGTAAAAGAGTGCCTTGTCAGTGCAGTAAGGCAGACAAAGAAAGAAAAGGCATACAGATTGGAAAGGAAGAAATGAAACTGTCTTTACTGGCAGACAACATGATTATCTATGTAGAAAGCCCAAAGAATCTACCAAAAAGCTACTAGAACTACTCTGGATACAGGGTTACTATACAAAGGGTCATTGTATTTCTATAAACTTAGCAATGAATAATTTGAAAATTGAAATTTTAAAATGCCACATAGTAGCATCAAAAAACCCCAGGATACTTAAGGATAAATCTAACAAAATATGTGCAAAATTAGAAATCACTTCTATGTAGAAGTACTTGAATATATGGTAAGAAAAAATCTGTTTATATTGAGAAGGGTATATACATTTTCTGGAAAAGAAATGTTTTTTAGAAGATAGTTTATTTTTCTTAGGTGAGTTTTTTACGTAGTTGTGATCACATGTAATTCTGTGTTCTTTTTTATTTAACATTATTTTATTATGTAACAAGTTCCTTATAATTGCAGGTCTTAACATCTACTTAGCCATTCCGCTAATGTTGTTTCCCCTAATTGTTTCCAAGTTTTTGAAATGCATTTTCTATTCTTTAAATTGGTTGGTATATAACCTACTGCAGGTAAATTTGAACCTACCATAGGAAGAATGGAATCAATCATTTGATTTTAGAGCATATAATTGGTGTCAGGTAAAGATTGAACTTCAGACTAGCATTTGACCACCAGAGTGAAAGTTTAGAATGTTCTTGAGGTCTGTTTCTAATATTTATTCTTTTTTTAATAAAGATTTTATTTACCTGTTTATTTATTTATTTGCAAGAGAGAGAGAGAATGAGAGAGAGTGCGATTGAAGGGAGGAGCAGAGGGAGAGAGACAAGCTGACTCCACACTGAGCGTGGAGCCCAATGTGGGGCTCGATTCCATGACCCCGATATCATGACCTGAGCTGAAATCAAGAATTGGATGCTTAACCAACTGAGCCACCCAGGCACCCCTAATATTTATTCTTGATAGCTTATTATGTCTATTATCTTAGAAGAATTATCTTTAAAAAATGTCAGTGACTTCCCATTTTTGCATCAAAATGATATATGCTTTTGTTAATCTACTGTTCATGGACAGTAACATCTTGTGAAGTCTTTCCTTGCCTCTTAGGTGTCTGAGCTCTGCTTGTCTATTAGATTAAGCACTCTTTATTGTCCCCTAATATTCTACATATAGATGCCTATCATAACTGCCCCCAAAACTTTTGTCTTTAAATTTACTTGTTTACATGTCTGTTGTCTCCTGTCAGACTGGGAAGAGACTTTGTCTTTTGGCTTTATATACCTACTCACTAGCATAATTAGGTATATGGTAGATAATGTGGTACTAGAAGTCTGTTTTAATAATTATAACTTCAATTTTCTCTGTAGAGAAAAGACCAATTTATACCTGAAGATGTGCTGTTTCTAAGACAGCTCTCTTCGTCATTTGCTCATACTAGTCTGCTGAGTGCTAATGTGAAATGAGAAGGGATGGGGTGATGTTAACTTAAGTTTCTGATCATTTGACAGGTGTGGGATTATGAGACTGGAGATTTTGAGCGAACTCTTAAGGGACATACAGACTCTGTACAGGATATTTCATTTGACCACAGTGGCAAGCTTCTGGCTTCCTGTTCTGCAGATATGACCATTAAACTATGGGATTTTCAGGGCTTTGAATGCATCAGAACCATGCACGGTAAGGGGTAGAAGATAGTATTTTGATATTGATTTGTAACATCACATTCCAGAGAAAAGAATATTATTTTCTAATAGTGTGCAGTCCCCTACATTTAATCCTTAATTGTATCAATGGAAGAGCATATGATGTAAATAGCCCATGTGATAAGCCACACTAGTTGAGAGTTGTTTCAGTTACGAGGTTTTAAGTATCTCCTAGTACTGGTTTATATAAAATACTTAATTCGTTTTCAGGAATATTTTTGGATAAGAAAAACTGCTGGGATATTGGTCTTCAAGAAAGAAAGAAAATGGGGATTTGTTTTGTTTTATTTTTCAATTTTCTCACTTGAGAAACTGACGTCCAGAGCAAATAGGTATAGTAAAAGCTGGAACCTAGCATTTCTTGCTCATTTTATAATGTTCCACATATACTGTAGTCTCAGTGTTAGGTTGTTTTCCTGGGTCTTGTCGTAGAGACTATTCTCTGAGTCAGTTTGGCCTTGTGGAAAGAACATGGGCTTTGGAATCAGATATCTGGGTTCAAATTCCTACTTGTTTACTTGTGGCATTGGGAAATTTCAACCTCTTTCATCTGCAAGATAGAGGTAATAATACCTGTCATAGGATTGTTGTGAGGATAAAATGAAATTGTATACATGAATCATCTTGTTTTAGTATGTGGCACATAGAAGATGCTCACTAAGGATTCTTAACCAACTGAGCCACCCAGGCGCCCCCTTTTTTTTTTTTTTTTAAAGATTTTATTTATTTAGCTCACTAAGGATTCTTGTTTCTTTGAACATGATAAAATTTGAATGTTCGGATTTTACATAAGGAACACATGCTATGTTGGTAATAAAAGGGGTTTTTTATTTTATTTATTTATTTGACAGAGACACAGCGAGAGAGGGAACACAAGCAGGGGGAGTGGGAGAGAGAGAAGCAAGCTTCCTGCTGACCAGGGAGCCCGATGCGGGGCTCGATCCCAGGACCCTGGGATTATGACCTGAGCCGAAGGCAGATGCTTAACGACTGAGCCACCCAGGCACCCCTAAAAGGGGTTTTTTAAATAGATAATCCAGTGATGTAAGCTATGTGATTACATAGAAAGTATAATTTGAAGGGTGTTTTTCCCCCAAATTAAGTGGGAAACTTACCAGTTAAAGGAATTCTTCTGTAAAAGAATTGAATCCTTTCGTAAAATCTGGTGTTTATGTTTCTTTGAATAGCCTGTATCTTGTTGTTGTGACTTTAATGAAGAAGGGGAGTGGGAGATAAGGCTTCCAGTTATCGAATGAGTAAGTCAAGGGACTAAAAGGCACAGCATGAGGAATAGAGTTAACAGTATTGTACTGGCCTGTGGTGGCAGATGGCAGCTACACTTGCGGTGAACATAGCATAGTGTATAAACTTGTCGAATCACTATGTTGTACAACTGAAACTAATGTAACGTGTGTCAACTATACTTAAATTTTAAAAACTTTTTAAGAAAGAGTTCTTTCCAACCATTGTATATTCCTTAAATAATGATATTTATGAGGATTCTCTAGGGCATTTTCCACACAGAATAGCTAATTAGGAATGTGAATAATGCATATAGAATAATGCATTTTTACCCCCAAGGACATTTAATTTTCAACCACTATTTTAAATACGGAACGAAATCTCCATTTTTCTTCTTTCTGTTTAGCTTTGTAAATCTTATTTCCAATCTATACTATATCTTAGGATATCAAACATGGAAATTTTTGTGTTTCTAGTGTTCATATATAAACATTCAGTATATTAATATATTCAAATGATGATGATACTGATGCCTTGTGATGTTAAAACAGTTGTACAGGTTGAAATTTAATCATAAATTGAGCTAGCTACTTAATTCATTGTGGATTGTTTTATTAAGTTGCTAATTCCTTAACTTGTGTGTGTAAATCCAAGTTTCTTACCAAATTTATATAAAGCCCAGTGTATTTAAAGTTGCTGCGATATTTGAAATCCCATGTTGAAATCTCATGGTAAACTGAGGTTTAATTGCTCTTGGTGATATAGCACTTAATACGTTGCTGTGTTATGTGTTTTAGGCCATGACCACAATGTTTCTTCAGTAGCCATCATGCCCAATGGAGATCATATAGTGTCTGCCTCCAGGGATAAAACTATAAAAATGTGGGAAGTGCAAACTGGGTGAGTAGGTTTGATTGAAAAGGTGTCCGCTAATAAGATATTAAACAACCAAAATGTGTTCTGAACCAATTATTTTGACTTTAAACCAGAATGATCATGGTGCTGGTTGTGTTATATACTTTAAAACAAGATTTTAGTCTCTAAATGTTTCCCAAAAAGGAACAGGAAAATTATAAAAGAAACTTCCCTGTCCTTGAGAGCCATTTCCTATGCAATGGCTTATTTTGTTTTTTTAAGATTTTATTTATTTGAGAGAGTGCAGAGTGAGAGAGAGAGCGCGCGTGCGCGAGAGCGCGTGGGGGGTGGCAGGGGGAGAAGGAGAAGCAGACTCCCCACTGAGCAGGGAGCCCTACAATGCAGGGCTCCATCCCAGGATGCTGGGATCATGACCTGAGCCAAAGGCAGACGCTTAACCGGCTGAGCCACCCAGGCGCCCCCAATGGCTTATTTCTCTGTGGTCTTTTTTAGGTGATTTCTCTGTGGGTTGAAATAAAACATAAATAACATTTGTGCAGGTATTCCCTTATTAGGCTGAGTTTGGTTGTGCTTAGAATGACACATGATTGTTATCATAAAACCTTAACCTACTACTAGTTTTACCCAGATTAGTAGAGTGTGCCTTTTTCCCAACAAGGCTATAAATATTTTTGTTAGGTTTATTGTGTGTGTTTAGTTTTGGAAGATTTTATTCTCTCTATATTTTACCTTCTAGAATGTGTTGATTGGTTAGCTCCTTAATGATACTGCCATCAGCACATTTTGATTGATGTTTGATTTTCCAGCCTGTCCCCATCTTTTATTAACCGTGAATGTACATTGCTGTTGACTTGCATGTGATTACTCTAACTTGGTGCCAACCTCTTCATTCCAGTGCATAGCTAGTTTTATATTGCTTCTGGGAAGTAGCCCAATTTGCCATTCACAATGTAAATTATTACTTATTTTGACAGCTACTGTGTGAAGACATTCACAGGACACAGAGAATGGGTACGTATGGTGCGGCCAAATCAGGACGGCACTCTGATAGCCAGCTGTTCCAATGATCAGACTGTGCGCGTATGGGTCGTAGCAACAAAGGAATGCAAGGCTGAGCTTCGAGAACATGAGCATGTGGTAGAATGTATTTCCTGGGCTCCAGAAAGCTCATATTCTTCCATCTCTGAAGCAACAGGATCTGAGGTATGTGATTTATATGTCATTTCATGATTTTATTGATGATATCAGAACCTTAGGTAACTTTTCTGATTCTCAGTTTTAGGGCAGTTTTAACGCATTGACAAATCTGCATCCCAAAATTCTGAATCTTGAAACTTTTTACTCTTTCGAACTTGTGGAAGTATTTATATTTTTTAACCAGTGATTATTGTTGTCAGCTGACCCTTGACTTGTGGTGGGGATGGTAGATTCTCCTGAAGAGTGAAAGTGGTCATTAAATTTATAAGAAATGTCATTGTTAGTATACCTATGCAAAGTAAAACTTAATGGGAGAAGTTAAAGTTATCTTTTAGAAGAATTGCCTTTAATGAATGTAATTATTTTATTTATAAATTTATGGTGGAATACAATTCAGTCCTTAAATATTTATTTTAAAGAATATTTCATATGGAGTCCTCTTGATACTCTTGATCACTAGAAGCACTGAGTCTGGAGTTTTATTTATTTGGTTGTTTGTTTTAAGTTTTTATTTTAATCACCTGGTGCTCATCACAGGTGCACTCCTTAATGCCCATCGCCTATTTCACTCATCCTCCCACCCTCCTCCCCTCTGGTCACCATCAGTTTGTTCTCTGTGGTTAAGAGTCTGTTTTCTTGGTTTGTCTCTTTCTCATTTTTTCCCCCTTTGCTCGTTTGTTTTGTTTCTTAAATTCCACATGGGAGTGAAATCATATGGTATTTGTCTTTCTCTGACTTACTTCATTATAGTGTTCTGACTTATATTCTGACTTATTTCATTATACTCTCTAGCTCCATCCATGTCATTGCAAATGGCAAGATTTCATTCTTTTTTTCCCCCATTTTTTAGGGATGAATAATACTCTACTGTGTGTGGTGTGTGTGTGTGTGTGTGTGTGTATCACATCTTTAGCCATTTATCAGTTGATGGACACTTTGGTTGCTTCCATGTCTTGGCTATTGTAAATAATGCTGCTCTAAATATAAGGGTGCATGCATCCTTTTGAATTAGTGGGTTTTTTAAATTCTTTGGGTAAATACCAGTAGTACAATTACTGGATCATAGGGTTAGTTTTATTTGTTTGTTTGTTTGTTTTGAGATTTTATTTATTTATTTGACAGAGACACAGCGAGAGAGGGAACACAAGCGGGGGGAGTGGGAGGGGGAGAAGCAGGCTATTTGGGGTCTTTTGTGGTTCCATACCAATTTTAGGATTGTTTGTTCTAGTTCTGTGAAAAATGCTGTTGGTATTTTGATAGGGATTGCATTAAATGTGTAGATGGCCTTGGGTAGTATAGACATTTTACCAATATTTGTTCTTCCAGTCTATGAGCATGGAACGTCTTTCCATTTTTTGTGTTGTCTTCAGTTTCTTCCATCAGTGTTTTATAGTTTTCAGAGTACAGATTTTCCACTTCTTTGATTAGGTTTATTCTTAGGTATCTTATTATTTTTGGTGCCTTTATAAATGGGATTGTTTTCTTAATTTCTCTTTCTTGCTTCATTATTGAATGCAACAGATTTCTGTACATTGATTTTGTACAGAAATACAGATTTTGTACATTTGCGACTTTACTGATTTGTTTATCAGTTCTAGCAATTTTTTGGTGGAGTCTTTTGGGTTTTCTAGTCTGGAGTTTTATTATATTTCTTCATGGTTCTTAATTTGTACTTTTCATGATTTCAGTCTTTATGATTAATAACTTAAAAACAAGTTACAGAATATTATTTCTTTGAATAAATTGCATGAGCCAAAATTGACCACATGTCTTTTATATAGATAGTCCTATTGGGGATTTTTGCTTTTGTTAGTTAACATACAGTGCAATAGTGGTTTCTAGAGTATAATTCAGTGATTCATCACTTACATACAACACCCAGTGCTCGTCACAAGTGCCCTCCTTAATACCCATCACCCATCTAGCCCATCCCCCACCCACCTCCCTTCATCAATCCTGTTTGTTCTCTGTCACATCAATCCTGTTTGTTCTCTATCATTGAGTCACTTATGGCTTGTTTCCCTCTATTGTGGATATTTTTAAATTACATTTTAATAAATGAAGGAGGAGAATCTTCCCCCAAAGCCCCCATCTCCGCCCCCAAAAAAACAACTGTTTTTCCAAAATGAGGTTTCTATAGTAACTTTAGATTTTGGCTGACTGGTTGCCTTTTCAGATTCTTTTTACTGCCCTCTGGTGGTGGTTACTTACCATGTCATAAATTTGATTCTGGCTGGATTTTATATAGACCTAATTACATAGTTTTAAATTTTTCTTGATTACAGAAGTCTTGAACAGTAAATTTATCATCCCGTTAGTATTATAGAAACTGAATCTTAATCTTAGTAGAGATACTCTGTTTTTATGTTATCTGGGTCCTTCCTGTGTAACAGCCTGCATATGTCAAAAGACCTATGTATTTCAATAGAGAAAAATCTGAAGAATAAGTTCTAGAGATCTAATTGTACAGCATGGTGACTGCAGTTAACAATACTGTGTCATATACTTGAAATTTGCTAAGAGGGTAGATCTTAAGTATTCTTACCAGCTTAAAATAAAAAATGTATTCTCACTACCTAAAGCGGGGGGTGGGAATGTTTATACAAGGTGATGGCTATATTAATTAACCTGATTATGATGATCATTTTACAATATATATGTATCTCAGAACATCAGATTGTGTAATAAACATGTACAATATTTGTCCCCCCAAATTGCATTTTTATAAAAATTGGAAATATAGATCATTGCTAGAAGTCATTTAAAGTCCTCACCTAACTTCTTACCTGGGAAACTTAATATTTGTATGTTTTTTATAGACTAAAAAAAGTGGCAAGCCTGGGCCATTCTTACTGTCTGGATCCAGAGACAAGACTATTAAGATGTGGGACGTCAGTACTGGCATGTGCCTTATGACCCTAGTAAGTTTGCATAATCTTACTGCTTCTTTTGTGTCTTAACTAGGTTTATACCTTTTTGGGTTAGATGCCTTGTGATACCTTATTAAATAATCTGAATTATTGCAGGCTTTAAAAGAACTTCTTGTAAAGACATTTTTTCTTAAACTTTTGTAATTCCATTGTTAGTTAGGAAAATTATTGCTGTAGAATGTCATGTTTATATAAAGGATCTACAAAGCCAGTTAATGCCAGGAGGGAGATCCTAGCTTACTGTATCTTTAAAAATTATATATCTTCTATGCGAGATAAACAGTATTATTATAGACTCATTTTTTTTTAAGAGAGAGAGAGCGCGCACAAGTTGGGGGAGGGGCAGATGGGGGAGGGAGAAGTAGACTCCCTGCTGAGCAGGAAGCCTGGCATGGGGCTCGATCCCTGGACCCCAAGATCATGATCTGAGCCGAAGGCAGGCACCTAACCAACTGAGCCACCCAGGCGCCCCTAGTCTCATTCATTTTTTAAACTGTTTCTGTATTTCACTGTATTTAATTTTAATATGAATCCTTTTAAGTATTATCTATTTGTTCACATGGTCCACTTTATTTGGTTTATTTTACCATTCTGATGTTAATGTTGTTACCTAGCTTTATGACTTAGAAATGTTATTTCAGGGGTACCTGGGTGGCTCAGTTATTAAGCATCTGCCTTCAGCTCAGGTCATGGTCCCAGGGTCCTGGGATCGAGCCCCACATCGGGCTCCCTGCTCAGCGGGAAGCCTGCTTCTCCCTCTCCCACTACCCCTGCTTGTGTTCCCTCTCTCGCTATGTCTCTGTCAAATAAATAAAATCTTTAAAAACAAAGAAGAAACGTTATTTCATTTTAGGAGCACCTAGAATTTGGTATTAGGATATATAAATGAGGGTGTCTGGGTGGCTCAGTCAGTTAAGCGTCTGCCTTCAGCTCAGGTCATGATCCTAGGACAAGTGCCACAGCGGGTTCCCTGCTCAATGGGGAATCTGCTTCTCCCTCTCACTCTACCCCTTCACCCTGCTCATGCTCTCTCTCTCACAAATAAATAAAATCTTTAAAATATATGTATATATAAATGATAGTACAGCATTGTGGACATTCTTATTTGCCTAAGGAAGTTCTGAGGGAATCTGTGGGCATTAATTCAGTAGCAGTTTTTTGTAATTTGGCATCCATGTTTGTTTTAGAGATTTCTTTAGGTATTAACCATACCTTGAAGTGATTGTCTCTCTGTAGGATATGGTAGACACTTTGGAAGTATCATCAAGAATTGGCACTTCGGTGGCTTAGTTGGTTAAGTAAGTGTCTGACTCTTGATTTCAACCTAGGTCTTGACCTCAGGGTTGTGAGTTCAAGCCCCACATTGGGCTCCATGCTAGGCATGGAGCCTACTTTAAAAATACAAAAAGAAATTGGTTAGAAAATTAAACTTTTCTCTAGTAGTATTCTGAGCTCAGATATGCTATATCGCTATTTAAAAAGATGATCTACACTTAAAATCATAAAGTGTGTATGGGGCACCTGGCTGGCTTAGTCAGTGGTGTGTGGAGGCTCTTGATCTCAGGGTTGTGAGTTTGGGCCCCATGTTGGGTATAGAGAGTCCTCGAAAATAAAATCTTTTAGGGCGCCTGGGTGGCTCAGTTGGTTAAGCGACTGCCTTCAGCTCAGGTCATGATCCCGGAGTCCTGGGATCGAGCCCCGCATTGGGCTCCCGGCTCAGCAGGGCGCCTGCTTCTCCCTCTTACCCTCTCCCCTCTCATGCTGTTTCTCTCTCGCTCGCTCTCTAATAAATAAATAAATAAAATCTTAAAGAAAAAAATATATATTTTAAAAAAGAAAAAAAAAGCATGTGCTCTGCTCTCCTGTAATAACACAGGTCACCTTAATTTCCCCGGAGGTTTCTGGCTCCTATTTTTTCAGCTGAAGGAAGGTACTTTTTACTGCTTTATTTTGGTGTAGTCACGGAAATGTGATTTAACTTTTGTTGAAGCTTCTACGTCTAGTGATTGGTGACTTTTATAGGTCACTATAATAGAACAGTTTTTTTTTTTAAATTCTTAAGATTTTATTTGAGAGAGAGCACACACACAAGCCAGGGGTGGGAGGGCAGAAGGGGAGAAGGAGAAGCAGATTCCCCACTGAGCAGAGAGCCCGATGCAGGGCTTGATCCCAGGACCCTGAGATCATGACCTGAGTCGAAGGCAGACGCTTAACCAATTGAGCCACCCAGGTGCCCCTAGAACAAAGTATTTTAAATAAGGATCAAGGCAAAGGATATGTCACCTTGGTTTTTTTTTTTTTTTTTTAATTAACTCCCTTTTTTTAGTTCTTTTACAAAAGCAATATGGTTATTTACACTGTAGAAAAATTAAAAATATACAGAAAGGCTAAAAGAAGAAAATAAAAATCACCCTCATAAAACTCATAATAATACCTACCAGTATAGGCTGCCCGGTAGAACTTTCTGTGATGATGTTCTATATCTATACTATCCAGTGTTGTGGCTACTGAGACTGAAGGACTGAATTGCTGATAGTATTAATGTTTGTTAGTTTATTTTTTTTTAAGATTTTTATTTATTTATTTGACAGAGAAAGAGAGCACAAGTGTGCAGAGCTGTAGGCAGAGGGAGAAGCAGGCTCCCCGCTGAGCAGGGAGCCCAGTGTGGGGCTCGATCCCAGAACCCTGGGATCATGACCTGAGCCGAAGGCAGACGCTTAACCGCCTGAGCCACCCAGGCGCCCCAATGTTAGTTAGTTTATATTTAAAAAGCTACATGTGAAGGGCACCTAGGTGGCTCAGGCGGTTAAGTGTCTGCCTTCAGCTCGGGTCGTGATCCCAAGGTCCTGGGATCGAGCCCCGCATCAGGCTCCCTGCTCAGCCGGGAGTCTGATTCTCCCTCTGCCCCTCACTCCGCTCTCATGCTCTCTCTCAAATAAATAAAATCTTTTTTTTTTTTTTTTTAAAGATTTTATTTATTTATTTGAGAGAGAGAATGAGATAGAGCATGAGAGGGAGGAGGGTCAGAGGGAGAAGCAGACTCCCCGCTGAGCAGGGAGCCTGATGCGGGACCCGATCCCGGGACTCCAGGATCATGAACTGAGCCGAAGGCAGTCGCTTAACCAACTGAGCCACCCAGGCGCCCCTCAAATAAATAAAATCTTTAAAAAAAAAAAAAAATCTACATGTGACTAAATGGCTACCCTGTTGGACTGTGCAGTTCTCAGCCATTTTCATTAATTTCTATGTAGATGAATATGGTGGGGATTTTTATATATAAATGATAATCCTATTGTACATATTGCTTTGTAGCAAACCTTTAATTTAGGAGGTATGTGACACTGCTCATGTTAGATATTTTATTACTGATTACATACAGTGCTTTGATGAACATCTTTGTTAAATAAATCTCTGGGCCTTTCTTAATCTTATTTCTTAGGGTAAATAGCAAGAACTGGAACTGCTGGGATAGGGGATGTAGATAGATGAATGGATGGACGGATATGCAGTAAATACCTGTGTATCCTTCACCTGGAATCACCAGTTGCCAACATTTTCCTGTGTGTGTGTGTGTGTGTGTGTGTGTGTGTACATTTTGCTGAACAATTTGAGAGTTACTTGTAGATACCATGACAGTTGTATGTCCTAAAAATAAAGGTATTCTGTATAACCACAATAAAATGATAATACTCAAGAAACTTTATCATTGGGGTGCCTGGCTGGCTCAGTTGGTAGAGCATGTGCCTCTTGATCTCAGGGTCATGCGTTCAAGCCCCACATTGGGTGTAGAGATTACTTTAAGAAAATGATTTAAAAAAAAAGAAAAGAAATTTGACATTAATACTACATATTCACAATTTCTCCAATTATCCCAATGGCTCTTTTTTGACATTGACATTTTTTATTGCACTTTGAGTAATGACTTACTATTTTTCTAGGTGCTGTTTATGTACTTTATCCCTTTATTAAGTCAAATACCTTTTTGTTTTTAAGGTGGGTCATGATAACTGGGTACGTGGAGTTCTGTTCCATTCTGGGGGGAAGTTTATTTTGAGTTGTGCTGATGACAAGACCCTACGTGTGTGGGATTACAAGAACAAGCGATGCATGAAGACCCTCAATGCGCATGAACATTTTGTTACCTCCTTGGGTATGTACGAGTAATGAGCTTTCTAAGCAATTAGGTTTTGGAGTGCCAGGCATAAACAGTTTTATGTAATCGTGTGGAATTTTCCAGGTAAGAAATGACTGTGTGCTTTCAGGACAGACTAGAGAAGACAGTTTAAAAACTTTGTGGATTCCTATCATTTGTTTTAAATTCTCCTTTCCTTAACTCTCTCTCTCCATCATCAGCCTTATAATAAAAAAATTACTTTCTCCATGCACAACATTGGTTTTGGAAACTAGGATTGTGAAGAGGATGCTTACTAACCACTCTGATGGGTAATTTTCCTCCCCTACTAGTTTGTAAGTTTCTCAAAGTAAATTTTACTCAGCCTTTTTCTCCTCTGGCAGGTATATACTACCATGTACTGGGAACTCACAGAATCGTATTTAAGTTTAATAAATATCCTCAGTATTATCTGGACCTGAATCTAGAATTAAAATAGTGAATACAGTAAAATATAATACACCTAGGGTTTGATGGATCTAATGATAAAAATAAAACTAATGCCCATCTCATAGGATTGTTAACAAAAATTAAATATGAATATAAAGCATTAGTACTAAGCCAGAAACATAGTAAGTTAAGTAAGTAGATACATTGAGGCTACCCTTGTTGTTAGATTTGAGTGTTTATTCAGATTTAGTTGGGATGGGTGTTAATGGGGGAGGGATTTTTATTGAAATGTTAACATAGGACTTAATCATTACATCTCAGCTTCCCTAAACCAGGGATGGGTGTGCGGGTGTATATAGAAAAAAATGAGTATCCCTGGCACTTGGACTTGCTTATTTTGTGGCTTGTTAAAAATTTTATCTGGATTTAAAATAAGCCTTTTCTTTTTCTTTCAGATTTCCATAAGACGGCACCATATGTGGTTACTGGCAGTGTAGATCAAACAGTAAAGGTGTGGGAGTGCCGTTGATTGAGTCTCATTTGGCCCCTCCTCCCATTTTTCCTCTGGATGCACTCTGATGATACCATGGTTACCCCATTGAGCTCTGTTTAAATAAATATTGTCCTTTCATGTAAATTATTCTGGATGTAGATTGAGCTTATTAAATGTTACACACAAAGTATTCATGCATGGTGAATCCAAATTGTATACTGTAAATTTACATACGTTGTCTAGAAGTACATAGGGTTTAAAAACCTGGGCTGGCATTGGTCACACCAGGCCTAAGAAGGCAGAAGTTGAATAAATTGAACTTAGGGCACTAAACTGAATAGTTGACAGTGTCATTTTCTGTTGGATTATTAATTCCTGTTTTTCTTTCTGCTATCTGTTGGTGCCTGACTTGATGGCCTCATTTGGGGAAAAGTGGTGATTATTAGGGCTTTTTCTGAAATGTGTATCTATGTAACATCACTTAAGTGTGCTTAATAAATCTTCTTTAAGGATGTTAGATGATAAGGCTACAATTCAAAATCTTCTGACCATCTATGTAATTAATGGGGATTACACATTGGAATTTTTGTCATGACACATTTGCCAAATCAATAGGATACATTTGTTTTGGCAGCCTATCAAGCAGAGGCTAGTGGTATATTTATGTAAGAAAATGACTGTAAATCTCAAATAAGAAAAATCTCAGCAGCTAATAGCAAATCATTTATTTCATTTGGGTTTTAATGCTTTGTAAACAGGTTAACAAAACACTGTAATACTCTAAGCTTCTATTTTTCACACTAGACACACTTCTAGTTGTATTCTCCATACTATTAGACTGTATAGTGATGTGACTTCCAAGTAGAATTTAATCTTCCCATTGAGTGTGTCATGGTACAAATCACTATTTGTTTTGATGTTTTTTAGGGATGTGCAATGTGCATTACATGATGACAGATATTGAAAAGGTTATGTTTGCCCATTTTAAAGAAGTGGGAGAAATACAGCAGTTTGTTTTTCAACATGAATCTGATACCGATTTGAACTGTATTTAACTTACACGTTAAAAAAAAAAGACAGGGTTAATGGAGCATGCATAAAAATGTACTGTGTTTTCACCTTTTGTTTATATATAAATGTTTATATGGGCCTATCTATAAGTGGATAAGTCTGTATATGTATATCACACACATAAAACCTCCATGTCTTTGGGTCCTGGGTTTTTGAAGAAGTGCTAAAACATACAAGTAGAATAAATTTTGCTGTGGAATACCATGCTTTAGAACAAGCCCTTTTTGATCCTAATGCTTCTGAAAACTAGGTCTGACTCTGTGGGAATTTTTCCCAGTTAAAAGGAAAATCACACACACACCCTCCCCCACCGTTTGGCTGTTCAGCATTTTACACAGCCTGATGTATATTGTGATCCAAAGTTACTACAAGTAGGTTTAAGAGAATTTTTATCTATGACTTTGGAAACAATATTTCATTGCAGATTATTAAATAAATAATTCTATTGCTTAGCTAACCAACAGCTTTTTTTTTAAGGTCATTTGAAAAGTTAACAAAGAAATAACAAAGACAGTTTAACAAAGAAACTTACTCTGAATTGCATTTTATTCATTTGCATAATATGTGATTTTTTTTAATGTCCCTTTTAGTATTTAATGGAAATTTGGTTCCTGAAAAAGACAAAGGGTTAGAGTTAGTGTCCTCTAGATACACGGAGACTAGGCCTTATGTTTACTAGAAGCAGCTTTATGTCTAACTTGTGTCTTTTTGTTTGTTTGCTTTGTTTTTAATAATTCCTGAGCGACGTCTCTGGAAGGAAAAGTGTTTTGAGAACTAATGGCTATTTTTGAAGACAAAAATTACAACTTAAGCTAATTCCTTAAATACAGTAGAATAACTTTCAGGACAATATTGCCTCACAACCCTGCTCACACTCAGAAGTCTTATTTTGTTTCCCTTTAGCTGTTCTGACTGGAGTTTTCTACAAAAGCTATGGAAGATACCTTTGTTCTCGTTTGCTGCTATTTCCTGTCCTATTTTAAGAAATATAAATACATAGAAATGGTGCATCTTAACATTTGTTTGTACATGTATAAATGTCTTGTATTTTAATTCATTTTTAGCATGTAGCAACACGAATTGTTTAAGGGTAAGCCACAGCATCTAGAAATCACTCATAGATACGAACAGTAAAGGAAAAAATGGTACCGATGTAGGAGGAAACAAAGCTAACAAAGCTGCTGTCCGCTGGGTTTTCCCCCCCTGCAGGATACAGTGACTTCGTTGACAAAGGAGGAGAAACAATATTACTCTGTAAACAAAGTTATCCTTACTTGGGAGACTGCCACAGCCTGCTGCTTGGATGAGCTACCAGACATCCTCCATTTAAGAAGCAGCAAACACTGAATCTCAGGGATGGTCCTCAACTGGATCCAAATGTAACGAGCCCTGTTTGAATAATGAAGGGGGTGGGGGAGAGCGATCCATCCACAATCCGGAGTCGGAGGTGCGTGGTTTCCCGCACTGTTGTCTGACACTGCCCTGTCGATGCCCTTTCTTCCTGTTGCCTCCGTTTTCTCTGTCTGCTGTCTGACCCTGTGCCTTGCCTGGGATAAGTACAATGATGAGGTTACTGGTTTGGATTGTAAGTGGAGGAATTTATGAATTGGTTTAGAGGTTCACTGCTGCTTTGTCACTTTCTCAATCAAATTGGCCACTTATTTAAGAAATAAAAAGCTGGTAGAATTGCATCCTCAGATGATTATTTGACTTTGTGTGTGTGAAAACAGACATTCCAGTGCCACCCTTAATAATGTGCCCAAGGAGTCCTAGCTGCACTCTTGAACGTGCAAGCCACGGAAACTGTGGTGTAGACATTGCTTGGAGAATAGTTGCTTTTTGACATGGCATCTTGCACTTTAGGAGACTAAGACCGTCCTGTTTTGTCTATGTGTGGTGTGACCAATGGTGTGCCCAGAGCACTGCTCTAAAAATCACTAGTGTTAGCAAGTCGTCCAGGCTGTGGAGCGCTCGCTGTAGTCTTTGGAAGCTTTGGCTCTAGATCACCAAGCCCAGTCTCCTTACTGTCAGTGCCCTGCTCTCCTGTTTGCCTCTTCCTGTTTCTGTGTGAACTTCCAGGTAAAATCACTAATTAAATAGTTTTCTTTTAAATTTATTTAAAGAAAAACTATTTAAAAGTAAAGGATATTTTGTTTTGTTGACAGTGGTGGCTTGATAATCCTTAAGCAACTGAAATTAAAATTGTTGAAGGAAAAGGCACTTAAAATGGTTACTCTTTCTGTCCAGCTGTATATAAGTCCAATGTGTTAATTAATCTAGATGATGCAAAGAAGAATCTCCTGGTAGAGAAGCGACATGTACAAAATCGATGAAAAAGGTTTTGGGTTTTTGTTTTTTTTTGTTTTGTTTTCCGTAGGGTGGGGGGAGGGCAAGCTGGATTTACAAGTCACAACTGGACTGAACTGGCCTTTTTATCTTTCCACTATATCATGTAAGTAGCTGCTTTCTTGTCCTGCCTATCCTTCAGGCATCCCTAAAGCTCACTCTGAAGATGATAGAAACAAACACAAAATCTTCGGGTTAGATGTTGATCCTGACACTGACATGAAGGCAAGCATTGATTTCATATGAATGTTGCAGAGGTGGTGGTGATTGGAGAAAACAGTAAGAGTTAACAAGTTATTGACACAATTTTAAAAAAAAATCAGTAAAGGAATGTATATAATATTGCTCTTGTGTTTTACAGTAAGATTTGTTGCTCTCAGACTGTGTAAAACAAAATTTATTCATGTTTTCTGCATATTAAAAAATCCTATTGTACCAATTGGTAAACTATTAAATGCCTATAAAACTAGATGTGATTTTGTGTGTGTGTGTGTGTGTGTGTGTGTCCTTGTGCAGAGATTTAAAACCGAGTCCTAATAGGAGATGGGACTGTGTTCAACACCAGCCATAGAGTAAGCTGCAGATTGGTGGCAGGGCCTTGATGGAGGGCTTTTCTCGAGGGCCGTGCTGGCACTGCGTTTGCTGTCCGCTTCCTTCGCCTTATTAGGAGGTCAGGTTCCAGGAGCGATGGCTGCAGGGGCCCTTGGCGATGGTGGTAGGTGGGCTTGCACCACCCCCGCCTCCAGCAGCCTTTTCCAACAGTGACTCGTCGGCCCAAGCACTGGAGAGCTGAGGCCAGGAATGACCTATTGTAAACACTACCCCCCCACACACACACCCCAGCAAAGACTTGGCCCTCTTGTGGTCGTCAGGGTCCAGACAGAAGGATCGTGCTCCCCTTTTGTTCTATTAATGAATGAGCCTCTTGTTTTGTCCAGTGGTCTTGGATTCTTGAAGATTCTTAATACTGTTTTAAATTTTGGTCGAAAAGTACCAAAATTGCCTTCACTCTTGGCCCAGAAGCCCCATGGCTTTCCCTCTGCTTTACACGTGTTGGCTATGTCCTGCCTCCCATGCCTACTACTGCCCAGCTGGGGCCTGTGGTGTCCAGGGCAGCCAGGAAGTCTCCAGCCTTTCTCAGGTATAAAGGACAAGTTGGATGATGCGGTGTCTCTTTACTTACAGCCCAGTTGTTTTCCTGCCTCCCCATCCCAAAATGGGAATCCTCAAGAGCACCAAAGTAATTTACTTGAAATTCGAGTCTTCTGAGTTTTGCAGCTTTTCCATTTCCCTGCAGGGCTCCTCTTTTCCCCTAGCTTGAGATGCCGATGATGAGCCTGACCACTTTCCCTGGGGTAGAGAGTTCCAGCTTTGGTATATCGCCATCCTGAAATGCAGTTACTCAAAACTCACCCACTGGTATATCACTTCAAGCTTCTTTCCAACGCTCATTGGGTGTGTCCCTGACATAGGATGAGGGATAGGAAAGTGGAAGAATTGGTGGGGAAATGGTACAGCATCCTAAATGTGGCAGCTCTGTCCCTGTTTGGGCTTTGGTGAAACTTGACTTGCATGCAGACAATTTTTGGATGCTGAGAGACCTACCAGAATTCTCTGATTCTCACGATGTTCCCCAGCAGGCCAGCGGCAGCAGCACTTGGGAACTCATTAGAAATGCAAGCTCTTGAGCTCCAGCTCAGACCTACTGTATCTGAAACCTCTATATGAAAAACCAATTTTAACAAGCCATCCAGCTGATTCTGATGTAGGCTCAAGCTTGAAAACCACTGATTCTGATTAACTACCTTCTAATTGATTAGAATCAGTGGTTGATCTCGGGGTTGTGAGTTGAAACCCCACGTTGGGTGTAGCTTTTTTTTTTTTAATTTATTATGTTAGTCACCATACAATATATCATTAGTTTTGATGTAGTGTTCCACGATCCATTGTTTTCGTATAACACCCAGTGCTCCATGCAATACGTACCCTCCTTAATATCCATCACCGGGCTAACCAATCCCCCCACCCCCCTCCCCTCTAAAACCCTTTTGTTTCTCAGAGTCCATAGTCTCTCATGGTTCATCAATAAAATTCTTTAAAATAAAAGTGGAGGTGGGGGGATTAGGGAAGGGAAAATAGACCTAACACTTTGAATGCTTGTTAAGTGCCAACATCCTTACTCTCACATACACTCCCTGCTGGTGGACATTAGTATTTTGATGGACAAGAACACAGGCTCACTTTAAGTCTTATGCCAAGGGTATGAAGCCCAGCTAAGACTGTGAGCTGGGACTCAAACCCAAATGTACATGCTCTTTCCCTTATCTGGTTCTGCCTATGTTAAGCATCTTGTTAGCTATCTAAAGTGTAAGGAGGACCTTCTGACCTCTTTCAGTTTTTTAACCTTTAGCAAAGCAGGAATGATCCTCCTCCCATCCCTGAGGCCATCACACCACACCACACTGCAAACTCCCTGGGAGATGACCACTGGGAACAGGGCAGAGTCTGGGAATGGGTCAGCAAGGATTATGTTACCTACACTTGGAACTCCTAAATCATTCTGAAATGACCTTGTTCTCAGGATAATTGGGTCCTGCATGGTCTGCATCTCAGTGTTTGACTTTTTTTTAATCAATACATTTGCCTGTCTAATGGGAGTATTTCAGTCTGCATTTGAGCAGGGCCACCTGTCCTCCGTAGGCGTCCTGATATGCATGCCTTGCCAGATTTGATTTTAAGATTTTATGTATTTGGGGGCGCCTGGGTGGCTCAGTCGGTTAGGCGTCTGCCTTCGGCTCAGGTCATGATCCCAGGGTTCTGGGATCGAGCCCCGCGTCGGGCTCCCTGCTCCACCGCGTGGAGCGGGGAGCCTGCTTCTCCCTCTCCCTCTGCTTGCTGCTCCCCCTGCTTGTGCTGTCAAATAAATAAAATCTTAAAAAAAAAAAAAAAGATTCTATGTATTTGAGAAAGAGTGAGCACGAGCAGGTGGGAGGGATGGAGGGAGAAGGACAAGCAGACTCCCCGCTGAGCAGAGAGCTCCATATGGGGCTTGATCCCAGAACCCTGGGATCATGACCTGAGCCGAAGGCACATTCGGTTCAACCGACTGAGCCACCAGGGCGCCCCTGGATTGGATAGCTTGGATTCTGGCAGTAGGAATGTGGACCACAGCAGGCTACCTGGTTCTCTGCCTCAGGGTACACAGGGTCCTCAGTGTGGTCCAACAGTCCTCTCAATACCCATTTCACGCGACGCCTGGGTGGCTCAGTTGTTAAGCATCTGCCTTTGGCTCAGGTCCTGATCCTGGGGTCTTGAGATCGAACCCCGTGTTGGGCTCCCTGCCCAGCGGGAAGTCTGCTTCTCCCTCTCCCTCTGCTGCTCCCCCTGCCTGTGCGCTTTCTTCTCTGTCAAATAAATAAAATCTTTTAAAAAAATACCCATTTCACAATGGCAGTTTGAAGGGCAGGAGTGGAGACAGATGATACAGTCCCCCCCACACACACCCTGGGATGATACAATCTTAAAAGCTTAATTTGGTTATACTAGCTTTTCAAAAAGATACTTAAGTATAAAAGTGACATGCATGTTAAATCCATCGGGCTCCCTGCTCAGTGGGAAGCCTGCTTCTCCCTCCCCTGCTTGTGCTGACAAATGAGTAAGTAAAATCTTTAAAAAAGAAAAAAAACTTCAAGGTCAAGAACATGTTCTTTCCAGCCGGCTCAAGAAAGTAACCAATACTCGGGCTGGAGTATCTTTTTCTTTTCAGAGAATTTGTTAGACACACACAAAAAACCCCTCCAAGACTCGAGACGGTATTGCCGTGCGCACGCTGCTGAGGCCCACCTGCTCAAGACAGCCGAGTAGCGGCGGCCAGTTAGGAGCTTCCCCTCTTGGAGACAGGCCCTGCCCCTCACGCTCACCGGCTACCCCTGCCCCCATCTCACTGCATCTCCACAACAGCCTGGCTTGCCCAGAATTTACCCTAGGACAGCAAACTTGACAGCGCCCCATTCCCGCACTCCTAGGCTTCTGGAGGCCACCGCCCAGTTCTCCTGACTCAAAGGGACAAGGGCAGCCCCAAATCAGGTGTTGGGCAACCTATCAGGGCCAGCAAGCCCAGGCCCGGGCCCTCAGCCTACGGCACCCCCTCATTCCAACTGGCCTTCACTCAACCCTGTACCACACAAATCTCTATGGAGGAGTGACTCTCAGCCTCCTCTTCTGTGACCGATGGGTGACACTTACCTGCTGTGTCGGCAGTCAGGGAAACCCTAGCTGGGTGCCTGGGACTCTACCCCCCTTAAAGGACCTTTTAAGGATAACCTTCAATTTGACCTGATTTATACACATTCCTGGGCTTTAAACTCCTGCACCAGTAATACTTCTGGCAACAGCCCTCCCCGTGGCACGAGCCTGGACAGAACACACAGGAGAGGCTGGGGCAGCAGGTTTCAAAAACTCACTTTATTCCAATGTGAAATGAAGACGTGATGGTTTAAAAACAAGAAAAAGTTCTTGATCAGCGGTGGGGAGGCTTCGCTTGCTAGCTCACACCCACTGCCTTTGAAACAAGGGAAGTGGACAGACCATACCCAGAAGCAGCTCCCCGCAAAGCCCCAGGCAGAGGCCCCAGCCCGGGAACAGGTCCCTCCAGCCCACCGGGTGGGGCACTCCCCCCGCCCCGCCCCCGCCCCATCAGGGCTCCGACAGCAGGCACAGAGGAAGCGGGAGAGGGAGTAGCTGGGGCTCACGGGAGCCACCGCCTTCCGCGGACACCCCCACCCCGCCCCAGAGCTCCTCTCCGTAGGAGGTGCTTGTGTGACAAGGACCACGTAGGGAGCTGGGCTCCACCACCAAGTGGCCATCACTCCTCTATCTAGTCAATTCCCCACCAGGGTCCAGGACTCAGCCCTGGTTCCCCCAGTCCCTCGGCCTACCCCAGCCCCACTGTGCCCACTGTGCGTCCGGCAGCTCAGGTTACAAGGGGGAGGATACATTCAGACCGTAGCCCCCAGGGTGGGCCCCAGCTGGGAGGCAGGGGGCGGGGCCGGGGCCCAGGGCAGACAGGCCAGGGCTGCGGACAGGTGTGTGTCTGGGCAACCGCCACTGCCGCCGCCGCCGCCCTCCCCCGCCGCGAACGCAGCAAGGCCCGGTCACAGTCACCACCTTGCCGCGGAGCTAAAGTGCACCCCCACCCTCCGGCCCTGCCGCAGAGCTCCGGCTCCCCACCCTAGGACACAGGAAAGCTCCCCTTTTTGGCGTCAAACCTGGACTCGAGGCCAAGTCGGGCCGAGGGGCAGCGGCGGCACACGCAGCAGCCGTGACGTCAAACATACGAGCGACCTGAGAAATGTCATCTTCACGCCATCCACTCGGAACCAACATGGGGCTATGTACAGATTAGGAAGGACGGACCGACACACTCACGGGCACGGACACACTCGCACACACCTGCTGGGGGGGCCCCAGGGGGACCGGACCCCCAGCTGGGAACGGATGCCCACACACTCCATCCACGTGTCTTCAATGAGGCCTCTGCATCGTATATTCATTGAACCAGTGCAAAAACGTCTTTGGGGAGGGGGCAGGCAGGCCAGGGTCCCAGGAGGATGCTTGGGGGTGGGGGTGGGGTTGGAAACATGGAAGAAGAGGGACCTGTTTCCTCTCCCGATCTGCAGGGCATGCCCCCCTTCTCCTGGAGTCTGGATCACTGGGTAACGGGGCAGCCGGCTGACTGTCCATCTGTCTCTCCCTTTCTACCCCTGCAAGCTCGGGGAAGAAGGGTCCTTGGCGGCCCGGGGCTGGGAGGCTGAGTCCTCTGGGGCCCCTGCTGGCTCAGGCTCGGTGGCCATGGGTTCCTCAGCCTTCTCCCTGTTTCTGCTGGCCTCCTGGAGCTGTTGCCGCCGCGCCACCTCGGCTTTCAGATTCTCCAAGTCTTTTTGGCTGAGTAAAAGGACAGGGGCGAAGGGCAGGTGTCAGAGCAAGCCTGGGCCCTCTGTCACCTTACTGGCCCTGGTTACACCTACACCCGGGGCAAAACCAGGCTCGTTCTTTGTCTGGAGAGACACGCGTGGAACAAGTGCTTCCCTCCCCAGAGCCAGAGGCTTCTAAGCACTCAAAGTACGAGCTCTGCGCACGTGGCACGGCCTCCCATTAAGGCCTGGCTCCGCTCAGCCTCCACGTCCAGCTCACATTCACAGCAAGTGCGGGCGGGGCAGGCGCACGAACCCCGGCGCCCACGCCAAGCCCCCCAGCGCGTCCCCCAGCGGCGGCAGGGAGGTGGGGCCCGGCCGGGGGGCGGGGGGCAAGGCCCGCGTGGGGGCAGGAGGCCTGAGGAAGAAGGTGGCTGCTCTCAAGGACAGGGAAAGACCGCCGGGGCCCAGCAAGCGTGGGGAAGATGCAGCCCTGGCCTCACTCTGCCACAATCGTGTGCAAATAAGGGAAAAAAGGACAAAAAAACAAAACAAGATTACAGACGTGTGTCTGCTCAACTACGCAGACTACTTCCTGGACGATGCACAGAGCGCTTCTTACCACCGGCTGTACTTGTCAATTCCGAGCCACGACAGTGAGTTATTTATTTTGAAAAGCAAAACACTAAAGCCAACTTCCACGCGGGTGCGCAGCGCACTCGGAGGGGGCCTCACCTGAGAGGAATGAAGAGGATGCCGTTGATGACGTTGAGCTGTTCCAGGACGCTGGCCATGCTGGGGGCTGTGAGCTGAGGGGCGGCAGGGCAGGTGAGCCTCGAGCGGCGCCGGGAGGCCGGGCCACGGGCGCCCGCCGGGGGGGGGGGGGGTGACACCCACCTTGAGGGGCGGGATGTTGGCGCTGGAGCCGTTGCGGTAGATCTCGTTCATGGTGCGCTGCAGGGCCACGGCCTGCTGGGTCAGGCACTTGAGGTACTCGGAGCTCTCCTTGGTCTTCTCATGGTCCTCGCCCAGCTGGGGGTAGGGGGGGCACAGGCAGGAAGGGATCAGCGATGCCGCAGCCCATGGGCCCAGTGCCACCTCCCTAGCCCCTGCCGCGGCCCACCTGGGTCTTATAGATGGTGTAGCCTTCCTTCTCGTGCTGCAGGGCTGACCGGAACTCGGCTTTGCTCTCGTAGACCCGGGCCACAAGGTGGTGGCTGCAAGGAGGTGTGCAGGGCACAGAGGGACAGGCGTGGGTGGGGGCACGATGGGGGTGCACAGACCACTCTAGATTCGGCTCTGGAATCCACCCGAGGGGAACAAACAAGCCCAGGACTCGGAGAAGAGACGAAGTTGACAGAAAATTCCTCAGGAGTCAGATGGAAGCCAGAATGCTGGATCCCATGTCCACCCTCTATTCCGAGTTGCCTCCCGGGACCTCGTCACTGTGGCCCTGGGCGCCCCCTGCCCCTAAGCCAGCACGGCCTCACCTGAGGGCCACCTTGAGGGATTTGGGCCCGTGGTACTTGGTGCTGACAGCCAGCGCGTTCTCCAGGAAGCGCAGTGATAGGTCATACTCCATCACTCCGTGCAGCACCAGCCCGATGTTGTTCTGGGGACAGCGGGAGGGCCCGGGTCAGTCCTGCTTCCCCAGGACTGAGGCTCGCCCCGCCACAGCCCTCCGCCGGCCCCCCAGCACTCACATCCAGCAGTGCCATCTCGGGGTGGTCCTCCCCGAACACGAGCAGGGTGAGGTAGCGGGCGCGGTACAGCAGGCTCAGGGCCGTGGACAGCTGGCTGCTGGCGAAGCAGTACAGGGCCAGGTGCATCTGCGGGGGCAGCCATGTCAGGCCCGGCGGCCACGCTCCCCCCCCGCGGGCCCCGCCCCCACCGGCTGCTCACATATTCCTGGATGGTGTTGGGGTGCTCGATGCCCATCACTCGCTCGCTCATCAGCACGGCCTTCTGTTGGTTACTCAGGGCCTGAGAGAGGTGGGGAATCATCACCCCAGGGTGGTGAGCTCCCCACATTGAGTCTGCCTGGCCCCCAAGCAGCCCCCAAGCGACTCAGCCTTCTCAGCAGAGAAGTGTTCAAAACTCAGTTCTGAGCATGGAAGGCCATGCCCCACTCTGAGGCCTTTTTAAATAGCTTGTCTTGAGCCTTTTGCCCCTAACAAAATCTGTGCAAACATCTATACAAATCTAACATTAGGCTAAAAATAAAGCAATAATAATAAAAAAAAAAAAGCACACACAAACAAAAGAAAAATTCTACGGTTGAGGAGTGGGGGCCTACAGTGCACCTGCCCCATGAAGCAGCCTCTTGAAGTCCCGGGCCAACAAGGCAGGTGGACCCCACCAGGCCAAGGATTGCTCAGAGGTGCTCCGAGCAGCTTCACACCATTTCACAAGGCCCCAGGTCCTGTGACTCTGAGAACCCACCCTCCCCACTGTCCCCGTGAAGGGAGGTCCTGTCAGCACTCTGTCCACAAGCACGGCGGCTCTCCCGACAACATCACTCCTGAACCGCAGAGCAGGGGAAGAAAGCCCAGGCAGCCTCCCTGGTCTCTGCTGTTCCTCCCAGGGGGCCCCCAGGGAGAGCAGCACCCTCGGCCCCACAGACAGGGCACACTTCCCCAGGCCTGGACCTCCACTGCCTGCGGCATGGGGTGAGAACACAGCCCCGGCTCCCTCGCTAGCCATCCCCCAGTGCCAGGCCAGGCGCCAAGGCCTCCGCTGACAGCCCAGAGGGTGCTCCAGGCCCACCTCGGCGTAGTCGCCCATAATGTAGTGGAGACGAGCAAGGAGGCGCAAGCAGGCGCAGATCTCCACGTGCATGGCTCCGTACACGTTGTTAAACAGGTTCAGGGCCTCATTGATGAGCTCACAGCCCTCCTTCAGGAAGCCTGCAGGGCACCCCCAAGGGTGGCAAGGTCAGGGCTGGGCCAGGGGACCCCCCTCCCCCCAGCCACACCTGGTCACGCACCCTGCTGTACTTTGGCCTGCCCACTCTGGAAGAAGTGGAAAGCGTCCGAGGCCTTTGGGTTGACGTGCTTGACCACGGGGAAGATATTGAGCACATCCTCCTCAGTGAATGCGGGTTTGTGGCGGCTGTCGAAGCTGTACTCCTTCAGCAGGATCTGGCGGACACAGCCCAACACCCACAGGTGGCCTCAACCCCAGGCTCACATGGACGGCACCTCCCAGCCTACCACCCCAAGTCGAGAGAAAGCCACGCCCCCCCACCCTGATGGCCCTGCAGGAGCCTACAGGAGCGAGGGCATGGGACGGACCCCCCAAGTCACCCACCTGGATACCGGTTTTCAGGGAGATTTCCCGCAGCAGCGTGATCTTCTGCAGGCCATACGTCTCCACAGCCTGGTCCACGGTCTCGCTGGGGGAGAGGCGGCCATGTGGGCCTGGGCAGCCCAGCCCGTCTCGGCCCCTTGTCCACAGCTGCCTCCCCACCTGAGTACCAAGTACTCACCAGCCAGGACCCAGACCAACAGCCCCCATCCCCACCCCAAGAGCAAGCAGCCCTCCACTGCTCCCTTCCTCCTCTCCTAGCCCACACCCTGCAACCACAGGCCGTGGCCCCCAGCGGCCCTCGTGCTGAGGGCCCAGCGCCCCCACGGTGTTGCTCACGTACCACTCAAGGCTGAAGTCGAAGTAGTTCTTGGCCTCCTGGCAGATGTTCTTCCAGAGCTCCTGGGGGGTCATGACAGCCCAGGCTGTGTTATCTGCCGCCCCTAGGGGCCGGTTTCTCCTCCTCCTGTTCCTCTTCTTGGAGATCAGCTCATCGGCGGGCAGGTGGGCCACGGGGTTGGGGTAGGAGCTCAGGAAGCAGTTCAGAAAGTGGCTAATGGCAGCTGAGAGGCCCGAGAGCTCCACTCCCTGCAGGGAGTTTTGGACTCATGTCGTTAAGGGCCCTCAGGCCCCAGCCCAGGGCTCTTCCCCCGCCTCCCCCTGCCCCGCCCCGCCGTACCTGTAAGTATGTCTTGAAGATGTGCTTGGCAGAGCGGGTGATGAGCTCTCCGATGCCAATTTTCTGCAAGGGTTCAGAGAAGGGAGTCTGGGTCCGGCCCCAGGCCTCCACTCAGCCCCTGGCCCGCACAGCCCACCACCCCGAGCACCACTCACGTAGATGTGGTCCAGCTGCTCTCGGGCCGGGCTCCGGAGGACCAGGTCCAGCACCTTGCCCAGGTAGCGCATGTTGATGCCCCGCTGACGCATCACCTCAGCCAGCGTGGCCCCGTCCATGGGCAGCACTGCGTGGTCGATGCAGTCCTTCACCTGTGGGCTGCAGCAGGTCAGGCGCCCCCAGCCTGGACCCTCTGCCTCCTCCCACCCTGCGTCTTCCCGGCGGGGAGCTCATGCTATCCTGAGGTCCTGAGAGAAGGAGGGCACTGAGACCCGAGCTCCCAGTTGGGAAGAGGGAAGAAGGCAAAGCAGCAGCCAGGACACAGGAGAAACGTGTCCCCCAGCCTTTTGCACAAGCAACAGGAAATGGGAAAGCAGTCACCCTGTGCCTGCCAGGCCCACCCAGTAGAGCAGCAGGGGTGAGGGCTCCCCTCTGAGCATGCGGGACAGAGCAGAGGTGACCACTTGGGGGCCACAGCTTTGCCAAGCCTGGAAGGTTTGTGTCAAGCCTCAGAGAGATCAGGCAGGGGGCCCGGGTGGCTGGCACGAACACTTGGCTCCAAGACCTGAGACAAGCATGCTACCCGAGCACGGGGCTACCTTACTAGGGAGCAAGCTCCCCATCATCCAAGGAGCCTCTGTACAAAGCTTGTGAGGCCGAGAAGATAGGACCCTCCCCACCTTTTTTCCAGATGCCCCCCCGTCACCCTCCCTGAAGCTGTCCTGTCACACGGGGGCTCAGAGGCCCAGACCCCTAGCTGCCAGCCCCCGGGGAAGGCACAACAGAGCAGACTCTGTGCCTGATGCCTCCCTCGGCCTCTCTGGGTCAGCAGCCCTATCCACACGATGGTGGCAAGCACTCCGGCCCGCCGCCCTCACAGATCAGCAGGTCTAAGGTTCCACAAGCTTCCAGAACTGGATGGATGAGGCACCAGGGCCTTTAACAGCATGCCCTGTGCAGCCCCCCCCCCCGCCCTGGCACCTCCCTCACCAAGCCAGGGATCTGGCAGGAGAGCAGGAAGGCAGCAGCGTCTTTCAGCAGCTGCTTCTGGTCCCGAACTTCCTCCTGGCAGGACTCTGGGAAGCGAACCCCTGTGGGAAGAACAGCAGAAGCCTGATGAGGCAGGAGAGAGGCGGGCGGGGAGACAGACGGCAGCACCCACCAGCACCAAGGGCCCCAGGATGGCCGGCGTGGCCCTCCACCCGCCTGACGCAGGGCTTGCCTGGTGAGAAGATGTCAGGGTTGAAGCGAACGTCAAAGGCCGAGCTGCTGATGGAGCCGACTGCCCTGCACGCGTTGCGGATCACCTCCCGGCTCCGAGGGTCTGCTGTGGAGACGCGGCCGGCTGGGAGGCAGCTCCCCTCCACCAGCACCCCCAGGCGCTACCCTGAGCCTCCCTAGCTCTACACAGACGCACTGCGGGCCTCCCTCCGGCTGCCTCAGACACCTGCGCCCCCCTCGGGCCCCGGCCCGCACCGGCTGCCGGGACAGAAGTGGGGCCCGGCCCTCCCCACATCCACAGCAGCCCCACCTGTCCCGTCGTCTGAGGCGATGGTCTCCGCCAGCTCCTTCACCTTGGCCAGGCCGCTGGCACTGCCACCTTCCTCCTCCTCACTTCCTGCCTCGGGTCCCGGAGGGTCTTCAGGCTTAGATTCCGAGGACGGGGAGTCACCGTTTTCCAGCGAGGTGGGGCTCTCCAGCCTGCTGGCCTTCTGCTGCATGAGCTGCAGGGCAGCGAGCTTCATGAAGAGGAGGTACCTAGAGCGTGGCAGATCGGGCAGAGCACGAGATGGGAAAGGCTCTCCGGAAGCCTCACTGGCTGGCTGCGGGGACCCGGGCCAGGCCCCCGACTCCTGGCCTGTGCCACGCCAGCAACTCCAACAGGCAGCAGCAGGTCACCACCCAGACCGAGCTCTTCCCAACTGGAGGGCGACAGCTGGGGTGAGAGCGGGGAAGAGGCCAGGGGCTCCGTGCAGGCCAGCTCACAAGGGAGAGGGGGCCTCACCGGCATTTTGAGAAGGAGACTGGTTTGCGGTGTGGGACACCTGATGTGGCTGACTCCTGAGCACTAAACGCCAGCAGTGGTGACACCCCCCGGTACTGGGACATTTAAAAACACTTTAGCAGGGGCGCCTGGGTGGCTCAGTCGGTTGGGCGTCTGCCTTCGGCTCAGGTCATGATCCCGGGGTCCTGGGATCGAGCCCCACATTGGGCTCCCTGCTCGGTGGGAAGCCTGCTTCTCCCTCTCCCTGCCGCCCCCCCCCGCTTGTGCTCTCGATCACTCTGTCTCTTTCAAACGAATAAATATAAAATCTTAAAAAGCAACAAAAAACCACCGTTAGCAGATTTCCATAGGCCCCCTTAGAGGAAGAGCGCCCCCTCTGAGAGCCCCGGTCTAGCTGGTTTGCGGGTTTTCCACCAACAGAAAGCCCCTGGACGTCCAAGTTGTGGAGCCTGACGTCACAGTAGGGAGGCTGGGGGCGTAACGACTGTGGCCAAAGCGGGCTGCTCGTCACTTTCCCGAACCTGTCCCGTCAAGGAGCAGGCCCCAGGGCCGCCTGCTGGCTGGGCACCCACCCGGGCCTCACCTGTGCTCTACGAAGGCATCCACCAGCTCCTGGCGCAGGCAGCAGAGCTTGTGCCGGTGGGCGCGGGGGAAGCCGGCGCGGCTGCACTCCTCGGGCAGCCCCTCGCCGGGCACGGGCAGGAAATTGAGGTCGGGGGGGAAGGTGCGCAGCAGGTCGAGGATGTAGTGGCGCCCGTCGTTGCCGATGATGCCCTTGCACTCCACGGAGGAGCAGAGCTCCACCTCCTCGTCGCGGTCGTTGAGCACCCGGTGCCTCAGGATCTTGAGAGGCCGGCTGGTACGTTCCAGAAGCTCCAGGTAGCGAGGGTGCGACATCACCGTCTTGCCGAAGTCAATGGAGCCGTAAATGACACTCTGCTCCTGGTCCCGCTCCAGGATGCCCGGGATGATGGACTGCGCCGTGACGCGGTAGCCCCGGTAATCCACCACCACCGTGCCCAGCGTGTACAGCCCCTCCACGTCAACGGCGTTGTACGTGCGCACACCGTTCAGGTCATTGGTGGGTGCCACGTAGGCCGCCACGTCCCCACCGAAGTCCTTGTAGTGATCGCGAACATCAAAGCCCAGGCTAAAGAAGATGTTGTTCCAGATGAACATCTGCATCTTGGTCTCCTCACTGGGGTTGATGGCCATCACGTTGCCATCGATGACCGCCATGGCACCCCGCGTGGCCGCGGCCGTGAAGTCGCTGTGCACCTGTGGGGCGGTCGAGACCAGGAGGGTGAGAAAGGCCCCATCCCCGGGAGCCGCAGGTTTCGGCCCGCCTGGCCAAGCTCACCCAGACAGTGCGGCCAAGTGGATGGCCCCGGGGGCCACGGGGGCCTAACGTCGGCTTCCTCACACTTAGAAAAAGGCAAGAAACTCATTTTTTGAAAAAACGTTAACTTATGCTCAGAGAGACGCAGAGCTCAGGGATTAACAAGGAGGGAAAGGACTAGAGCGGGTCTTGGATCCACCCATTATGTGCCAGGTGAACTTGGCCAGGTCCCCTCTCAGACCTGTTTTCCCCGCCAATAAAACAGTGACAATCAAAGTATCGACTTTACGAGGTGTCCAAAAGGTTCCAGATGGTGCTGTAAGACACCTGACAGAGCCGCTGGCCAAGTCAGTACTCAAAACAGTGCCATCTTAGGTCTACCATTACCGTCTCTAGGCAGGAAGATTATAGGAGATTAAAAACGGCTCTTCTGAAAGCATTACTTTTTCCTCCTCTCTCTAGGCAGTATCACAGTGTGCCCAGGCGAGGTCCCAGTGGCAAACAGCGGTGGGCGGGAAGCCGGGAGAAACCTGTCACGCAGCCCACAATGGAGGAGGTCCCCCTACCCTCCACCCAGCCCCTGGACTCCAAGTCTCAGAGAGGTCACAAAACGGAGCTGGGATAGTCTGCCCGGAGGCGAGAAGCCAGCCAATGCCCGGCAGGGTACCCTGACCGGCCCTCTTGGCAGGTGGCAAGCAGGCCTGAGGCTGCCAGTCAGGCAGGAGGAGCCGTAGGCACCTTGAATATAGCTCTTTCTCGAAGCAGCCGCTCAGGCAGGTTCTTGCGGGGTAGTTCCCTTGTCGTCTGCAGCTCCTCGTTCCAGTCCCGGGTCTGCAAAGGGACCAGGGAGGGAGATGCCGGATCAGCCCAGCCCCAAGACCTGCTCTGGGTAGCCCGTCCCTCCGCCTGCCTGTGGACAGCCTCAAACGCTCCCAAGTGAACCAGACAGTCAAGCAGATGAAGTTTCCAGGCAGGCGCACAGAACCCAGCCTGGCACCCACCCAGGGCGGGGGAGAGAGGGGCCCAGGGAGGGCGGGGCCAGGCTGCAGGCACCTGTCCAGGAATGTGCTCCTCATAGCCCAGCCTGGAGGTGTAGGCGTCCTCCGCACGCACACAGTCCATGGCATGCTCTGCCTGGGGGGCTGTCCAGCTGTACACCTGGAACGGGGTGGCAATCCTCTCGAAGGGGTGGCGCTGGACCCTGTGGCAGCAACATGGGGAGATGGGGAAGACGGCCAAGCTGAGAGCCCCGGCCTAGCCCCCTTCTGACGCCCCCACCAGCTCTCGTGCCTCCCAGCCCGGAGACCCTGCCCCCGCGGAATCTAACAGAAGCAAATGGGCACCTCTTCTAGGATTGCTGTCTTGGGGTCTAGCAGCTCCCTAAGGGGAGGTTCCGGGGTGCTAGGGGCTGAGGGCATAGGGCTTCTGAGGGAAGATGCGGGGTGGGAGACAAGGGGCAGAGACGGGGCAAAGGCGTTACCTTTTCTTCTGCAGCACAGCAAAGTTTTTTTTGAAGGTGGGGCTGATCTGGTTGAGCAGCTCCACCAGGGAATGGCTGAGGAAGCGGGGACTGGCAGGCTTGGGGTTGAAGTGATATGCTGTGGACCTGTGGGGAGAGGGTGGTCACTGCACAGGGCACCCCAAGTAGCCGGCCAAAGACCTGGACGGGCTCACACAGGGACTTACTGGTTCAGGTAAAAGCCCCGCGTGGATGCCGTGATGCTGACTTGCCGGTCCTCGGCTGTGATCACAAACAGGTACATGAGGTCCCCATGCATCTTGCGGTTCCCAGGCGGCGGGTTCCAGCCACTCATGGTGAGCACTTTCAGGCACTGCAGGGGCTGCAAGAATGGCCAAGCGTGAGCGAGGGCCAGGCCTCTGGGTGTGGTGCACCGCCCCCCGCCCCCCGCCCTGCCCCACCCCGCCAGGGGCCTGCTCCCTGTCTCTGTTCCGGGCATACTACCTTCCAGTCATGGTTCTGGGGCTGCAGGGGACACAATGGCCGCTCCCGGCTCCCTGGAAGGATGTACTCAGGTGGCGTGCAGTCAATGGGGTCCATCTCCAAGCCTTTCTTCCGCTTCCCGCTGTCTGAGGGACCCGGGGCTGGTGGTCAGCACAGGGCCACCCAGGGGCAAACTGGCCCCAGCACGGAGGCCTCCAGCCCTGCCCCCTCCTGGTGGCAAGGCCTGGCCCCTAGCCCCTTCACCAGCCCCTGGCCAATTTGCCCCTGGACCTTCTGCCCAACCCCCAGCCCCAATGCCTCCCGCACCTCCCAGGTCGCCATCAGTAAAGACACTCAGGAAGGACAAGGAGTTGCAGTCAACCCCATTGAAGGCATCAGATGGGTCAAGGCTCTTGAGCAGGTCCCGGACGTGGCGCACGTGGATGCGGGCCTCACGGACTGTGTACGGTTCTGTCGGGAGGGCGAGAGGCAGCGCGTGAGCAGGGCCTGCCCCCCGCTACACCAACCTGCCCAGCACAGAGAAGTTGGCCAGGAGGCTACCACGGTAGTCTTGATTTTCACATTTTAGGCCTCCACTTACAGAGGCCATTATGAGCACATAAGCTGGATTCAACACACACACCCCTTCCATTAGGCAGGGATCCTTGTTTGCAAAGAACCTTCTGCCAAAGGGCACAAAAAATGCTTCCTGAAGCACATAGGCCTTGGGGAGCCCACAAAAGCCCCCTGCTCTCATTCACAGGTGTCCCACGTGGGCAGGTCCGAGGAGGAGCTACGGGGTCCCTACACCGCAGCCTCAGTCCTGCTCTCCCAGGGCGGCCCTTGCTCGGGGGTGGCCTGAGAACTTCCCCGTAACTACAACACTACCCCCCAATATATGCTTCGTGAATTTTAACGGGGGCTCTTTTGAGGGAGAAGAGAGACTTCATCATCAAGTAAGTTTGGGCATGCTTGCATTACACTTTCCACATTTGCTTTTAACAAGCTCACATTGCCCAGAACCTCTGAGCTATCTCTCTTCCCTGGGGACCCAAGGTCATGGGAGCTTTTATTTTACAAGCAAACCAGCCTCACCACACCAGCCGACTGCTGCCCACTGGGCCTGACTGCTCTACTTGAGGGCTGTGAAACTTAATTTTATGAGATTTAACTTCTCTCTCTTTTTTTATTCTAAGCTGTAACCGTTTCATTTTTTTTTTTAAGATTTTATTTATTTTGAGAGCAAGAACAAGCAGAGGGAGGGGCAGAGGGAGAAGCAGACTTCCCACCAAGCAGAGAGCCCGATGGGGGGCTGGATCCCAGGATCCTGAGATCATGACCTGAGCTGAAAGCACACGCTTAATGACTGAGCCACCCAGGTGCCCCGGATTTAACTTTTCTTTCTATAGAATTTGACTGGGCTGATTTCAAGCCCTTGGTACTGTTTTTTAAGATTGTATTTATTTGACAGAGAGAGAGAGAGAGAGTGCACATACGCACGCACACCCAGGTGCCCGTTTTTTGTTTCTGTTTGAAAGTGAGCACGCAAGTGCGAGTTAGGGGGAGGGAAGGAAGGGCAGAGGGAGAGGGAGAGAGAATCTCAAGCAGGCTCCATGCCCGGCGTGGAGCCTGATGCAGGGCTCAACTCACGACCCTGAAATCACGACCTGAGCTGAAATCAAGAGTCAGATGCTTCACTGACTGAGTCACCCAGGTGCCCCAGTTGGTACTGTTTTTTTAAAAAACAAAACAAAACAAAACAAAAAAACATGACTTTGATATTTAACCTATAATGTTGAAGAGTACACGTGTGAAGGCCTGAGGAGCAGATCTGGGCTCCAATCCTGCCTTCACAAGTTCAGTACTGTTCCAAGCCTCCACACACCCATCTGTGACACTGAGATACCAGCCAGGGTGGGTGGAGTGCCACCCGGCCCCACCTCTGTGTGCCCTCCCTTGGCAGGCTGCCCAACTTCTGGACAAACCTTCCACCACGCGTAGCACCGAGCCCTCCTGCAGCCCCTCGACACTGCGCAGCTCTGAGAAATGGTCCAACATGTTGCCATCCAGGTGCAGCGAGAAGCACGTGCGGTGACATGTGTCTTCGCGGTCCATCAGTACCTGGTGGATCTCCTGTACCATCTCCTGGGGGGACACCTACCAAGGAAAAGGCCCCAAACACCGTGATGAGGACATACTGCCTTCCCTACAGTACAAGGCTAGGACAAGCGACGGCCAGGCCCTAATGGGCTCATGCTCCGGTCCCCAGGACCCCTCTCCTCCATCTCACCTGTAAGGAAAAGGGCTCAATCCCAGGTGCCAGGATCTTCACAGAAAAGCCTGTGTCCTGAATGACAATGACTTCCTGTCCAGTCGTCTCCTCTCCCGGCTCGGCCTCATCCAGACCATTTTCCCGGGACAGCTCAGCAGCCCTTTCTTCCTTCTTTAGGCCCTCTGGACAGTCCCCATTCAGTAGCATGACTGACGGCAGCTCTGCAGCTAACAAGGAAGCAGCTGAGGTAAGTGGGGCCACCTGCCTCACCCACCTGGGTGGACATGTGCGCCACAGAATGGCGTCCGCTGCACTTCCTCCCGAGACTCAGCCCTACCCCAGACCCACAGTCCCACTCACACTGGGCACACCACTTCCCTCAACCCTGGCCACCTGGAGCCCACTGCCTCCTCCCTTCCACATCCTGGGCCCTCCCTTCCATCTGCTCCTCAGTCTTCCAGTCTGGCTTCCATCTGGGCACACCACCCAAATCCCTCTCCCTTGAGTCAACCCAAGGCCCAACCCCAACTGTCTTCTCTGGCCTCAAGGTGTGTGACTTCCCAGCAGCACCCATCACTGCTCACTTTCTCCTCCCCTTCCCTGTAGTCACTGATCCCTTGTTCCTGGCTCTCCAGCTCCGCCCCCCCTTCCAGCAGCCCAGGCTGTGGGTGTCCCAAGCCCCAGCCTCTCCTGATCTCCCAGGACTTCAAACGCCCTCCCGCCATGCAGCTAACCTGGCCAATCTAGGCCTTGCTCAAGCTTTTCAACACGTAGCCATCCCTTAGGCATCACCAAAGTCTCATCTTGTGACATGGAATTCACTTTCCTCCACAAGCTGGCTTCTGCTCTGGAAATGCCCCCCCCACCCCTAGTCACCCAGCCTAATCTCCAAACTGGTCATGGAACCCAGCCTCTGCAGCCACGGCCCCGGATAGGCCATCTTCCCTATTTCAAGAGCACCACTTAGAACCCACTGCTCACAAGATCCAAGCTTCTTAGGCCAACACTCTCAGGCACCAGCCTGAAGCACATCTCAGCTCCTACCAGCTCTCCCTGTCAATGTCTCAGGAACACAAACTACTAGGAAGCCTGAGAACAGGCTCCCCATCTTACCTTCCACTTCTGTGCTTTTGTGCAGTTCATGCTGCCCTCAATATACCACTGCATCAGGCAAACATACTCATGCGTCAAGGCCCAGGTGAAATAAGCCCCCCTCTCTATATTTCTTTCTTTCTTTCTTTCTTTCTTTAGAGCAGAAGCAAGGGAGGGGGAGAGGGAGAGAGAATCTCAAGCAGATTTCCATGCTCAGCACTCAGAGCCCGACACAGGGCTGGAATCTCACAACCCTGAGATCATGACCAGAGCCAAAATCAAGACTCGGACGCTTAACCGACTGAGCCACCCAGGTACCCCTAGACCCCCTTCTCTAAAGCCTGCCCAAATGACCCCTGACAACAGAATCACTGCATCCTCATTGCCCCCCAGAGACATGGTGACCACCTCCCAGAGCACTGTTTTGTCATTCTGGGGGGCTGTTCACACTAGCAACTGTATCTTCTTCCATCTTTCTTGCACTCAACAGAAACGCATTGAATTAATGAATTAATTACTGCACATGTGGAGTTAAGTCCAGTATTTGCGAACAGCACCCAATTCACATGCTGTGGGGAAAGAGAAATAAGCAGGTGACAAAACCTTCCCTTTCTACCCAGGCACTAAGGGGAATAAAGGAGAGTCCCCTCCCTGCCCTGGGGAGCAAGGACCTCCTCACCATCACGCCAGCAAAACACAGGCCTGCCTGGATATCCATTTGGCCCACGGGCCTTCCCGCCCATGGTCAGGCCCCTTGCTTGTCTGAGAGGTCCAGACAGGTCAGCTCACCCAGCTCTGCTCCACACCCCACCTCCTCTTCCCTACTGTTAGGAGTGAGATGCATTTTCCCCAGAACTTCGTGGGCCCTACCCAGACACACCAGAAATGTGGAGCCAGAGGCCTCAGGAAAGGAGATAAGCCCAGGACAGAAGGGCACGCCAGGGGCGGTGTGCAGAGAAGCCACTCCCTCTTCCCTGTGTCCCCTCAGCTTAGTGATAAACAGGACCGCCAGGAGCTCTGATGCAGTTCCCTCCACCTCCCCCCCCAAATAAGGACGTATGAGGCCCAGAGAAGTTCAGAGCCTTGTCCAAGGTCAAGAGTGGACCCCAGATTCCCCATCAAGAGCCCACACCACCAGGCCATCAAACTGCCCTCAATCTTGGCCACTATGGATCTCCAAGGACTGTTATCACTCTTGTCCCAGCACACCTCTCCAAACCTGAGGTGGAATTCCTGAGAACCACAAGGACACACGAGGACCTCTCTCTAGTGAGCCCGCAGCCCCAGCACTGCGACCCCAAACTCCTGAAGTGAGCAGCCACCCCAAAGGGAGAACTCGGCTGACTCTATGACGAAGCAGGCAGGAGGGTGGGGAGAAGGGTGGTGCTTGGTCAGCTTCCAAAAGGCAGCAAGAGGAATGGCAGATATGAGGAGGCGCTTCCCCTAACTGGGTCCTTGAAAAAGGCTTTGCTGTCGGAAGGCCCCTGGGATGAGGGCCCCCCCCCAATACGGTGCAGCAGCGCTGAGGTCTAAGACCCCAAAAGTGAGAAGTCAGAAACGCGGACCCAGATGGGCAGACTGCTCCCGGAGTCTGGGCCTGGAAGGATGGGAGGGAGGGCAGGGAAGGATGGGAAGGAGGGCAGGGGAGACAAGGCAGGGTGGCTGCAGCTCCCTCCCGTCTTCCCCAGGCCGGGGAGCCTGCCCAGAAGGTACCTCAGCACCAGGTTATGTCCCAGATGGTACCCAACCCCCTATCAGATTTCAAAGGAATGTGGCTGGTTCCCAGGGGCCTCCATTCCCCCAGAATGGTGGCTCTGCCCTCCTCCTTCCTCTAAGGAACACTGAAGGTCTCCCTAGCACTGGATTAAAGCCAAGTGATCTTCCCAGAAGAGGGTAGCCACCTGGCTCCCTGCCCCCACAGCCCACCTGGTGCAGTTGGAGGCCGCCCTCTCCTGGACTCTGGAGTCTCGAGACCACCATGGCAACGAGGCAGCCAGCTCTCCGGCTCAGGCTCGGCACTGCCTGAGTCCCCTGTTCCGGCCTCTGCCTCTACCCTCGCCCCCATGCAGCTGGTCAGCCCAGGGCTGGAGCTCTGGCTGGCTTCGGGTTTCAGTGGGGCCAGGCCTGCTGGGGCAGCCCTGGGAAGGGCACACTCCCCCTGCCTCTCATCCTGCTCAAGGTCGGCCGGAAGGACGGCTGTGGGCCAGGAGGCCCCAGTGGCTCCAGGACCCCAGGGGGAGCTGCTACCAGCACGCAGGCCCACCTCCCTGTACCCACCAAAAGGGGGGTCACTGCTGGCAAAGCCATTAGGGGGGCAGGAGAACCCAGCGTTTGGGGTACCTGGGCCCCTCAGGACCGAGGGCCCTGGGGGCTGGGTGGCAGGGGCAGGGCCCAGTAAAGGGGTCCTCTCCTCAGCCCTAACCCCAGTGGGGGTGGGCAGGATGGCTTCAGCCAGCTGCCAGCAACAGCTGCTGCAGACCCGGGCCCAAGCCATGCGGTGGCCACCCGTCCACCCGTCGCAGACACCGAGCACCCGGCCTCCTGGGTCAAGTGGCTGGCTGAGGCCTCTGGCTCATGCTGCCCCCTGCAGGTGACCTGGCAGCTCTCCTCTTCCTGACAGTCCCTGGTTCTGGTGGGAGGGGGGAGGGGCCCGCAGTCTCCCAGAGGACAACTGCACCCGCGGCCCCAGGCCTCCAGCTCCACCACGAAGCTGGCAGGCTCTATCTTCCCTTCCCAGCAGCCCCTGCGCTGCCAGGACCAAACCAAGTCTCTCCCCCCGGGGAGAACAGAGCTGGCAGCAAGAGGCCGAAGGCCGTTCGGTTGTGGAGAAGGAACATGCCCAGCCTCGCCAGGGCGCCTTCCCAGGGCCCCTGACCCGTTGCCAGGGCCCAGGCAGCACTGCTCCGGCATCCATGCAAACCAGGGTGGGGGCGGGGAGCCCGGCACACTCCAGGACCCCTCCCCTCCAGTCCTGTCCCAGGCGGCCCTGACGGCCAGGCACGCGGCAGGCCCTTGGCCTCTCCTCAGCCCCCACCAAGGCTTCCAGTCCACACACACTGACCAGATGGTAAGAAGGGCCGGACCCAGGCAGAGCTCCTCTTATCCTGCCCTCTTCTCAAACACACGCTAACTCTCTGGAAAAGGGGGTGGGCCACAGCAGCCTGGCAGTGACCTGTGAGTAGCAGCATCTACCGTCCATCTCCATTCTGGTTCCCAGAAAGCCTGTGCTCGCTCTAGGCCCATCCCACAGCAAGTCCCTCCATCAGCTCAACTGGCCCATCTCACTTGAGGAAACAGAGGCCCCAGAGGCCAGTAAGCCAGCTGCCCCAGGACCCGGAGGAGACAGGCGGCCAAGCCACGTCAAGAAAAAACCAGGGGGGTGCCTGGGTGGCTCAGTCGTTGAGCGTCTGCCTTCGGCTCAGGTCATGATCCCGGGGTCCTGGGATCGAGCCCCGCATCGGGATCCTTGCTCCGCAGGAAGCCTGCTTCTCCCTCTCCCACTCCCCCTGCTTGTGTTCCTTCTCTCGCTGTGTCTGTCAAATAAATAAATAAAAATAATAAATAATAAATAATATTAAAAAAAGAAAAAAAGAAAAAACCAGGTCTGTCAGGTGTCCAAACCCATGCCTCCGAGTGCCACTGTCCCAGGCTGCAGAACCCACCAGGCACACAGCATCTCTTCCTCCTCCAGGCCTCAGGCCTCAGGCCTCAGGCCAGGAGGCAGATCTATCTCCAATCATAGCGCCCTCCCAACCCTCTACACCTCTGGGCCAGCATCCCCTCTTCTCATATCCCAGGGGGGAACCCCTAGGACCTGGGCTTTAGGGAAGGGGAAAAAAGTGGTCTGCTGCAGAATGGGAAGGGGTTGCCTAAATCGCACACTGCATATACACACCCCCAGTCCTCACTGGCTGGATCGGGATGAGGAGATAAAAGTGTACCCCTGGCCTGGCCTGGGAGCAAAGAGAGCCCATGGGCAGCAGAGAGGAGGAGTTAGAAAAGAAACTTAGGACATCCCAAGTGGCCTCTGTGTCTTCCCCAGCCTGGCATGGCCTCACTCAGTAGACTGTGCCAGGGCCAAGCCCCGCCCCAGTCAAGGCTTTGGCAGGTGAGGCTCCAGCAGGAAGTAAGGCCCCAAAAGACACATCACCCCTCCCAGGAACGCAGGGCTTCAGGGGAGAGGGGTAGGAGCAGGTAGGCAGCCTATGGAAGACCCCAATGATATGGGCATCTGTCTCCTTCCTGTCCCCCCAGGCCAGAAATAGGTATGCAAGGTCTGGAGATAGTCCAGTGATCCTCAACTGGTCTACTCAGACCTCCCCACATTTAGAGCTTTAGGATTCTATCAGGGAGTTCCCCTAAGCCCTCAAGCTCCTCCCAGTCTGCCAGCCCCCTTTTCTGCTCTGGGCCTCAACTCCAAGGAGCCCTCCCCTAAGCAGAAGGAACTTGACACACCACTGTGAACTTGAAAAACCTGCCTGTTCTCTTAACCCTAAAAGCAGCTTTATTCCCAAGAAGGTAACTGACCCTTGCCCCCGACCCCGAAAGGCCTAGATTAGCGCCTCAAAGGGACTGAAGAACCTTCAAGAGCTGGGTCCTAAGGGTCAGGAGCCCGGATGAGAACCTACTCGGGGGTCTCCATTAAGACCACACTCCTTTGAATAGATTCAGGCTGGCTGTAATTCAAAGCCTAGCTATCTATACTAGCTTCCCAGAGACATAAGGAGCTAATGTCCCACCCGCTAGCATGCTCCCAGTTTCCCAAAAATGAACAGCTGTGCCCTTCCCCGACCCAGGTTGCCCCAGACAGAGCCTCTCGGCACACAGCAGAGACAGGGCTTTACTCAAGCCCGAAGGAAAACCTTCCAACAGACTCTCCCCTCCTCACTCCCCATGTTCTCAACATAAACCCAAACCAACATGCCTGTCCCGGCTTCCTCTGGGGCAGGTAGGGGAAGCCTTGGCATGCTGGCCACAAGCTAGAAATCCAAACCCCCCCCCCCCCCGCACCCAGCTCAAGTGCTGTGTGACCTTGGGCAAGTCACTTTCTTCATGTCTTTTTGCTAGAAGGGAGATCAGCCAGACCCGACCTCCTCTTATCTAGCCTGCCCCACTGATTCAGAGCCACATCAGGGGAAAGCCTGGCAGGTTGGAGTCAAAAGTATCTGTTGTTCTGCCCAAACCTTGGCCTTATCTAGGCAATCAGCAAAGCTGCCACAGTACCTATACCACCAACACAAGGTAACTCTGCTGTGACTGACTGGGTCAGAGAGCCTCCTCCTAAATATTGTTCCCATCCTGACTCACCAAAGCTGGGAAGGGAGATGAAGATGACAAGTCCATGCTGAGAAGAGCCGGGGGGGGGGGGGGGGGGGGGGGGAAAGACAGAGGTAGTTCTGCATTCCCACTACCAACCAAGCCAGAGAGGGACCACAGCCCAGGCCTGGGGCCCTGAGGATGATTTGGAGGTGACAACTGAGGCTATGGGAAAGGGCTTCCAGCCTTAAGGCTGGAATCTAAGACATGAATAAGGAACAGAAGGAGCCCAGGAGAGAAGGATGAAGCAGGCACCACTCCCAAAGCCACTGCCACATAGCCCCCACGGGGGAGAGTTGGGAGCTCCACTCCACACTGATGACCTTTGCCTTAAAAACAGCAACCCTGGGCTGATCCACTTTTCGCAATAAGGCGGGTTAATGATCAAGTTCTGGCACAAACACCTACTCCTGCCAAGGAGTTTGGCTTTGCCCCCACACGCAGGCAGACCCCCTAGGTCTGCAGATCAGGCCAACACCTAACAGGGAAGAGATCAGAGCCCGAACACCTGGGGTTAAAGCACTGCCTCTGGGAATGAACCAGACAAGCCCCCTCAGAATACACACCCACAGCCAGCTCGCACTCTTCCCCACAGACCATGCCTGGGAAGTCCCAGGTTGAGCCTTACTCGCAGGACTGCAGTCCTGTAGAGGCAACGCTTGAGATCCTGACGCGAAGGGCGCCAGACCGAGCAAGTGTCAGTGACCCCAGCCCGGAGGGTTACCCATGCCCGCGCGCGGAGGGGGTGGGGCCACCGATTCCAGTCTGCGGCGGCGGCGCACCCCGAAACCGCGTGTGCGCGCACGTGTCCCCCCTACCGCTGTCCTCCCCGGGACCCCACGTGCGAAACCCAGGCCGAAGCCAGGGGCGACAGTGAAGGTGACCTTCAGGGCGGGGGCGGCCCGGTGAGATGCAACCCGGCCCGGCGCAGAGGGAAGGCGGCGGTCCCTGCAAACCCCGAACCCGCCCGCCCACTCGGCCCGGTCCAGCCTCCCCGCCCGGCTGACCGCTGGCCCCGGCCCCGCTCACCGGCCGCGCCCGGCCGCCCCTTGCCACCGGCCTGCGAGCTGGGCTCCAGGGCGCCGTCGGCCGGGGCGGCCGCCGGCAACTCGTCCGTTTTGATGACCATGGCGGCGGGAGCGGGCGTCCGGCTCGGCTGTCCGCGCTGCCCGCCGCGCCACTAACCCAAGTGCCCTGCGCGCCGCGGCCGCTGCGGGAAGGACGGAGTCACCGGCCCACGTGGTGCGCGCTGTAACCTTTAACCCCACCGCCGCTTCCCCTGCCCCGCCCTCGCGCCCGGCCCGGCCCACGGAAGCCCGCGAGGGACAAAACGCACCGCGCTCGTTGGCCGTCCACCAAAGGCGGTGACTTTCCCGAACGCCTTAAAGGGAACGCACTGTGACTCAGGGTACAGGGAGGCTTCTGGCCCCCTCGAGGGGCGGGGCTCCGGAGAGACGTCCTTGCCGTTCTTAGTCGGTCCCGCGGGCGCCCTGACCTTGGGTGGAGACTGTTCGAGGACTGCCATTGCTCACCGTCCCTTCCCCCAGTGGCCCTCTGCTTCCTATTGCAAATCTGCCAAATGACCACGCGGTCTCTAATCTGCGGTGTCAGTGTGACCCACAGCACCCTCCTTACCAGGCTCGAAAGGGTGGAGCTGGGGGGGGGCGTCTAGCTTCTTGAGGAAGGGGTGCAGGGCAGCTAAAGGGGATGCAGTGTCAGAAATGGAGCCACCAAACTTTGCTGTGAGCTACAACCTGCTTCTCCCACCAGTGGCCTCGACAGCCCCCCCCCCAGATGGGTCCTTACTTCCAGGCTGGCACATTATCCCCATTTTTCAGTGAAGGAAGCTGAGACCAAAGTCACACAGAGAGCAAGAACTAGAGCTGAGTCAAGCTAAATCCACAGCCTGGACACTTTCCAGTCGTTCATTATTTTAGAAGTCTGGGTTTTGGTGGGGACTGAGAAGTGAGGTCAGAGAGAATGCTGCCCAGGTGACATTTTGCAGGTCTTGCCAGTGAGCTGACATTCCCCAGGCAGAGAGAGTAGGGAGGGTCTTTCATGCACAGGCCTGGGAATCGGGTAAGGCCTATTCCTGACATCTGCCAGGATCTGAATGGGAATTGGGAAGCTGAAACTGCAGAGGTGGGCTGGGGCGGGCCCTAGAGCCTCGTAAAAATTGCAAAGAAAAGCGGACTTTGTCCTGGAGTACAGGTGCTGGGAAGAGGAGCTAGTGAAAGTCTTTAAGCATTTAAGCAGGAGGAAGAGAGGTGAGAAATGCTCTGACTGGGGGGCGCCTGGGTGGCTCAGTCGTTAAGCATCTGCCTTCCACTTCGGTCATGATCCCAGAGTCCTGGGATCAAGGCTCGAATCAGGCTCCTTGCTCCGCAGGAAGCCTGTTCTCCCTCTCCCACTCCCCCTGTTTGTGTTCCCTCTCTCACTGTGTCTCTGTCAAAAAAATAAATAAAATTAAAAAAAAAAAAATGCTCTGACTGCTGTGTGGGGGATAAGGGGACGCTGAACTAGACTAGGGGCAGATGAGTTTGGACCATTGCACAAGAAGCCTGGAAATAAAAAAAGACCTGACTACTGGGTGTATAAGGAAGGCAGGCAGTCAGGAAAGTGTATAAACCTAATACTTGATTAGGTTGGAAATCTGCATCCTGCAACCTCTACCTTGTCTTTTTTTGTAACCTTGAGCAAGTCACTTTACTTCCACTCCACTAAATCTCAGGAGCTTCATCTGTCAAATAAAAACACCCATCTGCCTAGCCTCTCACCTAGCTGTTGTGAGGAGATAGTGGTCATCAAAGTACTTTAGATAGTGTGAAACTCGGTGTGATCTCAGTCTTTCTAGCACAGCTTGCAAAAAGCTCAGTGCTGCAGGAAGATCAGAGATATCAGACCCAGTCCCTGCCAGGAGAAGTTTCAATCTGGTGGATGAAGTGAAATGCACACAGCAACTTCATGTCCACGGCTACAGAATAAAAGTCTTTAAAGATGGCTGTTTTAAGTGTGCAGGGAGGCAGCAGGGAGGGCTTCTGGAAAGAGGTGGCTCTGAACTGAGCTTCAAAGGGTAAGAATGATTTTAATGAGCAAGTCAGAGGAATTATATGGGCAGACACAGAAGGAAGGACTCTGGGAATTTATTCACTCACTTATTTATTTTTTAAATATTTTAATTTTACCTATAATTTTAAATAGGTAACACATTCATATGCTTCAAACTTCACAAAGTACAAAAGGGTATACGGTGAAATCCCTCACCTGCCCCCAGCCACCTAGGTTCCCTCCCCAGATCACCAACGTTACCAGTTCTTTTATACTCTTTGCATATAAGAGTGTGTATAAATATTTTTCCCCTTTCGTTACACAAATGTCAACACACTGTACCTGCTATTCCTTACCCTGATTTTTTTTTCTTTTAAGATTTTATTTATTTATTTGAAAGAGAGCACAAGCAGAGGGAGAAGTAGGCTTCTGATGAGCAGGGAGCCTGATGTGATGCGGGGCTGGATCCTAGGGTCCCGGGATCATGAGCTGAGCCGAAGGCAGACACTTAACCACCTGAGCCACCCAGGCGCCCCTCCCCTGATATTTTACTTAACAATACATTCTGGAGATTGTTACCTATCAGTACACAAAGAGCTTTCTCATTCCGTTTTATGGCTGGATTATATTCCATTGTGTGGTGGTACCATAATTCTTTTAACCAGGCTCCTAACGATGGGTATTTTGTATCCATGAAACTCAAGGAATGTGGAGAATTGTACCTAGTCCAATGTAGCTGAAGGTAGAAGCCCCCTCCATGTTGGTAACGTTACTCATAACCAGAAACATAGCTGAGTTTTTTTTTTTTTAAGATTTTATTTATTTATTTGAGAGAGAGAGAGAGAAACAGCATGAGAGGGGAGAGGGTCAGAGAGAGAAGCAGACTCCCCGTTAAGCCGGGAGCCCGATGTGGGACTCGATTCCAGGACTCCGGGATCCTGACCTGAGTTGAAGGCAGTCGCTTAACCAACTGAGCCACCCAGGCGCCCGAAACATAGCTGAGTTTTTTCTTTTTTTTTTAATTCTTATTTATTTATTTGACACAGAGAGAGAGAGAGAGACAGCGAGAGAGGGAACACAAGCAGGGGGAGTGGGAGAGGGAGAAGCAGGCTCCTGGCTGAGCAGGGAGCCCGACGTGGGGCTCGATTCCAGGACCCTGAGATCATGACCTGAGCCGAAGGCAGACGCTTAACGACTGAGCCACCCAGGCGCCCCGACATAGCTGAGTTTTAACACTAGGAGCAGCAAGCCTGGTAACAGGGAAACAGATACACACAAAGAGCGTCATCCTCTGGCCACTTTCTCTGTAGTCTGGTGGTCTGACCTCCAGTAACATATTAAGCAGACAGTTTTTTGCTTTCAAGCTGCCTCCACCAATGTCTCCTCATCATGGTCTTTAAAAAAGAGAGAGAGAGATTCTATTTATTTGAGAGAGAGAGAGTACCAGCAGAGGAGAAGGAGGGGAGGAGCAGGGGAGGAGCAGGGAAGGGACAGGGGGAGAGGGAGAAGCAGGCTCCCCACTGAGCAGGGAGCCTGATGAGGGACTTGATGGGGGGGCTCCATGCGGGGATCCAGGACCCCAAGATCATGACCTGAGCCCAAGGCAGTTGCTTAGCCAACTGAGCCACCGAGGTGCCCCTCTTCATCATGGTCTTAAGAGCAACTACAAACACCACTTTCCACAACTATTCCCACCAGTGCCTGTACATTGTGCCATGGATAAGGTGACTATGTCCGCCAAAGCAAGACACTTTTGAAAGCGGACACTAATTAATAATGGCATTGGGATAACGGGCATAAACTGAGTCTGTTTTGGCCATGCTGGCATGTCTGGTTCTCAGGTGAGAACTCAGGTGGCTGCTAGACTGGGGTCTTCTTCTTCTTCTTCTTCTTCTTCTTTTTTTTTAAGATTTTATTTATTTATTTGACAGAGAGAGAGATAGCGAGAGCAGGAACACAAGCAGGGGGAGTGGGAGAGGGAGAAGCAGGCTTCCTGCCGAGCAGGGAGCCCGATGTGGGACTCGATGTGGGACTCGATCCCAGGACCCTGGGACCATGACCTGAACCGAAGGCAGACACTTAACGACTGAGCCACCCAGGCGCCCCTCTTCTTCTTCTTCTTTTTTAAGATTTTATTTACTCATTTGACAGAGAGAGAGAGAGAGAGAGAGAGCACAAGAGGGGGGAGCGGCAGGCAGAGGGAGAGGGAGAAGGAGACTCCCCGCGGAGCAGAGAGCCCGACCCTGGGATCATGACCTGAGCTGAAGGCAGAGGCTTAACCGACTGAGCCCCCCAGGTGCCCCTAGACTGGGGGACTTCTTAAAAGCAAGGGCCATACCTTATTTATCTGGGAATCCCCGGCATCTTCCCAAAGCCTGAAGCATAGTAGGTGCTTCATGCACATTTGCTGGTTGAATGGATGAATCACATGTATAGAGTACCAAGCAGTCCTTTTGAGGGCTCCACAGGATGCTAAGGAGGGAGTGTTGCTAGCAACGCAGGGTTTCACCTTTGATCCCCATCATTATTTATAATATGTGGGCTTTCCTTATAGATATCCCTTTTGTGAACTGTATGCTTTGACTCTTGTATCCAGAGCTTCAGATCATTTCCACAACGCCTGGCTGAGACCCAGGCTGACCTTGGAGAGGTACCAGTCTGTACCCTACCCTGGCCCTTTCTCTCCTATCCTCTTCATGGTCGGGAGCTGAGTGCCTACTGGTCAGCATGGGTGCTTGCGACCAATTTGTCCGTGGGCCTACTGACTAACCAGTCCCAGCAGCCTCAAAACCTGCAACTTAGCTTCCATAGATCCTCTTCCCCTTTCCCTAGCAGGCTCCTGTTACATGCTTCCCAACCTCAGGGCTGCCCTGGTGACACTCCTGAGCATCTCAATTTTCCCATCTTTAGGGCTCCTGGGTAAAGATGCTAATGAAGTATGAAGGGAGGTTTATCAAGGCTGAGACCTAGCCTACATAATTAGCCTATTTAAAGCCTCCCACCTCCCTAATAAGTGTTAGGATGAATACACCCACTCAGTTGGGCATTCCTATTCCCCCCTGCTTTTCAGAGTTCTCAAGGATTTGGAGAGGTGAGCAGGAACCCAGACTCCTGGATTGCAGGAGGGAGTCCCCCTATCTTACTGGCTTGACTCCAGGGACCCATAAGAGAGGAAATGCTCCATCTCCCTCAACCCCAAACCTGTGTGGGCAGAACTGCCAGGAGGGAAGGAATGACAGTCCTAGAGATGCCCTGGGCCTCAGTCTCCCCATCTGTAAAATGAGGGGGTTGCCTACATGATCTCTGAGTTGTCTGGTGCTGACATTGCATATCTCCACCCTGTACTATGTCTCTGGGCTGGGTTCAGCCAAGCACCCCTTGAGGTTTATGAGGGGACCCTAAGGCCAATTCCCCCTGTCTCTTCCCCTTCTCTCCTTTTTCTTGAATTGAACATGGGACCCCAGAGTCTTGGGCGGATCTTTATCTGGGGCTGGGCCTTCCCTCTCCTAGCTGCCCCAGGAGATAAAAGATGATGGACAAGCAGAAGCCTGGGCCATACTTCTCAGAATGGGAATTGCTACAGGTCTGGTCCTTGCCCATCCTGGGCTCAAATCTGATCCCCAGAGGCTGGAGCAAGAAGCTGAGATGGGGCAGTTCAGGCCTGCCCGCTCCACCTGGATATCCCAGGTAGGAATCAATACACGTGACTTCAAGTCCAGCTCCATCCCTGACTCCTTCACTACAACTTCCTTACTTACCTTGAGTAAGTCACTTCTCTTTTCTTGATGCCAACTTCCCGGGGAGGAGCGTCACAGGCCAGGTGTAAAAGCTATCCCAGGTCTATAGTCAAGCTCAGATATCACTGTATGTGTTAAACTCCTCTTTAGTCTTGGCTAGAAGTGGTTATCCCCTCCCTAGAGCTCTGCAAATATTGTATTTAATGTCATTTATTGGTTGGGGTCCACTTGTTTTCCCCCCACTGATTGTTCTTGGACATCATCATGACTCTTGGGATTAGCAAGACAGTGAAACCGAACTTAAAATGGCTTTAAAAAGTATGTCATAGATTGAGAAGACTAAGGAAAGATAACTAAATGCAATGGAATCCTGGAGAGAACACCTGGAACAGAAAAAGGGAATGGGTGGGAAAACTGGTGAAATTCAAATGAGGTCTGTGGCTTAGTTAATAGTCATGTACCAGTGTCAATTTTTTGGTTTTAATTGTACCACAATAAAGTAAGATGTTTATATAAGGGGAAGCTGGGTAAAGGGTATACCGGAACTCTGTATTATTATTTTTTTAAAGATTTTTATTATTTATTTATTTGAGAGAGAGTGAGAGAGGGAGAGAGATCACAGAGGAAGAGGGAGAAGCAGACTCCCCGCTGAGCAGGGAGCCCGATGTGGGGCTCGATCCCAGGACTCTGAGATCAAGACCTGAGCTGAAGGCAGACGCTTAACTGACTGAGCCACCCAGGAGCCCCAAGGAACTCTGTATTAATTTTGCAACTTTTCTCTAAGTCTAAAATTAGTTCAAAAAAATTAAGTTAGGGGCGCCTGGGTGGCTCAGGTGGTTAAGTGTCTGTCTTTGGCTCAGGTCATGATCCCAGGGTCCTGGGATCGAGCCCCGCATTGGGCTCCTTGCTCAGCGGGGAGCCTGCTTCTCGCTCTGCCTGCCACTCCCCCTGCTTGTGTTCCCTCTCCCTCTCTCTCTCTGACAAATAAATAAATAAAATCTTTTTTAAAAATGCACAAATTAGGGGTGCCTGGGTGGCTCAGTCATTAGGCATCTGCCTTTGGCTCAGGTCAGCATCCCAGAGTCCTGGGATCGAGCCCCGTGTCAGGCTCCCTGCTCAGCGGGAAGCCTGCTTCTCCCTCTCCCACTCCCCCTGCTTGTGTTCCCTCTCTCGCTGTCTCTCTCTCTCTGTCAAATAAATAAATAAAATCTTTAAAAAAAATACACTAATGCTGACCACTTAAAAACAAAAGTATGGGAGGAGAAGGGGGTTTATTGGTCCACATAACTGAGCGGGGCTGGGGTATATGGAATGCAGGCAAAGCTGGATCCAGCAGCTTAATGGTCAGGAATTATCTCCATCTCTCCTGCTTTTGCTTCTGGTGTGATAGCTTCGTATTCAGGCAGCCCTATCTCTTGTGGTGGCAAGCAGCCTGCCAGACTTCTAGGCTGATATTCTGCCATTTTAGCCGCCCAAGAGTTTGTATTTCTCAAAAGTCCTGTTTTGTTCACTGATGTATTCCTAGCCTCCAACTTGGTGTGTTGAATGAGTGGCTCCAGCAAAAGTCCTGAGACTGACTCTCATTGGTTCAGACTGAGTCGTGTGCCCACCTCCAACCCAATCAGTGTGACTTACTTTACCTGGGTCACATGGGTAGAGTCAGCTCCCCACCCCCTCAACACGGACTGAAATAGAAGGGCAGTTCCCCAAAAGGAAACAATGGATCCTAGTATCAGAGGGGTTGCTGGCAAACCAATATGTCCCCCAAATCCTTAGAATGCAGGGCTACTGCTCTTTCTCCTAGAGTCGTCCACAACATAGACCTACACTGAAAATGTATAGGCTTAAATTCTTGTGGGTGCTGGGTGTGCTGAGCTCCTTAATTGCAGCCTCAGCATAACCCTCACTAATGGTATATAAGAATAGGGCTTATTTCTGGGATGCTGGGCTTCTTGCAGCTGGATCAGATGGGCTTGGGGGTCAGGTAAGGGAAACCAGCATGGCCAAAGATGCCAGAACCCCAGGATTCCTTCCTGGCCAAGACAATGGGCAGTTCCAAGCCTGGAGCCCTTCTAGTCTCTCTCTCCCAACCCTAGCCAGGAGCCTCAGATCCAAGGTCTCGTTTGTTCATTTGGATTGGGGTGGCATGGGGAAAGAGTCAGGGCTAGCCTGAACATTGGGACAACTCAGATGAGTGCCTTATGCCTTGTGAGGAATATCCAGTAGAAGACTCCAGAGTCTCAGCTCCCAGTCTCACCCAACCCATCAGCTGACTCCCAAACCACTCTCCATGTCTTCCACATCTTCTTCCACACCTGCAGGAACAGAGGTTGGAGTAGGGCAGAGTGCCCACAGAGAAGAGGTCTGACTTGTGTGTTTTTCAGATATTTTATTAAGAATAAGGCATATGACAGTCACCCCTAAAGCATAGGGCTCTATTTCTGTGGGTGAGTGAGTACACTCTGAAAAGCATTGGATTAAAAAGCACAGCCAACAGAGAATTTGGAGCAGGATCCCTCTGCCCCACCCATGGAGCTCCTGCCAGGTGGTTCGGAAGCCCTGCATGTCCCCCATTCAAGGCTGGCACCTCAGGGAGAGGGTGCTCAGGGATCCCCAGCTCTCTGCACTAAAGAGATGCTGTTCCACACCCTCCTGGCCTCCTTCCTCTCCATTGGGAGACCTCTATTCTGCTGCTGACTTAGGGAAGTGCTACCCCATTTCAGCCCTGGAGTGGTCCCCCAAACTGCAGACCACTGTGGGTGGGATATGGGGGGGCAGGGGTACGGAACCTCATGCTGAATTGCCCACTGGTCCCTGGCTGGCTTCCAGAACAGGGAGGGGTCCCCACCTGCAGCTCTCCTTCCTGGGTCTGTCCACACTTCGGGTGTGGCTGGACCTCCACCTAGGGCAGAGTGTTCTTGTCAACATGCCCCTCCCCCAATGGGGATTTGTGCTGCCGAGAAGAGGGGAGGAGGGGAGAGGAGACACAATCCTTTCTATTACAGTCACCCAGACGTTCCAGGGGCTTATGGGAGGGGGCTCTTTCCTTTGGCAGAGTGGGTCCCCCAGGCCAGAAGAGGGAGAGGGCTGGAGGCTAAGGAATTTGGGGCTCCTGAGGCCAAGGACAGGCTACTGACTCCCAGTCCCATTCTGCTGCACTGAGGGTTCTGTTCCAAATCCCAGGGGCGGGTGGATAGAGGGAAGTCTTTAGTCCTTTATTTCCAGGAGAAGAACGGGGAAGAGGAGTTTGTTAAAACAAAACTGGAAACCTCTATCTGCTTCAGCCCCTCCCCCAGCTTGCTAAGTGGAAGAGGAGGGCGGTTGGCTCATTTCCTTTCCCAGACCCTCAACACCTCCGGTGAGAGTCAGCAAGTCAGCCGCCCCAGCACTCTCAGAACCTTTCATCTGGGGGATCTCCAAGCACCCCACAAATAATTAAGTGTCATTATCGCTGGTCGCTTGGAAGAGGGATAGGAGTTCGGAGGTGCTGACGGGGTCACTTGGGGAGAGGCAGGCGGGCCACCGGAGGCTCCCTGGGGTAGGGGTGTGGTAGAGGCCCCCAGCTAGACACCCTGGGTCCCCAGGAGGGGAGAGGGGAAAAGGGCTATTGCTATAGAGCTGGGGGGAGGCCAGGCGGGCATAGCTATGGCTTTTAGTAGGTGGGTGGGTGGATAAAGTATGTCACCCTCTCTGTCGAAGAATCAACATAACAAAGTCACCCTGTTTACCCCAAAAGTGTGGCTGTGGAAGCTCAGGGTCTGGGTGGGCTGCTGCAGAAAGACACCCTTTCCCTCCTTCCCACACAGTCCTTTGGGCCCCTTCGAGAGAGTGCAGCCAAGAGAGGAGAGAGGTGTCCTCACACAGACACCTCTGGAAGGGAGGCAACAGGACCAGGGGTACAGTGCGTCACACACACCTGAGGGGAGACACGGAGGGCAGAGGCACAGAAATGGGGCGGGAGAGGAGGGTAAGAGGCCAGGGCAGGCAGAGCAAGGACCCCAGGCCACCACCACTGTGGCCCAACTTAGACTGAGAGAGAGAGAACACTGTCCCAAGGGCGTCCACACCTTGGTTGGACACCCGGATGAGGCCTGGTTATTGCTCAGTGGTCTCAGCAGTCCTGAGCGCAGTCAGCTGGGGGAGGACAGCATATTTGTGGGGGCTGGGAGTGTGCTCACTGGTTTTGCTTCTTGCCCGTTGATTTCCCACACCCTCTGACCTACACAGCAAAAGGGAACACGATTGCGGATTCCTCCGATTCATTACAGGGACCATGATGGGAGAAAGGTTCACCACCCCTAGAGATGGACTCTGCTCATCTCCCAGACCCTGGGTGCCACACAGAATGCTTGGCCTCAGCCAGGGCAAGACCTGCCAGGATGCGCTATCCGTGAGTGAGGTAAAGGCCTCTCCCTGCCCCCCACACTCCCTCAGCAGCCCCTGGAAGACCTCACAGGCACTTAGGACTCAATGCAGGACCAACAGAGGAGGCATGGCATGGGGGGAGGGGCTCTAGGGTTTGTCTTTCTAGGGGCTGGGCTTGCGGTGGGGGCCACTTGCTGGACTGGACCCACACTCTGCCTTTGGTCAGAAGAGGGCAGCTGGGGAGAAAGTAGTTAGGAGGTGGGGTGTCCCACTTTCCATTTCACCACTCCCCATCCTAGACAGAAGAGTTACTCTGAGCATAGGCCACTGTCACTTCTGGTAGGACTGGGGGCCTCCCTGGAGGGGACCAGCCTGGGGACTAACCTGTGCTCCTACCTCCTCCCTCAGCAAACTCAAGCCTCTATCCACCACTGCCACTTCCAGGAACCTGGCCCTTTTTCCCACCTCCGGGTGCAGCTGGGCAAAATTAGCACCAATAGACAGGCCTAGGAAAGCTCCCAAGGCAGCCTTCACGTTCCCAGCTACCTCCAGCAGGGGAAGGCAGTTTCTGCCTTTCCAAAGCCTGACGTGGGGGGCGGCTGACTCGGCCGTGTCCCCCTTGCTTCCCTAGCACAGCTCCCAGCCGAAATCCTTAGGTGGGCGTCCTGGGGAAGAACTGAACTGGAGACAGCTTTAGACCAGGTTCTGCCATCGAACCCATTCTGTACTCCTCTCCAGAAGTTCAAACCTCCATCACGTCACACTTTCCCTACCAGGGACACTGGCAGGAAATGCCTTTAAAGAATTGGGTGCTCTCCGGTAAGGACCTATCAGCGGGGTAGGGGTCGGAAAAGCGGCGTCAGAGGAAAAAGGTCCAGCCGCCAGCCCGGAGCCCGAACCTCCCCTCGAAGGCAGGCTTGGCGGGAAGGGCAGCCGTGCGGGAATGGGGGAGGGCCGACAGGGGAGCTGGAAGGCCTAGGGGTGCTAAGTGCCACTGCATTCCTTTCGTAGGCCAGCCCAGCCTTCCCCCTCGCGTCCCGCGATTGACCGCTTTCCCCGGACAGGGCGCGCCCCCCGCTCCCTCCCCTCCCTGCAGCAGATAAGCTTCCGTACTGCGAGTCCTCGCCACAAAAGAAGGTGCACTCTCAGCCCCGCCGAGGAGACCCCTCGGGGCAGGACAATACAAAAAGGCTGGGGCGGTTGGAAGGGGTGGGGGTGGGGGAGCTGGGGCCGCCTCCGCTCGCTCCCTGCAGGAGCGCCGGCTCCCGCGGCCCCCCGGGACCTGCCTGCGCGGGCCTACGCTGCGTCCCTAGCCGGAGGCCGAGCCGGCCTTCCCCACTCCCCGCCCCGCAGCCCCGCGCCTACTCCGGCTCCCCGGGAGCGCTGGGCGGGCTGGGCGCGGCCGGCGGGCCGGCTTGGTCCGGGGGCTCCTGGGGAGGCGGCTGGCGCGGGCTGCGGCCGCTCGGCCGCGGGGGCCTCCGGGCGTAGAGGAAGAGCGCGGGGTCGGGCATGGGGTCGACGTCGTCCAGGGCGCGGGCCGCGCGCTCCCAGGCGGCCCAGTCCCGGCCCGGGCCCTTGGCGGCGGCCTCGGCGGCGGGCGGGCGGCGGACCCGCTGTGCGCGCCGGCGGGGCCGGGGCTCGGCGGCGGCGGCGGCGGGGCCCGGGCGCGGAGTCTGCAGTCTCTGGCGCGCCGCGTGCAGCTGGCAGGAGAGGTAGGCGGCCGCCTCGGTGTGCTTCTGCAGCTCGGTGCCCAGCACGGTGGCACGGTGGCTGCGGCGCCGCAGCTCCTCCAGGAAGCGGCGCTCCTCGGCGCGCAGGCTGCAGCGCAGCGCTGACACCAGCGCCTCGCGCTGCGCCACCTCCCGCCGCAGCTCGGCGTTGGCGGCCGTCCGCGCGGCCAGCTGCGACTCCAGCGCGCGGCACTTGCTCTCCAGCTCCCGGGACGCCGCCTCTGCGGGGGGGGGGGGGGGGGGGGGGGGGGGGGGGGGGGGGGGG